>NC_089650.1:18147442-18450472 GCF_037042795.1 Molothrus aeneus | reverse complement strand
TCAGACTCTTTCTTCCATTCAGTTCATTGTTACTGTCCAATGTCCCAGATGTGAAACAGCTACTCACACAGCAGCATCTAGCCAGATCTGATTAGACACTGAAATGAGAAATAGAACCAGGGAAAGGACATTTATGTCTTCAGATTCAACATGCTTCTTTATTATAGACATGGTGGTGGGCTATGTCATTCCACATTCAGATGACTGGTTTCAGAGTTTCATTGTAGAGCATCTTCCCCAGCCTTCCACAGAACATCATTTATCCAAAAGAAAAACCAAAAAAACAACCCACCAAAACCCCACAACTTCCTCAATGAAAACTTTTGATGCATTTGAGGCACTACCTTTATTATAACTAGTGGAGGAATGGCTGAGTGTTTGGACAAAGCACAAGAGACCAAAGATAAATAGTCTGTGCTCTGTAGACAACCTTGCTGAGCTGACATTTGTTGCTAGTAAGGGTTGCACTGAGATAATTTCCCAGTAAGGTAAAATTAATCTGTGTCACTCCCCATGAATGTAAAAAATAAGAGCATGACCATCATTCCTTAAGTCACCTGACTGTCTTCGGCTGGAGGTTCACCTTTGTATTGATGTAACTGTTACAGAAGACCACAGCCTGTTTTGTGGTGCAGCTTCTAAATTCTAAAGTTCCTCTGGAAAAGCTGGGTGTAAGCACAGCCTGCCTGACATGCAGCTGTTGACCCCTGCTGTTTCTTTTGTAGGCTTAACCTGCTCCAGAAAGGGACAGTCACTTCAACCAAGGACAGACTTTGCTCATTTGCTTCCAGATGCTCCATCCTGTTGCACAAGGTAATGTTACACGATTTCATTACATGGCCTCATATACTCAACACAGCTTTAAACTGTCAGACACAAAATACATTGAAATGGATCTACTTGTTCTTCACATAACTCCTTTGGGTAATTGTGAAAGACAGTGTGCTCAGTCTGTAGGAGTAGGCACCATGACACAAAGGACTTCAAAGAGTGATTCTAGCAAGTAGAAGGTGACAAGATAGGAGGTGGCTTGGCTTACAAAACAGTCAGAGAAAGGAGATGAGCACTGCAACAAAACTGGATTCAGTTGCAGAAAATAACCCCAAATGACACACTTGACATTAGCTTCATTGTGAGCTCAACTTGAAGTTTATGGAGAGAAAGTCTTTAGCCATGCTGTATTGAGGGACAGAAAAAATGACTTCAGATAATACAGATGATCTCTGCTACTTTCTAAAGAAAAAAACCCCAAATCTATTTTTCTAATATCATCTGAGGAGCACTTAGTTATACATAAGAGGTAGTGGTTGATACTGTCACAACAGACTTCCCTTGTTTTGGTAGATATAATGGGTTGGATTGCCAGATTTCCAGTCAAGCCAAACAGCATCAAACCATTCCTTGTGAAAAGTTCAAATGACTCATTGCATCAAGTCCAATGACTAAGAAGGTCAAGAACAATTAATTCAGAGACGAAGGCACCAAAGCTTTCAGTTCTGCTGCCGCACTTCAGAACCACGCTTGGAATAAAACTTGAGAACTCCTTTCATTGTCTTCACTTCCTGAGCTTTGGGGCCATGATTGCTTCTCTGAATGTGAGCAAAGCACTCTGAGGTGAGCTACAGAGGACAGTAGCTGCCTGACAGCTGCTCACAAGGACTTTTATTTTGCCTCCCCTCTTCCTTTGACCAGAATTTCCATGATTGGTCATGTAAACCTTCCTGCAACACTGCCAAGATAAACTGCCCATAGATGAAGACCTTAGCAATATCCAATTCCCCAGCTGAGAATTTTCCCACCTGGCATATGCAGCAAAGGAATGGTTACTCAGGCTTTTAGTTACCAGCACGCCACCAGACTTCACAGCGGTTAAAGCACGATGTTTAACAAACTGACATTTGTTGATTTGAAGTGTGTTTTGTCAGAAAATTCCTCCCCGGCCCAGTGGGAAGGCTGGGCCGCCAGGAGCCGCAGAAGCATTCCGAGCCTTGTGGCCGAGGGGCTGCCCCAGGAGCCACCGTGTTTGCACAGCTGCAGTGCTCTGGCTCGGGCCGTGTGAGGGGTGGGAGCCGCCGTTCAGGGGACGCTCCCAACCCGCTGCTCGGGTCATGACTGCCGCTGCAATAGTGGGAAGCGCTTTCCCGGCGTTTCAACTCCCCCACCCTCCAAATAATCCACTTCCTCAGAAATCTGCATTTTGTGCAGGAATTCGCATTTTGGTGGCAGCTCGGGGGGGCTTGGAGCCAGTTCTGGGCACAAGCGGGGGCCCGGGCGCGGACATGGCGCGGGGCCGTCACTGAGGGGGAGCCGCCACGAGATGGCGCCCTGGCGCCTCGCGCCCCCGCCGAGAGGGGGTGGGTGATTTTTTTTTTTTTCTTTTCTTTTTCTTTTTTTTTTTTTTTCCTGCTGGTTTGCTTTTTGTTTGGCTTCTTGCACCCCCTCCCATCGTCTCCCACAGATAGGCCGGGCGCTGTGCAGAGCTGTGGGTGAGGGTGGAGGCGACTGTGCAGCGCAGATCCCGGTGGGATCCCGGCTGCCGGCCCTGGCGGAGGAGTGTGAGGGTGGCGCCCAGGAGAGCCCCCGGCTGGGAAAGCCTGCTGGCCCATCCTTCTTCTGCTCCCACACACATCCCCTGCCCCTCTCCTCACCCTCAAGAGAGGGTCAGCGCTGACACACAGCGTGGCTCAAATCCATATTGAGCGTGGTGTAGGAGAATCCAATCTCCCCTCTCCTCCTTCCATCCTCTGGCACTCACTTACACCTCCACCTGCCCCACTGGCCTCTCCTGTGTTTTTGGTTGCCTGTACCAAAGGCTCGGGTGTTTGCAGGTGAGGGGCAATGAAATGCAAGAGGGTGGAAATCCTGATGAAAGCCAGTGCCAAAACAGCTGGGCAATTCCAGCCCAACACTGGCAAAACATGCTTTTCCAGGAGGCTTTTTGGTTCCTGGAGGCCTGGGAAGGATGGGGACCGTCCTCTCCATGAAACCCCAGCATTTACTGAAGAGTGGTGTCCTGAGCCATTGAACATGGATGAGCCCAGAAGAAAGATGTGGCACCAAAACAGACCAAGAAATCACACCTGCCTGGCATGAACCTGCTCTAAGCAGCTTCCCCTTCCTTTCTCCATGTGTTCTGTTGTCTTCATCAGTTCCAAGGAATGATTTTCCATGAGGCTGTAGGGATCTCTGGGCAGAATTATCTGTTCTGTAAACTCTCATTCTTTTTTCCCCATTACAGGTAATTTGTTTGACTGTTGGATGCACTTCATCAGGGGTGTAAACTAGATCATTGCACTAACCTCATCTTAAAACTTTTTACTTCTCTTGATTGTCCTTAAGAGCACTCAAAAACTCACAGGACCTGCTTGGTGCTGGATCTTCTGAGCTCTACAGCTTCCCTTAAAAACAGATCTTAGGTCCATTGAATTACAATGGCATGAAAGTCTTTGAGACAAAAGATGGAGTGGAAAATGTGATAGCTGTTCTGCAATTGAAAAAACAAAAATAAATAGCAGATTCTGTTCTTTCTGTATTGGGGGCTTAGTGTGAAGGAATTTACAAACTCAGTTAAAAATAAACCAACCCCAAACTGATTAACATGAAAAGTCAATTAAAAAAAAAAAAAAAAGAAAGCTTCTAAACTGTAGGAAACAAAATGATTTTTTGGAAGCATCCTTTCCCTTAATTGGACATCTGTTTCTAGATGGAGTCATTTGTGCACGGAATCCAGCTGTATGGCTTTTGTTTGGCAGTGAAATGATCAGTTCCTGAAAGTGTGAACGTCATGTGGAGAACCCCATCCATGCCTTGAAAAGGACTGCTGCCCAAGCAGGGCTTTGTTGGCAGTGTCAGAGGGTGCAGAATCAAGCTGTGTTGTAATCCCTAATTGTATGTATTCAGATAATGGCCTTTTAATGGTACTGGTGGCTTTGTGGGTTGTAGTTAGTGGCCCAAGTGGGGGGTGGAAGTCCATGTGCCAGGTTAGTGCAGGATCTGCTGCTTTTATGAGAAGCCAGAGGAGGTGGGTCTGGGTGTAGGCAGGACAGGCACAGGGCGGCCCTGCTCCTGCAGCTCCCCTTGCCTCTGCCAGGGCTGGTGAAGGTGGCTGGGGCTCCTGACACACTCTGGCTGGGGGCTCACAGCTAATGCTGGGATGTATTCTCTTACCCCTGAATGACTGCAGGAGGTTCTGTCCCTACCCTTAAGAGCTCTCTCCCAGCTCTCCATTGCCTTTTATGTCCTCTTCCCTTAAGGCTTCCTTTCTCACATCAAAATTTACCTGTCAGACTCCTCATCCTGCAGATGTCAAAACTCATAACACTCCAATAATATGGCTCTTTTAAAAGCCCAGTCCAACCCCATTGCAAACCTCCCCTACTCCCTTTCTCCACTCAGATCTCACTGCCATCAGTGGAAGTGGTGGGGGCTCATTGTTCTTTGACTTTGGAGTATTAGGGCTCCCCTGGACCCTTTTGCAAGCATTCCTAAGCCTCACAGTACCTATTTCAGCAATATTAACAGCCTAATTTTGCAGAAGGTGGGACCCATGCCATACAGGTAAATCTCTGTCCCACTCCAGACAAGTCCTGCCTCCAAATGCACTATGCAACACAGATTTCTGTCACACCCCAGTCTGAGGTATAATTCCTGTTCTTTGTTTGCAGCCAGATAAAATTTAGGACCTTCCAACACTCCTTTCAACTCCATAACATCCAAATTAACCATTCATAGGATGTGAACACAGCTCCAATTCCCAGGCATGCTCAAGCTTTGGAGAGATTCCAGTTCAGTTCTTTGCAGCTCCACACCATTTCTAGCTACCGTGTGTCACCTCTTCTTAGGCCAACATTTAGCAGAAGACTTCTCCATCAAGCTTCCAAGATGTTGGCTGTCAACATGCAGACATGAAAACCAGCCTCCCACTTCTCTCCTTCTTCCTTCCCTACCTCTCCATCACATTGCAGAGTCCCTTGGGCTCCTGCCATGTGGAAATAATTCCATAAAAACAATCTAGCTGTCTCTGGTGGATGGGTATGGATGACCTGCTTTCACAGAGACCCTCCACAAGTAGTGCAGTTTCCTGGTATATCCCTCACCCCTTCACCCTGTGCTGTTTTACTACCAAGGCACCACACAGTGGTCCTAAAAACCAACCTACCTTCTCTCTTTTCCTCCTTGAACTAGACAGTTTATTTATTACAAGGAAAAAAAGCAGCCATGAAGCCATGAGTCCTTCAAGGAAAAGATGTGTTCCTCTCCTCCTCCCTCCACCTACATGGCATGAATCTTAGGCTGTATTTTGCAAGTTTGATTTGAAGTAAGCTTCTTGCTGTTGGCAGAATCTGCCTCCGCGTCCTCTCTGCTCGTTCAGTGAGTGACACTAATCAGTGGTGTGGGAGGTAAGGACAATATCAAGTACCAAGGTGATTGACAAGTCTCACTCAGAAGGTACATGCTCCCCAAAAGGTATGCAAGAGTGAAATAGGGTGGATCAATCCATCTCTTTGTATCATTGCCCATTGCAGACACGGTTTTTCATTTAAATTAATAGTTCACTGAGAAGAGAAGAAGAAACGAAACAAGTTTTCCCCCAAAAAGCCCTATTTGTTGAAGATTTTAGAGGATTTGGGGTTTTTTTCCCCCTGTTACATGAGAAAATGCCTCCATATTAATCACAATATGGAATCTACATGAAAAATCAGACCCTGCTGGGCAGGAAAAGATCCTCTGAATTATCTCAGTGGGAGAGCTGGCACTAATTTACTGCTGTTGTGCTCCAAGTACTTCTGATGCAAAAGATGAATGGAGCTGAAAGTTTGTAGCTTGACTTGCATGTACATGTAAGCTTTTTGAATAGCATCAGCTGGGCAATGTAAATTGGCCCAAGACCCTTAACTCATGGTTAGAATCAGCAACCTTGCTCTGTGTGACCTGCCCTCATACCTCATTTCTTTTTGAGCAGTCTTGCTTTCCTCCTCCCCACTACCTATATTTTTTGCTATTCCAGAGCCCTAGACGTAGAAATGTGCTGCTGTTTCTCTGCTGTACCTTCCAAAAAGATGAGTTTCATGCCTGTTGTAGTTTATTCCCATGAGTTTACCAATGGGCCATTTAATAAAGAGAGATAGAGATGAAGGAAGCAGCCACAGCTCTCTTTGTCACAGAGATGTGAAGGATGATGTTGTTTCACACTATAAGCAGGTTGCATGAGAGGTATTTCCAAACCCTGTACTCTTTTCTACCCTGCTCCTTGAACAATACTGTAGGCTACAGCTGTACTAGAAAACTAAATGTAAGATCTTTCTCTGGCACTGAAACCAACTGGAATGGAATGGTCTGCATTTACTTACATTAAATGTCGTTACCCTCCAGAAGAGGGTAGCCATGAGTGGCTGTCTGCAAACTCCTTATGAAGAATTGTTCTTGGCCTAGGCTAAATCACAGACTGTTTAAAGACATTGCCTGGTAGAACCCCTCCTTGATCTGGGTCAAAAAGTGACAGGGAATGTACTATAATTTAAGAGTGGGTGATTCAGTTCTGGAGTCTGAGAACACAACCTGGCACCATTTAATTTTTAATGTGACCAAGATGTCTCTTGCTTCTGAGCATTTGATTTTGTGAATTCTATAACACAGCTTACACCTTAAAGCCCTTTCTTCTGTGTCAGGATGAGAGGTGACAGTGGACCAGAGAAGAAGAGAAGATGGAGGAAGAATAAATCCTGATGGAGTGCAGCAAAAAGGAACACCAAAGGGGAATTTCCCATACAGTGTCTTCCTCTCTGGAGGACAGAGGCTTGTGTCACCCCATTTCCTAGCAGAACACTGTAGACCATAATTGTCCAGGTGGGAAACTGTCCCAGCTTTCTTGGTGGCTTCTGTTTTGTAGTGTCCTTTTGCCTGAATGTGCATTTGCTGTTTCTGTGACCAGGAAAGGTGTGTGGTCCCCAGGCTGGGGAAAGAAGTCAAGACTTCTAGCCAAGCATGAGACCTATAGCTCCAACAGGTAAGTTGTCTCTTTAAACCACTGTTCAGCTTCTCAAGTTTTATGGTAAGATACAAAAGACCAAGTCTTTGGGGTATTAGTTTCCAGTGTTTTTGTTTAGCATTCAGGATCAACACCTCCAGCTTTTTGGGCCTGCATCAGATTACATGCTAGTATGGGCTCACCCTGGCAACATGTTCTCACAGCCTAATTGGAGGCACAGACTTTTGGAATACCTTGCATGGGCTTGTGCTTTCACATCAACTCAGCAAGTCATAGGTCATTGGTGCCCAGCTACTACTGCTGGCCTGATGTCAAACCTCAGATCCCAGGAATAGCACCACTACTCAGTTAAAGAGGACATCTGACATACATACACCCTTAGATATTTTTTTGCTCATCTGAGTTTGCTTCCTGAAGTTTCCTGTTTCCTTCTGACTTATTTCTGTTTGAGTAAAACAAAAGGTTTGGCTTTTGGATTTTTTTCATTTCTTTTCCTGTCTCCTCCTGAGAAAGATAGTGAAGCCTGTAGCAGCCAGAACCCACGCTCAGGAGTGCGGTGCTGGAATGCCTCTCCTGGGTCAGGGTGTCCATTTCCTGACTGCAACATCCTATCATGTCACACAAGGTCCTTCATAATGCGTCAAACTTATCTTTAAAAATAGTCAGGCTCTTGCCTCTGGCCTCTGGAACACAGGCAAAAAACGAAACTTTTGAAACTATTCCAGAGAGACATTTCCTGTCCACAGGACAGTCTTCACCCTGTGACAGCCCGGTCTGCTTATTTTTTCCCATGTTTTGCCCACTTTTTCATTTTTTTCTCTTGTCTGCCCCTTCCAGGCTTCAGGAAGTAAATTGTCTTTCACTGTAGTGGGGTAACCTGAAGATTGACTCTTGTCACCCTTGGCCTGACGTTTTTTGACATACTCAGTTCCTGGCAAAGAGGCAGGCTCTACATCCCACCACAGAGCAGTTTCTGGCTTAATGCCCATATTCAGTTGGAGTCATGTCAAGGGATGAGCCTCTGATGTTTCCTGTTACAGCAGACAACTGGGGGACCAGTTATCATGTGTCAGGCCTTTGTGAGGTTGCTGCCTTGCTGACATGGTCTCAAAGACCAGTTTGTCCCTAAACTTGCCCTGGAAGCATGTTAGGGTTGTGCCAACATAGTCTGGTCCCTCTGAGGCTATTGACCCTAAACTCTGGGCTCAGCTGTACTTTCCTGTAAGTACCCCAGAACCAAACTGTTTGAACATAGCACCGTTTATCAAGCAAGTCTTGCATAACTGCCCTGGTGTAGCACTGCCAGACTTCCAAAGTGCTCTCACTTGACTTCTCACTTCTGAAGTCAAAGTCATTTTGGCTGGATGTACACTTATTTCTGGGATGGTCTGGGACTGTGCCCCACAATGGACTTGTTGGAAGACACCATGCATCTGTTGGAGCATATCACGAGTCCCTTTTTAGAGTATTATCACAAGTTTCATTTCTCTGCAGACCAAAACAGTTCTGTCTTGTATGGGACACAGACAAGATAAGCACTGTGGCCTGGAATTTCAGAAAGATTCCTGTGATCTAGGCTGTTTACCATACAGTTTCTAATGCTTTGCCTGGCATCAATGTTGACTTGTGTGAAGCAAGACAAGACAGGGGAAAGCCTTCAGTTCTAGCAGTAATTTGTCACTCTCTGTGTGACATGGCATGAAATGACATCTGATGGCTTTCTGAGGTGGAACACAACATATTGCAGAGAAGAGTCACTGTGCCATGGATACAAAATGACTTTTTCTCCTCAGTCACCTCCCTAGACATGCCAAAAAGAAATAGGCTGTGGAGACTGTGTCTGTATCTGAGACTCTCGTTGCAGGCTTGAGCATACATCAAGGTCATGGACTAAAAGCCATCAAGGAGGTACAAACATGGCACTGCAGTATGCAACAACATGCAGGTGATGAGGACAGAGCACAAGTCTGACATGCAAAATAAGGAAGTATCTGGCAGTATCAGCACAGCTCAACAGAGACATTTGATTCCCTCTTCATTCTGGCTAAGCAGAAAAAAGAGGAAGCTTTCACCTGAAGTTTAGCAGGGCTAGAAATAACAGGTACTCTCTTTCCCTTCTGGGTTTTTTGTAAAAACTTGGCGTAAATAGAAGAGAACAGGACCTTCCTAGTTAAGAATAGTGGCAGACACAAACACAGAACTAATTTAGAGATAGTTTTATCACTCACTTGCTAATGATGTTCTCCTGTGTTGGGGTCCTGTAGGATCCAACATACCTCTAGTCAAAACAAAACCGGCTGCTTTATATGTTCTTGCTTCATATTCTCCTATAGCCATTGAGGTAAAAGATAGATGTAGGGAATACAGAGCCAGACAAATGCAGGTGGGAGCACAGATTATGCCTGGAGTTCTACCCACCGTTTTCTTTTAATTCTTGGCTGACAAAAAGATGCCATGGGAAAAAATGAAAACTAAATATTTCACTTGGGAATACACTCCTTTTCTCAGTTCTTTTAAGAAACAGAAAGCTTCTCTTTTTAAAATTTGTTTTTCTAATGTTAATGAACAGCAAAGCAGAAGGGCCTCTCAGACAGTTCTTGTTTTGCTGAGAAAACCTTCACTACTAAAGCACCTCTCAAGCAAAGTCACTTATGTTTTCGGTTTTCCTTTTAGTGGAATTTTGTTTCAGAACAATATTTTCTCCTCATAAATCTCAGTTCTTAAATGTTCCTTCTTCACTCAACCAATTTGGATGAAGTTGAAAAAGTGCTTAAGTGAGTCTAAGCTCATTTCATTTTCAAAAGTCAATTCAGAGTCTGAAGTTTCATGGAAAATCATCAAAACTCAAGGCTCCTTAATTAATGAGGTGCTTTCAGACATTTTCCTCTTTGGCAGAATTCTTGTCTGAAAAGAGAAAATTCATTGGGGAAGTTGTGAAATCCCAAGAAGGGATAGAAGACATCCGTAAGACTCTCCTTTGAGTCAAGTGTGTTCATTTCTTACACATCTGCTCACCGTCTAGCACAGCACAGTGTTCTGCTGCTACCAGGGCTCTCTCCATTGGCTGGATTCTTTTTCATCTGTCAGGGTTTTACCATGCAAGGGCAGCCCTTTCTCCAATGATCATCCTGTGGAGGGAGGAAACAAAGTTTTAGGGTACTGTGAACTGTTTTCTAAAAGCCTGTGCTGGAGGTATTCCTCTCTGGGAGATCAAGGTGAAATAGCAGTTCTTGCTTGGGCTACAGCTCTACAAAGGGCTCACTGAGGAGTCCTTGTGCTTTTTCACTGCTTTCAGATTTAAATTCTGTAGGTGTTATATTTTAAATCCATCTAAAAATGTCTGTTCCATCAACTTGTATTTCAAAAGTGTGTGCATACCCTGCTCATAGCAGTATATGATGCATTTCTTTCTCCTGAGATCTATAGGAGGTCCCAGATCGCAGGCAGGAGAGGGGCACACGTTCCTTGAGATACCATCTGGTCACCAAAGGAAAGGGCAGTCAGCAGGCCTTTGCCATGACTTGGCAATGCCAGCATGGCTGCCTCACTTCCTGCCCTGGTTCAGATTTCATGATAGCCTGGTGTAACAGGGCTTCTCTGCTTGTCTCAAGACACAGTCCAGAGCTAGGTCTGAACAACCATGAGCCACATGGGGCTGGCACAACAACTGGACTACAACATGCCACAAAGATGCTCTGTTTGCTTAAAAGAAGTCTCCTTGGCAAGGACAACTGGGAAACACTGTAAGGAACCAGTGCAAGAATAATAAAGAATTTACCCATCCCATGAGCTTTTTGGAAGCTGTGTATAATCCTTACACTTGCTTTCTCTGTTCCCGTGAGACCACCTGAAGGAAGAGAATTACTAAATCACATTAGGTCTTGGTGCTGCTACTGCCACAATGTAGTAGTTCCGAGGTCTTTACTGAAATAATTAGCTCTCAGATGTTCACCAGGAAATTGGTGGGTTAATATAGCTGCATACAGCAGCTTCTTGTCACTTTAGGTTGCATATAAGATACTGGTAGGAAACAGGTAGAAGCCATCATAGGATATAAGACAGATGCTGTGGAGGGCAGGAGATAATGAGTAGGACTCTGCCCTTGTGTTTGCATACATTGGGATTTCCTATTTGTTGTGCATTTGTATATTTTCTGGAATAATGGGGTCCTGGTCTGTGGGCAGGACTGCATAATACAAATAAATAGCACTATGGCTGATGGCAGACCTTGTGTAACTGCCCCGAAGTTGACAAAAGTTGCAAGCAGTCTGAGTCAGTGCCATTGTGTAAGGAGATAATTTCTGCCTTGACAGTGTTGTGGCCAGCTGGAATTGTTCTCTCTGATAATTGGCAATCCAGATTTCTCCCAGATGGCAGTATCTCATAAAGAGTATCTGAGAAGGGCTTTGCTCCTCTCTTTAATAAGGCTCCACAAGAGAGCTGTTCATCCCTGTCACCCCTTATCCATTGCCTCAGGCAAGTCTCCTGTCAATTTGCAGAACAAGTCGTTGCTCTGTGTTTGTTTTTCCTTTTTTATTTTATTTCTTTTTAGAAACTTCTATTTATTACCTTGGCAGTGAGCCATCCAGCAAGGAACAAACTGTTTTGTGACAGAAAAGATGACACATTCTGCCCTGGATCAACCAAAAGCACTGCCACTGATCTTACCCATGCCATCATCTAACCCCTCAGGTTGTGTTTAACAAGGCTGTATTTTCCTGAGACACTGGTTTTTCCAGCAGAGAGAGGATGAGAGAAGATAGTATACTGTGCATCCACCCAAGGGTCCCTGAGCTAAAAACTTTCCACAGCACACTCCTGCTTAGCACACAGATAGGTAGTGGCTGAGGGACAGGGGCTTGCCAGAGTGTCATTTTAATCCTGTAGCTTTTAGGACTTCCCAGCCCAGCAGATGTTGAAGAGAACCAGTCTGTAGGTAGAGCAGAAAGCAGGGATTATGCAGAGTGCAATTGCTCTCCATGTAGCTGGCACTGCAGCAGCTCAGCTGATGATTGAGGTGATATTTGTTTCCAGTCTGCCTCCTTCACCTTTTAATGTGTCTATCCATTGCTGTGGTACCCAAATGCCTCGCAATCCAGATGATGTTTATCCTCTCTCAGTTATCCCACAAGTGCTATTTGCCCTCTCTCAGAGATGGGAAACCAAGACACTGATTTATGGAAAGGGTGTGGAAACTGGTAGAACTCTTCCTAGGGGTGGTTAGATCTCCGACCTGTGGAACAAGACAGAAACCCATGTTACCTAACACACAGTTATTTTACCAGCTTGAGCTTTCTTTAACTCTGAAACTCCTGAAAGCTTTGCAAAGACATTGAAGAACTGGTGGGGATCTGTCACAGTCCTGATGCTAGTGGGTTCTGAAATGCAAGATACAGTTCCACTGCTGGAAATGTGTTTCTTGTGGTTTGGTGTGGTTTTAGTACCCAGTGGAACAGAAAGACCACAAGTCCCAGTGTAATAGAATTGTCCAGTTTTCCAGATAAGGTCCCAATGTGTGAAGGAATTGTTTCTTGCAGCTGGAATTGTCCATCACCACCCATTCATTGGCCACAACTCTGGAAATTGTAGGGGGTTTTTGTTTTGCTTCTTTTTAACCTCAAAATATGGACTCAAGACATATTTACCACAGACAAGGAAGTTTTATTGCATGATTTCCATTTCCATTATGTGAATGTCAGCTGGGGCATTGCTCCTGCCACAGTGCTTGATGTGGGGAATACACATGGCAAAGTGCTATGAACCAACTGCTGCACTCAGGTATGGTTAGTGCTATCTGTGAGCCTTGACCATCTCCACTCTTCCCTGTGCCTGTCAGGCTCACTCTGAACCTGAGATTGTTAACCTTTTCATTGTTATGAAAAGGTGTAAAATATTCAATGTTTTTATGTGTGAATTAGTGTTCTATACTAACTGCTGAAAGCCAAATGCTTGTGAGAAGACACTCTTGAATAAATACAGTCTATCTGAAATGCCTCTAGGTCAGAGTAATGAGGGGACACATACTCAAGTTGGATTTTTTTCCTTTATGTTATTTTACTTTGCTACATGATGTCCTGAAACACAGTGGCCTCATTTGTCCTTGTTTTCATGTTTAATCTGAACTGATAATCTTAGTTAACCACCCCAGTTAAAGCACAGGACCCATTTGCATTAATGAGTCATCAAATACTTCTGAACAATAAACAAATGCACAAAAAGCTGCTCATGGGCTATTCACCAAAGGAGCTGTTTACTCCAAGTGGTCCAGGGATCTTTATGGAAATGCTGTGAAAACCACGGACACTTAAGAGGTGTTGTCCCTATTGTTAGTGGTTTCCTGAGAGAGGACCAGTGAACTACCAACCCTCCACTTGTGGGACTGGGAGTGTGCAGTGAGGACAGTCAGTCTGAGGAAATTTCTTTGAAGCAGACTTGGGTTCAGGGTCCATCACAGAAACAAGTGTGTGGGACCAAGAAAACTTACTGGCTCAGTCAGCCTAGCCCACTGCCAACACCAGGTTATACCTGCTGCCCATGTAGGTTTCAGTGTTTTTCCCAGTGTTTTCCTAATTGGACTTTACTGATATCTCTTAGAAAATTTTCCAGTAGATTCCACTGCCCTAAAATCTGCTCTGCTGTCTTGCCTACATTTTCCTGCTTAATACTCCTGTTCCCACTGAACTATCCCCCTGTCCAACTCTAAAAAAAGAGCTGTCTCAGTTGTCGTCTCCACCTCAAATACATCAAGGGGTTTTCAGCCAGGCTCTCTCAGAGTTTGTTTGCCTGCATAGCACAGAGTTATCCCTTTCAGAGTTTTCTTAAGGCTTACTCAAGTCAATCCCCTTAGGCTCATAAAATGTTTTTCTTGCTAGTTCTTGGTCTCCTTCCAAGCTGTCAATAACTTTCTAGGAACACGATGCCTGGGACTTGGTGTGGTTCTGCTCACTGTGGATGACAAATGGTGGTAGAGGCAAGGAGAGGTCTTTGGCTGATGTTGCCATGATGCAAAGGAAATGGTTCTCTGGGAAATCTCAGGCTCAGAGTGAGCCTGACAGGCACAGGGAAGAGTGGAGATGGTCAAGGCTCACAGTTAGCTCTAACTATACTTGAGTGCAGCAGTTGGTTCATAGCACTTTGCCATGTGTATTCCCCACATCAAGCACTGTGGCAGGAGCAATGCCCCAGCTGACATTCACATAATGGAAATGGAAATCATGCAATAAAACTTCCTTGTCTGTGGTAAATATCCATCCCACAGCTTTACAAGACATATAGAGTAGTCTGCAAAGCAGCTCTGGCTGTTGGTCTTTGTTTCTCCACATAAGAGAAACTGAAGGGAGGAAAATTTTCCATGAGGACTCAGAAGTGAAAGATCTGAGCAAGGCAGAGCTACTGCTACTCATCTCCCCCCTGCAAATTCCCTGCTCTTTCTGAGTGCAGAGAAAAGGCTGTTGCTATAGAAACCAGTGGGGAAAATGTACATTATATCATGTTTTATATACTTTTTCAAGGAGATCCTTTAATCTGAGCCTGCCACTGTGTAATTTTACAGAAACAATAATGCCAATAAAGCCCCTGAATGTAACAGTGATTTCAAATCAAATTAAATAATCATCAGTTACTTCAAAACCACTTTTTCTTGTAACCTTCTACCCTAGCCAAGATACTAAGACAGGGTTAGCAAAGCAGCCCATAATAAGGTAGATGACAGGAGAGTAAATCTAAGGCAGAAAAAGGTGTAATGAGAGGTGGGAGGTGGCTTCTACGCAGCAGTAGGCAGTGGCTAACATTTGAGGAAGGAAAAAAAGGCTAAATAAAATGTCTTCTTTTTGACTTGTGCATAGAGAAGCATGAAATAAAGATGAAAGGTACATTTTATAGCTTACATTCTAGCCTATCTTTTCAATTATTTACCTGGACAACCTCCTGTGGCTCACCCTTTGTGAGCACCCTTTTGAAGCTCTCTTCTGCTGCCCTTTAAAAAATTATCCCACCATTTCCTACTTGCCTTTGTGAAAGACCTTTGACCTCTGAAACAATCAGACATATTGGACCCCAGGGTCTCAGGGAGACAACGCTCTTTGTGAGGCTGCATCATGAAAGCCTCTCTCTAGCATCAGGCTGGCCTGGTGGCAGCAGCTCTCCTGGGGATCCTTCAGAACAGAAGCCTAATTTAATCCTTTGGATGTCAAAACAGGCCTTCGTTCTGTCCTCTCCACCCTTGGATTGTTTTTTACTTAATTCACCATGATCACTATTTCCTTCCTGATTAGTCCTGACCCTGTGACTTGATTAGATTTTTGCCAATATTTATAGTAGCTCCTATGTGTTGATTGGTAATTTCTTCAGGACAAGGACTATCTTGCTGTGTTGGGCAATATAAAAAATAAATCTTAGTCTTGTTCCAGGGCTGTGATTGATCCTCAACTGCTTGTTGTCCTGAAAGTAAATACACAAAAACCCTAAGCAAGGCTTTGCATCAATAGTGATAGGGTTTATATACTGCAGTGTAGGATGAGGTAGCTGTGGGAATAAAGCAAATTAATTACACCAGGTAAGACCAAGTAAGGGTACTCTTAGCATCTCTTCCAGATTCCTTCCTCCAGACCTGCCCTTAGTCCTGTGCATTTTCATGACTTCTTGGGTTGCAGTAAGTTCCATGCAGGTCTCTTGAATCTCTTGAAAAGAAAAGAAAGGAAAAAAAAAAAAAGAAAAAAAAAAAAGAAAAAAGAAAAAAAAAGAAAAAAAAAGAAAAAAAAAGAAAAAAAGAAAGAGGTGGTTTCTCTTTTTGGTGGTGCCTCTGAGACCTGGCTGTAGGTCTCTTCTTTGCTCCTTTCAGGGTCTCACAGTTTTTGAACACACATAATAAGAGTTTCCCATAAAGCTCTTCCCTTTTCTGTTCTATAGCCAGATGCATTCAGTGGTTAGCAGGAAAGAAACAATTCCTCTTTCCTCTTCCTGCCTTGCCTTATGTCCCCTATGCAGGAAGGTAGCCTTGCTCTCTGCTTCCCAGTCCCTGGCCTTTCCACAGAACATAATGACTGCTAACTGTGAATAAACAACTGATACACATACTGTCTGATTTAGGGGCTGTAAGCACTTTTAGAGCCCAAATACGATATAGATATTAATAGAATGACTATAATGATGCAATAAAAGAAAAAAAAATGTCCTCAGGAGCATGAAAATCTAACTTCAAAAGCAATTACCATCAGTAACAAAATGCAATGAGAAGACTAGGATTACTTTAATAAGATTATCTGCTTATTGCCATTTGTTTTTGTGGGTAACTGTAATGCAGCTTCACCTTCATTCCCAGCCAGTTTCTCAGATGCTTCTCACCTTGAGCATTAGCTGGCCCAGCTGGACTATGCAGCTGAAGATCACTGGCATTCCTGTGGCATCCAGCATATGTGAGCACCTGCTCTTTGGTCTTCAGCCTCCCCTACACTTGTGCCTCTGTTGTCACTGCAATGTTGCTTTTCAATGCTGGGTGGCTTTGTGTCCATGGTGGAAGAGGCAGGAAAAGGAGAAGATGGAAGGGTGTAGAAATCTGGTGTCTTTGTGGAGACGGAAAGACTGTGTTTGTGGAGGTGTGGAGAAGTAAGGAAAATAATGGTAAGGTCAGTGTTATAAGACAAGGACAGAGACTTGATTTTGAAGGCTCTTTAAAAGTTCAACTTTATCCTGCAGGCCTGGGAGAGCAGGTGCAGGGTCAGTAAGGCAGTACGTGGTCCATAGGGCAAGGAGTTCTCATTTAGTATTCCAGGGTCCCTTAACCCAATCAATATCCATTATATATGCCTTTCTCACTCCATCTTCAAACCCACTCCATGTCCTTGAGGCACTTGGGTGGGGAGTCTGTTGGGTGGTGAGGATGTGCTCAGAGGGACCAGGACTCACAGAAGTGGGAGGTACAGATGGTGATCTGGAGAGATTGCTGAGATAAACAGTGATGTCTCTGCAGAGACCACA
This sequence comes from Molothrus aeneus, assembly GCF_037042795.1. Taxonomy (NCBI): domain Eukaryota; kingdom Metazoa; phylum Chordata; class Aves; order Passeriformes; family Icteridae; genus Molothrus; species Molothrus aeneus. Next base: position 18,433,509 of record NC_089650.1, on the reverse strand, counting down.
TTAAATTGCAGCAGGGATCAACACGTCAGCTCTGCGCAGGGAGGAGAGAGTTGTTGTTCTCTCATTTTGGAGGCAGCTTAGGGAAAAGTAACTGTCTGCCTCTGCAGATATCTGTATATATAAGTTAGTGGTCAAAAAGATGATTGATAGATAGATATGGGTATAGACACAGTTCCGTTCTGAACAGGAAAATGTGTAGCCCCTGGCATCTGGAGGACATAAAAGGCTCTTCCAGAACTTACTGGAGATCTAATCAGGACTCTCAATCCAGAACTCGCCTACCTAGATTCACCTGCACAACATAAACACAGGACCTTCCTCATTATTCTTGGAGAAATTAAAAAAAAACAACAACCAAACAACCAAACCAGGACACAGATAATAAATAAATCAGGTTTAATCATAAACCATATACATATTTATAGATAGGGAGGGAGATGTGGTCAGAAAGGTGCTGCCCTGGCAACAGGAATAAAAGAACAGTGTATTTTACCAATACAGTACCAATGAAGGGTGGAGTTGATAAATGAATATGGGACTTTGAATCCCAGAGGCTAATTTTTACAGACAATCATAATTCTTGGTTTCCTGTCAAATTATAGCACAAACTAGCTCACGGCTCTGCCCAGGACACAGCAAGGCAGATGTAGCCAAACGCAGAACTTGAGGGTGAGGGAGGGACAATATATCTGAAGGTCTTTCTGAGGTATATATAATATATATATTCTACTGTTGTTTACTGTCTCGGGGCCACGCTTTGCCCACAGGTATGTGTGCACACATCTCATTCCAGTCAGCAAGAGTGGAAAGCTCACACTTAAGAGAATATATCGGACTTTGTGGGTGAACAGGAGCTCATCAAACAACTGAAGAGAACTGAAGATAAGGAAGCCTGAGAAAGGAAAGAAGTGAATGGACAGCCCCAGATTTATCTGACCAGTCAGTTCAATCCTGTTTGAACAGCCAGGACAAAGCTTCTGTTCTGAAGGACTCCTGCAGTGCAAATGATCAAGGCAACCTTTATTGGACAGTGAGGGAAACCATGAACAAAATTACTAGAAGCATGTCAGCAGAAGAAATATGCAGGAGCTGGCCCTATAACCATTCAGTTCTTATTTTTGAAAAAGAATCCAATGCTGCCTCTGAAATGGTCTGATTCTACATATAAGCCTGGTCACTCTCAACTGATACAGGCAGAGGAAGGAATCATTAGTCCAGTGGCCAGAAAGGCAAAGAGTGGCATTTGTATTATGAAACTCATAATTGGTGTGGCTGCTTTGAGAAACAACATCACACCAGGCTTGCAAAGCAGCCAAATGCATTGGCTTTTTGCAGAATAATTTCACTTTCAGGCAATGTATGTATTAGAAAGTGTTACAGATGAAAACCACCTTTCACTGGTAGAAAGCAGACACTGTTTAATATCAAATGCACTTGCCATCTGATTTTGCTAAAAACCCACCCCCAGACAATAAAAAACCCCAACAAATTGCAAAAAAAAAACCTATAATACAAACGAACAATCATGTCAATGTCAAATGGTAACTGTTCCAACAAACATAAAACCAAATTCTTAATGCAGGTGCCCTCAGAAGGAGTGAAAGTCATGCATCCATATATAGAGTCCACTCCCAATCTGGGAATGCTCAGTTAAGACTGCTGCTCTTTGAATTGCAAGTCCCACTTTTTAAAAGGAGAGCTCCACACATGCATGCACACGTGCACTTGGGCACACAGAGATACACACACATAAACACATATAATCTCCTCTCTCTTAGCAAGAGCTGCATGCTGGGTCACTGTTAATGCTGTGCATTTTTGATCTATTTTCTTTGTAACAATAAGGTTGAAATGTCTTTACTTCTCAGGACTCTATTTTTCAAACAAAAAGGGGAATGAAGAGGAGCTACATTACAAAGACAAAAAAATGCACTTGTATCTCAGCTGTATGATTATTCCCAGTCCTCTTCAAGGTTGATGTTATCTACATTTGTGACTCAGCAGAATCCACAGGAAGTTATCCTTTCTCCATGTTGGGTTTTCTCAATAAACCCCATGAGCCTGTTCTTTGCTTCCACAGACCATTTTTCTTTAAGGCACTGCACATGGATGTTGTCTTCCGACAGAAGCGCAAGCCTCCTTCACTGGACTGTGCATTTCTCTCTCTCCCTGGACTGCCCTTCCCTGAGAACTTTTGATTTGATGTACTTCAGGTCACTGTTGACACTTGGCCGGCGGGCAAAGGGAGAGATCATGCCATAGGCATCCATGTCCTTGACTCGGCGCATCCGGAAGGATTTCTGCTGGAAAGTGTCACCATACTGGATGGAGATTTTCCTGTGGAGGGAAGGGCTCATCTCATGAGGTAGCTTGGCCATGCTGAAGAGGACATAAAACATCTCATCCACATTGGTGTTCTTCTTGGCCGACACTTCGAAGTAAGCACAGTTTTCATCACTGGAGACAAGATTCTCACCTTCATCAGTGCGTACCTTGCGGAAGATTTCACTGTGGTCATTTTTGTTGCCACAGATGACCATGGGGAGGTCAGCTGATTCCTTGGTCTTGTTCTTCAGGCAGGATTTGACCTCAAGGATCTGTTTTTGGAGTCGCTTGACCTCATCAAAGGATTCTCTATTGTCCAGGCTGAACACCAGGATGAAAACATCCCCTGCAATTAAAAAAATATATATGCTGTAAAGGCTTGTTAGTCACAGCCAGTTTCAGAGGAGCAAATTTTTAAAAAGCAATTCTTTTATTTTCATCTCCTCCCCATATTTTTTGTTTGGTCCTTTGGCACCTATTCACTCAGCTGTACTTTAGTTCTTCTCATTTAACTCCCCACATCTTTCTATAGTACTATGGAAAAGACTTTTGGCTATGATGTTACTCCAATCATATCCAGTTGCATTCCTAGTTTGCACTGGGCTTGCAAGTTATTGCCTGCTTTTATCTCTTTTGTTGACATGTTTCTATCTTAGCTCTGCTGCACTGCTCTTCTTTTTATTTCCTTTCATTTGTATCTCTCTGTAAAACACATCCTCTTCTGACACCAGAAAGAGTGAAGAGCTGGTAGCCACTCAGCCTTAACCCTTTGATTACGCAATACATGAAGGTACACCTGAACTGAAGGTTTACAGCTAATCACTCCTGAACACCCAAGTCAGGAATGAGAGGTTTTTCAGTGCACTCTGCTGTCATTGTATTTCCTCAAGAGAAGCAGACCATGAAAAAACCCTAATACATAAATGACACACATCCCCTGGCATTTCCTTTTGACATTTCCTGACTTACAATTCCTTGTAGAAGGAATAGAAAATAGAAATAGGAATAGGAATAGGAATAGGAATAGGAATAGGAAGTAGAAAATAAGGCAAATCATTGCCTGTTGAATGACATTTGTGTGGAACATGCTAAGAGAGCTTTCAGGGACTAAAGCGTACATTTGCATCCCAGAAACTGGTTCTAGGACCTCACTGAATATGGATTGTAGCCTTGTCAGATGTGAATGCCATGTTTCACTGGCCAGTTAGAAAGGTGGATAGTGAATCCAGAAAGGTTTGTTGTGAGCTGTGGCTGAATATACATCTACTGTCACTTTTATAATTAAAAATTATATTTTAGCCCACAACAGGAATGGCTTGACAGTGAGAAGAGACAAAATGGTCCCACCATTTCCCCTTCTTTTGTCTTTAAACACATTTGATTAGATGCAGATTAAGGAGAAAGGGTAAAAGTAAAGCTATCCTTCTACTGGAATATTAAATCAAGGAAATCAGGCTGGAAATTTTCAGAATAAAAAAATCCTTGGGACTTGCTTGGTGAGAATTCCCTTCCTGTGCATTTTATATTTATTTTTCACTGTATGTGTCCTACAACAATATGCTTAATTTGCCCTTTGCTGCTCTTTATACCCACAGAATTGCATTTCAGCCATTTATTTGTGACATCAGTAAAAGTACGAAGCAGGAGGGGAAGGTAGATGGATTAGGGAAAACCTCAATTTTAGACCTTCACCCACTGGACTTCTCTACTGTGGCTTATGCATTCCTTATAATGCTGGGACCATGCCAGCCAGGAAATATGACTCTATAGAAATACATCTTGCAGTAAATCAAGCAGTCCCTTTAGCTATGTCCCAAAAACCAGTCATCCCCAGGCTACACGTTTCAAGCTAACCTCTGTCCTTATGACCTTCCCCGTGACTTTCTCACCTGTTAGGATGGAAAGCCTCCTCATGGCAGGGAAAGGGTGATTCCCAGAGGTGTCCAGGATGTCCAGCTGATACATGTCTCCCCGTATGTTGTAGACCTTGCGATGGAAGTCCTCAATGGTGGGAGTGTACTGATCCTCGAAGCGGCCGTTGAGGAAGCGAGAGACGATGGAGCTTTTCCCCACCCTGGAGGCTCCCAGCACCACCATGCGGTATGAGTTCTTGGCTGGCACGTTCAGGTTGCAGTTTCCACCAGACATAGTCTTCATCATTGCTTGGTCCTGAAGGAGGAAATAGCAGAGTTGGAGGAAAGATCGCAAACCAAATGGAGGGAAAAATAAGGCAGCTCCTCACCACCCACTTGCCAAAGAGAACTCTGGAGCATAGTCCTGCACAGCAGAGCAATCAGTGGTTCATACAGAGATTTTTTTCACTGGAAATGCTTAAACTTTTCAGTCTCATTTTCAGTGAGTGTTTTTTTGTTTTGTTTTGGTTTTGTTTTATTGTTTTTGTTGTTCTTTCTTTTCTTTTAAAGTAGTATAAAAATGAAGGCATTTACACTGAAAATAACATGCTTTTGAATTGTAATTTGCTGTCACATTTAAACATTAAGGGCTGAATTTATCAGCTGCTCTTCATCTGAGACACCGAGTTCCTTCCCACCATCTGTGTCACTTACACATTTTACCAGATTTTTCAGTAGAACTTGGTTCTCATTTAGATATATAAACACAGAGGTCAGATTCCCCAATATACTACAGCCACTGCAGCTGCCATTAGAACCTAGATTGATTAATTTGGTTGCCTAAATAGGAGCTGTGCTTAATACTAATTTTCTGAGATCAGCCAAAAGTCAGACAGAAACAAGAATCATGCATAACATCAGTGCAAGCTAGACATCTCAGTAACTTTAAATAACTGGCCCCATGCAATATTAATTGCTGATGCAGGGAGCGTGAGCCACAAAACAGCACTGGCTGGTGATAAATTCAAAGATCTGTGCCTCCAATAACCTTTTAGAAAACAGATTTTAATTCTGCTGTTTGGCCTGGTAGTGTGGGAACTCGCTATAAGCAAACTATCATTGTTGCAGCAGGATGGCTGTCAATGGGTGGAACTGCAGAAACTGATTTTTTTAGGAGCTCCAGTCTTTATACATACAGATGTTGCGGGTGCCACTGGCTTTGCCAAGCACAGGTGCTAAGTATAAGCAGGAGAAAAGATGAAGGACAGCCATCTTAAATAGCTATTAGACAAGATTTCCAACCCATGACATCTAAAATGAGTCTAGAGACCCCGGAGACTGCATTTTGACATAGCACTCACATGCAGGAAACTTTGGTAGGAAAGAAAAAGTGCTGCTCAGATTATTTTAGTGTACCAGTTCAAATGAACTGTGTGATGAAAGAAAAATACAGCCCCTCTGTGGGGAAAGCTGACTGTTGCAGCAAAGGAGGCACACTTTGGACTGAGTTTATTTTGGTTACTAGGTTCTTATTAAAGAATATTCAAGTTCCCACTGTGCCATTTATTTAACTTAGGTGTTGTTTATTTAATATTACAATGCAAGTACTTTATGTACACAGAAAGATCATTTCTGGGTCCAGATCTGGATTCCTATCTTTCCCTTGAGTGACTTTTATCTCCAAAGCTTTTATGTACCTGACAATTATCTCAGGGAAGAGCTTAAAATATTTTACTTTGTTTAACATGTGCTCAGCACCAAAGCAGCAGTGAAGATACAGTCACTGCTAAATAAAGTAGTCTCTGGAATTCTGATCCAGCATCATTACAAGCTCTGTGCTATAGCCCAAGGAAACAGCAAAACATGACTATTTATTATTATTGCCATAATTTGCAGCACAACAATGGCATATTCAGCCCTACTTAAAGCACAAAAGAAATGCAATGGTCTCCTTGGAGTAGCTTATACTCTGAATTACATTCAGAGGGCAGGACAGCCTAATATTAGAGCCAGATAAATGCCAGAACACAACTGGCATTTTTTTTTTTTTGATGGACACACACATGCAGAATTATGGTACTGTTGGGATTACTGTGGCAGAAATGACAGCAAGGAGCACAGCTGGTATTTGAACTGGATTCTGTGTTTTATTTACCACAGGACCTATCTCCAGTAGTGCAGAAATACCATATTCAGTCTCTGAAACACTGCCATGTACACTATCCGTAGCCACTCCAATACAGTTTTGCATCCATGGGCAGACAAAAAAAAAAGCTTTTTTTCACCCTCTGAGGCTTATTTATTTGGCAGAGAAGAGCAGGGAAACAGATGAGTTGTAAAAGCTACAAACTACTTTACCACCCAGGACCAATATCTAGAGGTGAGGCAGCTCTCCAGGCTGTAATGGACCGGTGTAGCTGCATGAGGGCAAGTGGATTGTGTGGTTTACACCTGCTAGAGAGCAGTTCTGTACAATTCAGTGTAAAAGCCTCTGGGAGAGAGCAGTTACGCATTTTGAACGAATGCCTTTTATGTCCTGTACAGAACATGCATGCTGAGGAACCTGATCACTTTACACTGTCCTTGTTCCACCTGTCAAGATGACTCCTGTGCTTTCTTAACTGCATTTCATTTCCCTCAAAGTAAAATATGCTTTCTGGCATTTCGATTTGTGGAGTTGCTACTCATCACCTCTGCTGCAAACCTGACTCAGAGTGTGCCATTGAACTGGGAGCTTACATTTTTGTTTTGAGCCTTCTCTTCTTATCCCCTCAATTCAGTTTTTCTCTAGTTCAACACAGTCTGTCTCCTTTCCTCCTCAGAAAAGGAATGAAACTTCAGCCTTGACACCCAAGAGTGGCAGGGTGGAGCACAGGGGCTCATACAATGAAAAGGATTAAAGACAGTAGAAAGGAAACGGAGAGACACCACATGTTCATGTGCTAAGTAAAGCAAAATCAATCAGAAGAGAATGAGGATACAAACAACCTCCAGCTGGTTTTAATCTACATCTTTTCCTTCCAGTTTATTAAATGCTTAAGCATAGATTAATTCTCGATGGTACCTTCTGCTTTATGTACTGGCTTGATGTTAGAAAGTTTATATTGGTACAGTGCAGGGATTTCAAAATGGTAGTGAAGTACAGGCAATTAATGTTATCTCTAAATAACACTAAATGAAGGGAAAAGCTCATTTGCCCAGAGAAAGCTGAAACCACAGTCAAAAATCAGCATTAAACTCCATTTCTCTTGACTCCCTGTGTTATCCTCTACCAGCTAAGCACCACTTCTCTTTTTATAGGCAGGCATCAGAATGAATGACAATGAACCTGCTTTTGTATGCTCTGGAGAGCACTTGTCTGAATGCCAGTGAGCTACTGACAAATTTGAGCCTGAGCACCTGTAGGGAGATACCTAAGGAAGATATTCTTTATTCACCCTACCCAGAGCTATTGCACCTTAGTTCTCCACCCTCCCATCAGGGTGTATGCTCTCCCTACAACTCCCCATTCATGAATAGACTTCTGAACTACCTCCCTTGCACTCCTCTGTCTTCAGATGCTGGTTGTGTCTCTGTTTGCCACCCCAGTGTTAATCACTGCACCCAGCTAAAAAGGACAAGACAGACACAAACTGTAACATGCATAACAGACCTGTCAATTCTTACTCACTGCTAGTGTCCCTGTCATTTTCATGCACACCAGAAATCATTCCTGTGGCATGTTTGTTTCCTACTTTCACTGCAAACTCCGTGCTGATTTCTTACCTCTCTTTCCCAGGAAGAGCAGTCCTGGGTCTTGGTGCAGTCTGATGAAGCTGATAATTTTAATCAGAGGTGGCTGCTGTTGTAAAAGGCTGTTGTTCTGTGGATCCCACGCTGCTTGTTCTGGGCTCAGTTCTTCTCCAGTATTTCCCAAGAACTTAGCAGGATTGGGAAGGACCGCAGGGCTCCAGAGGGCGTTCCCCCATGGATGTAAGTACTGGATCAGGCAACCGACTTAGGCTAAAGAAGAGTCTCAGAATGGTGGCAGTTTTTCCCTTTGGGCAGATGAGCTCTTTTCCTCACAGGCTCAGTTCAAGAAAAGGAGAGGCAGAGTCTCTCCCGCTCCCACTGCCTTTTCTTGCAAGTTGTACTTTGTAGGCTCTACTGTGAGGAAAGAATTTCAGGAGCAGCACATACTCGTGCAGGGTAGTGGGTGCATCCAGCTGGCCCACCCTGCCTCTGTGCTGCCTCAGATCCTCTGCAGAAAGATCAGGGTCGGTATGGAAGTTGGCTTTGGTGACCCTATGCTTCCCCAGATCTTGCCTGGCTCATCCCTTCCCACGGGCTTCTTTTCTTCTGGTCTGAGATTTGCTTTAAAATATTCTCTCTCTAGGATAAAAGGGGCTTTTCTTTACATTTGCCAGTTAAGTCTTTTTTCCTTCCCTCCCTGCCTTTCTCCCTCTCTCTCTCACAACTACTGGCAAATTGCAGATTTTCCTTCTGTAGGACTCACAGATAATTGGCTCAACTCCTCCCTTGAAGTCAGTGTCAGACACAGGGGAAGGAGGGGTGCTGAGGGGGTGGGATTTTGTGCCTATTGGAAAAATCTTTTCTCCTCCAAACAGAAAGTTCATGTGCATTGCAGACTGCACATTCCCTGTCTTTCCACCAGAGACCTGTATGTATGCATGTGTGGGGAATGAGTTAGTGTATGTGTATGAGGGACACAGAGAATTCATTTACTTAGTAAGCGGCAAATTCATAAGCTCTTTCTAAAAGCTCTGTACTTCCCTGCTGATTTTTTCTGCTAGACAGCAGCAGACAGACTCATTGCCCAAGTAAGGGCTTTCTGTCCATAATTTCTGTAAATCTTTTGCTGTATGGAATGCTTTCCCCTGTTTGCTCAACCTCAAGACATTTACATGGTTTGTTTAAGAAATAAGAATAATTTGTAACTGTTGTTCTTTCGTTAATATTTAAATAAATGAAAAACTAAACTAGGGATGAGTAATAGAAATGGTAAAAAGGTCAAACAAACTGAAAGTGTGTGGAACTGAAGCTCAGGAAAAAGAGAGAAACAAACTAAAAATAGGGTGAATTCAATGCATTTGTTCAATCCCAAGTGAAACATGTTTGCCGTTTATTTCATTGCTGATCTACTTGAATTTTTTTTTCTTCTTTTTGAACTGAAATAGTAGTTTAGATCTATGAGTTTATTTTAAAATATGTCAAAAACTTGATTTTGAAAGATTTGAGATTAAATACTTCAGCATTTCCTACTTTAAACTCCTAACTGGGGGTGGAGCAGGAAAGGAAGAAAAACAGTTATTTTCAGGGTATTTTGACAATAAGAAAATGGAAGGGAGGCACAGTCTTCCAAATGCAAACACAGTTTCAGCTCTCCCACAGTTCTCCCTGGTTTTTTTTTTTTTTGTTTCCCCTGAGGAATTTACTCTTTGTTGAACGCAAAGATTCTTTCAACTACCATGTATGTATCATCTCAAAGCCTCCTCCCCTCACCAATTCCTGCAGCTTTTGAGGAATTTCCAAGAAGCTTCACTTTCTCTCCTCCTTTTCTTCAGAGTACAGGGATGTATCTCTTGCCACCCTTGGAATAAAGCTTCCCTCCTTTGCTCCTAGTGCTGCACTGAACCCATCCACAGCCATCCACAGCAACCACTGAGGAGGTTCCACAGCTGTTGCAGGCACAGCCTGACATGCCTGTGAGTGTCTCTATGCTCCCAGACCTCAAAGGATACAACACAGGCTGTGGGATGAGTCCAGCTGGAACTGTCTGTGAGAGGAAGCAGCTCCCACTGAAGTCAGGGTCACGGTCATCCCAAGCAGGATGTGCATCTGGGGACTCACAGGCTAACACAAGGCAAAACAACATTGATCAAATTTGGGAAGCAGCAGATCCTGCAAACAACTTCAGATTTGGGAAGAAGGGGCAGGACATGGCAGAGCACCATTGAAATTTTGCAGCAGTACTGAACTGGTATTGGGTCATGAGCAGAAGTGAACTCGTTTTGGACCACAGTACCAGGTCTCCTTTGTCAGCTCCTGAGCCTTTTGGCAAAAGGTGGGAGAGTACTTTCATGGCTCAGACAAATTTTTGACTTAAGATATGATGCTTCCCATTTCTAAGTCATTAGTTCAGATAAAACCTGGACCATTTCTGATGTCCTGTCAGCTCTTGTGTAGCTCAGATCCAAAGAGAGTGACCAGCATCCTGGTATCATTGCCATAGGAGCAGGAATGGCCACAGAACCTGGCAAAGTGAGATCCTAGTGCTACAGAAAATAAACTCCTCCTTCATCCCTATGGCTCACGTGTCAAGTGTACCAAGTTCTCTACCAAGAAAGAAGTGTAGTCATAGTGGAGACCATCTCATCAGCCTGGAATTTCAGCCTACTCATGCTCTTTTGTAAACCAGATGCAAAACTCTTGGCTTGCTGGCTTCACCCAGCCCAAACTCCTACTTAGCTATTCTCTCCAGCATTTCAAATAACCAATCAAGTTCTTCAAATGGTAATAAAATAAAATAAGAACGTTCTTAACTAGGCACCTTAGCTTTATTGGATATTGGATATCTTACTGAACAACTAGTAAAATAATAAATTACTTTTCAGGTAATAACTTTTGAAAGATAATTGCTAACTGTGAGACTTCAGAGGCTTGAAAGACATTGTTGTCGCTTTTTGGGCTGGTGTTTTTTGTTTTATTTCTTCTGGTGTGCTACCAGTTAAGGAGTTGACAAAAAGGGTTTCATACTTTTCCTCAGGGCTCAGGAGACCAGAGGTCAAAAAATCCCTACTTTTTCAAAGACATCCCATGATTTGCTCTGGTGGAGAAACCACATTACATCTGCCCTCCTCTGAGGAGGAGGGATGGCAGCACCTCTTTGCTTTGAGGGTTATAAAGGGAATAAGTGAATCAGAGAGACAAAGTCTCTGCCAAACAAGAGAAGTTCCCAGTCTCAGCAGTTTCCTCTGATTAGTCAGAGACCATCAGACTTTCTTAAATCTTGCAGATATTTTTCAATTTAAAAGACAGGCTAGCAATGTATTAGTCTCTAGAGGCATTTCTCCCTCCCACTCCTCTAGCCTATAAAGAAAGCCTAAATGAGGTTTTTATCCAGCTAAGCCTGTTTAGGAGGATGACAGACAATGGCTACAGAGAACCACCACTGCTATGAAGGGCTGTGCCTGCCTTGCTGAATGTCAGGCTGGAGGGAAGGAATACCATCCAGAGGGACCTTGACAGGCTTGAGAGGTGAGCCCACATGAACCTCATGAAGTTCAATAAGGCCAAATCCATGGTCTTGCATATGGGGTGGTCCCAAGAAGAAATACCGGCAGAGCAGAGAATGAATTGAGAGCAGCCCTGAGGAGAAGGACTTGAAGGTGTTGGTGGATGAGAGGCTTGGCATGACCCAGCAATGTGTATTCACAGCTCTGTATCCTGGGCTGCATCAAAAGAAATGTGGTCAATAGGTCAAGGGAGGGGATTCTGCCCCTCTACTTGACCCTCAGGAGACCCCACCTGGAGTGCTGCACCCAGCTCTGGAGTGCCCAGCATACTAGGGACATGGACCTGTTGGAGTGGGCCTAGAGGGCCACAAAGATAATAGGAGGGATGCAGAACCTCTCCTATGAAGACAGTCTGAGAGACTGTCTCTCCTTTACTGGAGAAGAGAAGGGATTCCTTATAGCACCTTCTAGTACCTAAGTAGAGTCTAAAAGAAAGGAGAGGGGATAGGACAACTGGTAATGATTTCAAACTGGGAAAAGAGAAATTTTGTATTAGAGTTAAGGAAAACAATATTTACTATGAGAGTAGTGAGGCACTTCCAAAGAAGTTGTGGATGCCCCATCCTTGGAAATGTTCAAGTCCAGGTTGGGTGGAGCTTTGAGCAACATGGTCTAGTGGAAGAAGTCACTCCCCATGGCAGGGGAGGTGGAACTAAATGATCTTTAAGGTCTCTTTCAAAAGAAACTGCTCTGTGATTTATGGTTTGTTGATGCACTGGCCATTGGCACATGTAGCTGTTGTCTCTGCTGGCTCGCAGGTCCTGCCAGCTCATCCAGGGGGTGCTCAGCTGTGGAAGGTGCCACAAATTGTGCAGTTGTGACTGGTACACAGGGCATCTGTGTGGCTTTTGGCCCTGCCTAGACTGTGGGTGAGCAGAGACGGAAGACTACAGAAGGCAAGTCAAGGGAAGTGAAAGAATGTGGCAGAAAGAGGCTGGGTAGAAAGATGTACAGAGGAATGGGGAGAGACAAGAGGAAGTTACAGCTGATGTGTGCTGCACTAACCACCTGGTTTTAAATGGTGAAGTCCTAAATGAAGTGAGTTACTATATGGGGAAGCACAACTGCTCCTCAGACCTCTCCAAGGAGTTTCCTTCTCCAAAGAAGAGTGCAGCTCTCGGGCACCATACATGCTGCCCATACTGGCACCAGGATGCAGCGCAATGTGGGCTCATACAGTTGCACTGCCACGAGTAATTGAATACCTTCTGCAGCTTCAGGCACTGGCTGCAGCTGGAGACAGAGTCTGATGTGCTGGGCTGATGCAGCAGGACCAATCTGTTTCTCTCCACCTTAAGGCAAATGACAGAAGTGACAATCACATGCCATTCATCTCTGGTCACAATTAGTTCAAGACAAAAGATGTTCCAAGCCTTTTGTTTCCTCTTCAAAAGCAAATGCAAGGGAGATTAAATATTTAAACCAGTTTTTCTCTCTCTTTTCTCATTCCTTTTCACTTTCCTCATTATTCAGTAAAGCTCATTTTTCCACCCCCTCACCTTCCTTCCCTCCCTCCCACATTCATTCCTCCTGCTTGGTGCTTCTCCCTTCCAGCAGTGCTGAAAAGTTAGTGTTCAGGAGCCAGTAAACTGCAGGTACCAAGTCATATTCTGAACAGCAAATAGATGAACTGCTGATCTGTTACTGCCTCTGAATTATCCGTAGCTCCCCCCCTCAGTGTTTAAACTCAGTGAAGGGCTCTCCAGGGGTGCTACAGTGACTGGGAAAAAAACTAATAATCATTAGTTATGAGTGAGAACAGTAGTACTTGAGAGAATGCAGTTGGAGAAGGCATGCAATTTAGAAAGTGGTGGTTTGACTTTTATTCTTGGTCCTGTCACAGAATTTGTGCATGGCTGTAATTTCTCAGCGTCCTAGGGTGTAAAATGTATTAATAGTAATTACTGAGATCCCTGCAAAATGGAAAATACTGCTGTGAAAAATGAATTCAAGTCACCTCGGTTTTTTTTTTGCTGCATTTCTTGTGAATCAATGCTTTATTACATTTTAATTAAATATTTTTGAGAAAAGACTGCATTTCTAGTCCCCCTCCTTTCTATTTGCCACTGGCGCAGCATGTCCAGATTTCCTTATCATGCATGCATCCTTACATTTGCATTTCACTGTTGAACTTTTTAAAACTCTTCCAATCTTGGAAAAATTACTCAAAAGAAAAATTAAAGCTTAACTCCCCTCCCCTTATTTGGAAAAGATTCAGGATAGAACATGGGGGGAAAAAACCAATCAAAGTGTACAAATAATTTCCTTGCCCTTGGTGAATATCAAGGTAGGGTTGTTTATGGTCTCTCAGGCTCTGATGGAGCAAAAGCAATCCCCAACACATCCCTCTGTGTAGCTTATGATCCTGCTGGAGCAGAAGGGCAAGTCAGGCACCTGACAGTGACTACAGAGTGCTTCAGGAAGGAGCAGCTGTAGGTAAACATCACCATTTCCAGTTTCTGTTTAGCATCCCATTTCCCTAGCTGCTCCCAAGCCCTGTGTCCACAAAGATAACTGCACACCTGTGAGGGAGCCAACACGTCTTTCCTGCTGAATGATGCTGGTAGGAAGGGGTTCGTTCAAAAAGGCCCCAAAATCTCTCCCCTCACTGACATCTTTCAAAAGACAGAGAGGAAAACAATTCCTTTTGGGCCATTTCTACAGCTGTGTTCCTAGTGATGTTGCTTGGATCCCCAAGATATGTACTCACTTGTACTTGACCTCTTTCACCATCCATTCTGACTTCCTACCAGGGCTGATGATCATCTCTTAAACATTTTTACCTGCAATGGGAATATGGACAACTAAGGAGAGCAGAGGGGAAGGAAAACTTGGGAGAAGATGAAGAGGACTGGGATGACAGCCCTGTAAGACTTCACAGAAAAATAGCTAACCAAAAGGACAATTAAGCCTCATTAGATGCAGCTAAAAACAAAGACAAAACAAATGGAACCAGAAGAGGTGCATGAAAAATGCATGAAAGAGAGACTGACAAGCCAGAGCCCTCTGCATCCCACGTGGTGCTGCCTGTGACCAGCTATTCTATTGGGGTCTCCATTAAGAAGTGGCAATTGCAAATCTGGGTCTGGCCACTATATTTGGTATCAGCTGGTTCCATATAGAGATTACCAGTCAGAAACTCTTCTTGCCTAGTGATCTGTCAAGGGTAGAAAATGGTTTCTCTAAGGATCTGGTTTCTCACATTTCTTCATACTCCACCAACACATTCAATCTACACCTGTGCCTCCAGGAAACAGGGTTAATTCACCTGTGAAAGAAACCTTTACAGGTCTTTACAGGTACATCCTTCTAGCACAGCTCTCCTCACACCAAGGTCTTTTTATGCCTGGCTGCCAAGCTTCTCTAAATCCAGTCCTTCTCTCTGAAGCCATAAATGTGGACTGCATGATGACAAGCCGATCTCAGACAATTCCCTTGGTTGTCTTCCTGGAGACAGAGCCTGAGCACTAAAGCTGTCTAATACTAAGTTATCTTCTTGGGTTACCACCACTCCGTGGTGGCTCTGGCTCTACATCTGCATGATTCTACACAGGTTTTATTTGGGACTTGGTTTCACTGCAGTTATTAACATGTGAATTAGAGCTCTGTGTCTTCACACAGGGTTAATTGTTTCTGTGCCTTCCTCTATCTAAAGGATCAGTTTCATGTTAGAACCTGGGCATTTACAGTTCCTTTATTAAGAAAATAAGAATGTGCCAGGGATTGAAAAATACTTCATCCCTTTGATTTGAGAGATATTATATGCCTTTATTTTTCATGAAAGGAAGCCAGTGAATGGGAATATCACTCTGAGGGAAGAACAGGTGATAATGACAGGTTGTTCTTTTATGTTTCTTTTCTGTTCTTGTTCTGTTTCCCTCTCTCAAAGGACTGCAATCATGTACTCAAGAATCAAAGTAAAATCCATTATAATAATAATAAGGTAATACTATATACTCTTAGTGTAACTTTTTTGCTAATATCCATACATTCTGCAAATATCTAGAAAGTGAGTCTCAGTGTCTCAGGAACATAAATATTTTAGCAGTTTGCAGATGGAAAAACTGAATGTGCATACAGGTTTTAAACAGTTACTCCCAGGTTACTCAGAGTAAGCATCTCCAGACTTAAGCTCCCCTTGCCCACACTGCAAACTAACTGAAAACTGCGCAGCCATTACTAATGAGCCAGCTGCTGAACATGAATTAATTGGTCCTGGTGAGAGATTATATAGCTTTTGGCTAGTTCAGAGCATGAGCAGAGTGAATTTTATCTGTCTGCAAAGGGCCACACAAATAATAGCCTTCAGGCTGCACGACTGGAAACAGTCCCCTGTCCCCAGCATCATCTGTACAGCCAGGAGGTGACACAGCACACAGAGATGTGTGTTTAACAACCTCATTGCAGACCACCAAAATCTTCCTGGGAAGTACACTAATGGACATGTTAACAACCTCATCTGCGTCCTTGAAAGGAACCAGAGCACAAAACTGCTTTGGCCCAGTTTTTAAAAGGCAGTGTTGCCTGCTACAATCTCTCCACAAATACATGTCAGGTCCTCAACATCATAAAACAGGCTTAAAAACTGCAAGATTAAAACCAACTAGATAAGAGGAAAGAGACCCTCAGGGTGCTGCAAGGTCAGGTTTTTCTCCGCAGTGAAAATGACTAGCATCTTGTTTTTTAACTAAAAGATCAAAACTCTGATCAAAGCTTCTGTATTTGCACATATTTACTGACAGGGGTCAAATTTGAATGGGCCCCTTTTGTTAGTGTGAAATTGGAGAATTTTCCTGAACCTACCTGGTTCCTCTGCCTGCAAATCTCTAATGATCTGTAATCAGGAAAATTCAGGGTTTTTAGCAACAGCTACAATCAGGTCTTGTTTGTATGAAGACAGCAGTGTTGTTGCCTGCCTCCTCAGGGGCCAGATTTTAAGGCTGGGGCAATCACCCTTGAGCCCTGCCCAGCAGAAGCAGGAGGGCAGCACCAGCCTTTCCTTGCTATGAGTCTGTGTCCTCTGCCCAGGGTGCAGGCTGTGCTAGCCTGGCACCCCACTTTTAGCAATGTAAAGAGTGACCATTTTGACATGAAAGTCTATCAAAGTGCCTTTTTCTCTGGTGTAAATGACAAAGCTAGCTGCTGAGTCAAAGGAAATAAGATCTAAGGCATCTTCTATGTGTTTGTTCTGGCTGAAGGCTTAGAGGATTTGTGCAGGAGTATAAATTTACCCATTACCTTTTCCATCACACTGCACTCTCCCAGCCTTCCTCTGTCCAGAGGAGCTTGTTCCTCTTAGATAATTACACAACAGTCCAATTAACAAGAAAACTTCCCATCTTCAGCGCTCAATCAGACTACCAGATTATTAAAAGCTCCCATTGGCACTGACCTGCACTTTGCTTCAAATCAGAGGGCAACTGCATCTGTGAAACGAACAGAAGGGACAAATTTAATTACTGGCAAACTAACTCGTCAGGATTTCCATTCCTGCTTATTGCTGGAGTGTAGAGAAAAGAGTTTGTTGTTTATGTGGGAGGTCAAACAAAGATGGGAAAGGGCTAACCATAAGAATTGGTGCTGGAAATCACTGCTAATTAAGATAAAATTCAAGAACAGGGAACTGCTTCATCTGCCAGCCTCTTCTATGTGGCATAGACCTAAGTCACACTGCTTTTATGCTCTCTTTCAAGGATTTGACCCTTTTACCATAAAATCTAGGTCCATATAGTGTCCTTCTTAAGGGAGGGGATGGGTGAAGAGCCTAAGGAGTTCAAGATTTTCCACTCCACTTTTGCAGTTGAAGACCATTTATGTAAGCACTTGGAAATAGCAGTTCCTCCTTCCCAGTGCCTTTGAAAGGCACTTTATTTTAATGCTACAGAAGGGAAAGCAGGCACACAGACTCATGCTGAACTTGTGATTCCTTTGATGGGTAACACCACAGTCTCTGTGCTGTCAATGAGGACTTGAAACCAAACTCAGCAGCAAAGGTAAAGCACTCAAGACACTGAAGCAGAAGTGCTGCAAACCAGTTGCTCTGGTGCAGTCTCTCATCGGTGGCACAAGGGCCAAGGCTGCACACAGCTTGCAGAGTCCTTCCCTCTGCTCCCCTGATGGAGCAGAGCCTCTGCTGCCAGCTTTGTTTCAGGATGGACTCCTGCTCCTGCGGGCCCACGGCATTGCTCAGACGGGAGGTGGATGGGAGGAACTACGCAAGTTGGCATAGCAACCTCAGGCTCTGCGCACTCAGGCTTATACAACCACCAGCAGGTTGAGAAGGTGGGAAAGGGCACTTCCCTTCTCTCACAGCCTCGTCAAAATTGCTTCACATCCTTGGCAATTAAGCAGAAATAAATGATCTGCCAGAGCTTTGAACTTCCTGCAAAGCCTCCCCCTTCCCTTGGTTTTCCTTCTGGAAGAATTACAAGCTTTTGGGCAACAGCAGCAGCCTGCAAAGTGCCCTTCACCCCATCCATCACCCATGAGAGCATGACCTGAGAAAGGTTACTGGCTTTCTGGGTTTTACTCACCACCAGCAGCCAGCCAAGGGTGCTTCAGGTACAGAGTGCATGACTAAAAATAGGATGGATGACCCACTGACTGCTGTGCTTTAGCCCTGACACACCCAGCCTTACCTAACCATGTGCTCCAGGTCTGCACCACAGAGATGCAATGCTGCACCTCCAAGGAGAAAATGAAGAGGATGTATGACAGCTTTTTGCTCTTGCTGCTAATACAAAGCATGGAGAATTCAGGTTCTAAGTGTTTTTGGGTGAACAGCTAAGCAGCTCTTCTGTCCTCCTCATTGAAGCGAAGGAAAAGGTGAAGAAAAGCCAGGGGTTCTGTTAGCAGAATGAATCTCCAAGATACTTTTCCAGCATGTAGTAGTTAATGGGGTTGATTGGAGATTTTCTTCCATCTTAGCTTATTGCACCCTCAGTTATGAGTTTTTTAGACATCACTAGCAACTGTATCTATCATGCTGGACAAATTTTATTTGTGAATACTGAAAAGGGCAAATAGGGAATAAATCTGATGTCCTTGCTGCAGCTGAGCTAATGTAAACTCTTGCCAGCAGGGAGAGCTTTAAAGTGGACAGATAGGCGGCTTGGTCAGAAGTGCAAAAGGGCACTGCACTGAGCTGAGCATATGGCTGGTCAATAACCACTGCAAATCCTTGTGGTTTTACAGTAAATCTCCTAACAGCTGATGAGTCTTTCAGGATTTGGATCTGTTTGATGAGATGAATGAACTCCTCGGTTTTACTTTGATTTAAAGCAGGGAAAACAACACAAAGACAACAAAACAAAGTTTTCATCAATGCAGAGAAAATTCTGTAAGCATCATTGGAATTAATCCTACAGAATCAAAGGTTTGGAAGTAAAGGCAGGTTGTTCCTATTTTCAGTCAGAAAATAAATATTAATAACTTGTAGGCTAGTCCCATGATTCAGGAAGAGGTGACTCATGCTTCAAGATGCTTGGTAGCCCAGCATTGACATTGCTACAAACACCTTCAGAGTCCCATTAGCACCTAGTCAGAGGTGCTAGGACTTCCCACAGGGCCAGCACAGAAGCAAAAAGCCTTGGCTGCCCAGGTTAGTATCCCTCAGTTCTTTGGCTTGCCAAACATGCCCTGATGTGTTTCCCTGTGAACTTGGCCAAGCCTCTCAAGGATCATCAAAGGTGGGAGGAGCTTAGACACTTCTCAACTGCTCTGTGGCTGGATGGCTTTTTTCTACGTGGAAATCTTCTCTAGCCAGGGTGCAGTTTTCCAGCATTCCTGATGCTGAGCTTCAGGGAATTTATTATATGACCTGATGAACCAAAGCCAGCCCATACACATTCTTTTGGGGTGCTTCCAATTTTTCTCATCCTCTGGACAGGACAAAGCAGAGGAAGGTGATAGGAGCTGAGCTATTCCGAAGAAGGATGTACTTTTGGAAAGGGGACAGCTACTCAAGCTGCCTTTAACAGCCTTTCCAGCCCTCTGCCCCTACTCCTGTGTCACAACTGCCCTGTTTGTGGCACATGAGCATCATGAAAATGCAAGGGGGAGAGAGAAAGGGACATTTACACCTTGTGCCAACACGTCTAGAGGATAACACTGCTCCTGATAGAGCCTGCCTAGAGCAAGCACAGATTTGTTGGGTTCACAATGAGGAAGAAGATTATGGTCTGTTCATGAGCACCTGGGCAAACTAACACTTACATGCAAGCCAGCCTGCACTGCAAGGTCCTCACATTTGGTGGCTTGGGTCTGTAAGCTTCCTCCAGGCTTCCTTTTTGATCAACTCCAGGCTATAAAATGAATATGAAAATTGCAGGTAGCCCTAAAAATGACAGGGTCTGTCACCTCCCCTCTGGTTATTGCTGAAGGAAGATACACAGACCTAAGGCTGCAGCATGCCAGTCCCAACTACAATGAGATCACACAGAGTCATAAATAGCCAAGAAGAATGTTACAGAACAATTTTAAACTCTTCCTTCAGCTAAAGGTTTTGCATTTCCTAGTTGTCCCACAGTTGCAGTGCAGAGAGGTCCTGGAATATCACCGGTATCTGTGTGTGGTAAGGGAGATGTCCCTCAGCTTCACTCATGCTGTCAGATCTTGCTGCTGACCTCACACAGACAGTGTCTCCCTTCCTCACTGACCACCCTCTGTCCCAAGAGAGTCTGACAATGCAGGCCAGAGTTATGTAGGGACATCATTGCCTTTTGAAGCTTTGACAGAGCCCAGTGCAAAATGAAGGCCAAGCACACATGGACTACACAGCCAAGCATGATTTGCTGCCTGCTGTTTCTCTCAGTGTCTCTGCAGCTTTGCATTTCTCCCTTGCCCTAGCAGCAAGAGTAACCCAGCACACAGACACAGTTAGGAAATTAAATCCCAGGTGTTGGAGGGAGTTGTGGGAGACATGGTGAGTGCCTCTCACAGTGCTTCCTTGCTGTTGAAGGAAGTACATTTAAAATGGGCTGAGTGGCTCTTGGAGGGGGTGCCTTGCAGGGGGTGGCAGAGGGATGGCGTAGAGCTGCTCATTGTTCTCCTCTCTAGCTGCTACTCCCTCAGTCCTTCTGCTCACAAAGGGATTTACCAGCACTCCATGCCAGCCATTTTCTTGGATTTGGACTGATGACCAAAGCCACTCTCAGATGAGAGGACAGACAGATTCCTTCACATCTCTGCTGCTTTCTATAGCCTGCCATCGTCAGGGAGAATAAAAGAGAATCACAAATACAGTGTCCAAGCATGATGGAGTTGAAGTCAGTGGCTGTGGGGAAAGGCTGGCACTCTTGCCACCAGACCTTTAAGGAGCCCTGTAAGACAAGCAGATGCCAATCTGTGCTCCATGCAGTGCTTGTTCTCTGCAAAACCTCCCTTTGCAGTCCCTCTTGCCCAGTAAGAGAGAAGTGAGCATGCACTTAACAGAGCTCTGTTAGATACTGCATCCCACTTGTGGCACCTTACCACTGTAGGCTTTGTCTCCAGTGGCATTTGGGGGTAGGAAGGGGGAACATTACAAATACTTTTCTCTGCCCCTTCCCTGCACACAAAACTTCCCTCTCACTCTCTAGTACTGACTCTTACCAGCCTGATGCAAAGTTAGGCACTGCTCCACTTGCTGTAAAGCTCTTCCTTTCTTCCAACACTCGTTGTTCCACGTTGGGTACTGCAGACAGTAAGTGTCAGAAGGAAAACAACCGTGTTAACAGAAATGGATTTTTCTCTCCACACAGATGGACACCAAATATTTTTAAACACAATCTCACCAAGATGTGTTAATTTGTACCTTGGTAACCCCATGAGCCTTTCTTGTAAGAAAGCAAAAGAACAGATGGGTAATATTATGAAACACCAGGGAGATGGATGGCTGCATAGGGGACACATTTGATCCTTCTCCAGTTCTCAGACAGGACTCCAACAAAGCACTTAATTTTTAAAGCCTAGCCTGCAGTCACAACTAACCCTGAGATTTGCAGACCAGTCCAGGCTCCAAAGCACCAACCACAGTTGCATTAGCAGTCTAAAGAGAGAAAGGATATGTGGACAAGTGAGTAAGAGCAAGTTGTGTCAAATGCTAACTGCTGGAAACAGCAAAAAAGCACAGATGCTCCCTGGGAGGGAGAAACACGAAGCAACAGTGTCTAAAGAGACAAGAGAGAGGAATAGCGGGCAGCAAATTGGTCTTGGCTCCACAGGTCAGGTATGTCAGCCAGAAAACTAAACACAAGCAGTGTGGTTGGCATTGCTTTCTGTCACAGCCTTGGAAGGCAACACTTACTACTTAGGTGTCTGTGACCAGCAATTTTATGGAATAGTGATCTTGAGCGTGGGCACTCACCAGAAGGGTGCTGGGGAAACTCATTGCTTAGAGTCCAGCTCAGATCACTTTCATCTCCCAGAGAGTCACATCTCCCTCTCCTCTCAGTCACACCCTGCCAGAATCTACCACAGGAATATGTAAAATAAGAAACTTGCTTTTTTACCTACCTATTTTACCCTATTTAGAGCAGAGACAAATCCAAACCGCTGGAAGTGTGACCTGACCATCACATCCCTGATGACTCAAGAATTTAGGACCCCAAATCTCACTGGGAGTACTCCTCTTTGATTGTGAAGGACTCTGGAACAGTTCCCTTTGCTCTCTTGAGTTTGCTCATGTTGATACAATGATACCTCTGCAAATAAAGGAATGATGAAACTTTGTACACGAGGTACCCATAAAAAGACACCCATAAAAGCGTTTCCTATAAAATGATCCTTTGTGAAATGAGTAACTAAAATAAGAGCATCTCCTACCTCAAATATAGATAGTTTTTCTACCCAAATTAAAGGCAGACTAAAGGCTTTCACCTTTTACTGTTACTGTGAAAAGCAGGCAGCAACATTTGGAAAAGGAAATGCATGGAAGAATGGCCCTGAAGAGAGCCTGGAGAAAGACTGCCATGCTGTATGCTCTTTCAAAGATTTCAGGACCCAAGAGGAAAGAAGCTGCATGGAAGCAGGATTTCATACCTCCTTGTTAAACATACTTGTCAAAAATCTCCACCTGCACTAACAATTTCTTTGCTTGGTGGAAATTACCCTTTGTTTGAAAGACATAGCAGCTGTAGATCCATCCCTCCATAGGCAGTGAGGCCTTTGCATATGGGAAACACCTAAAATGGGGCAGTTAATAGAGGCTATAACCATAGTACACAAAAGCCCCATGGATCCAGACATCAGGGAAAAGAGAGAACTGTTTGACACAGTTTGTGGAGCAGACATTCTGTCCAGTGCCATGGATGCTGAGATCCATCTGGTTTTGGACTGATCTCCAGGGAAAGTGGTGAAAGCTGCTTTGCTTTTTGTTGCTTGTATAAATCTTGACAACTCAGACTCTGGGAGGTGCCCTGTAGTGAGCAGTCCTCTTCTGGCAAGGAATTACCATTGCAAGAAACACCAGCCTTTCTTACCCTTAAACAACCCAAGCACAGCCCTGACTTTCACAAACAAGAGTCCCAGGAGTCCTCCAGGGCAGGCTGCAACATATTTCAGCCTTTGGACATGGCAGGGCAGGGAACTCTCACAATCAGAAATCCAGGTCTAGTCTGCCATTATGAGGATTGCTTGGAGACAGTGCACATAAATAAATACGGAATGCACAGCTTAAAATGGGAAGCTGTCCATCTGACTGTCTCCTGGAATAATTTTCTTTGCTCCCACACTCAGACCCTGGGCAGCTCCCTCCCTGCCCTTGAGGTCTGGAGCTATTCTTGGTAGTGCCACTGGATTAATATTGCAGGAAACAGAGAGGTGATGTATGGTGCTGTCAGCCACGGACGGAGGAGAGCATGCCCTTCTCCTCAGGAAGGAGGAAACAGCATAGTGAGTGTGGGAAGGTGTCAGTCAGCATTCGCATCCCTTCTTGAGGCTGGACTCCTCTTCCAGCAAAAGGAATGCTAATCATCTGGGTGAGCTGCTTGTTCCAGTGCTCCAAGGCTGACTGGTACCAGCAATTAAAACTGCATTTCTTTATGGGGCAATTTGGTGTGGTTGCTGCATCTTAGGAGCTCAGGCACTTTGGAGGCAGAGGTCAGAGTGGGCTTTGTCATCTGGAGGGGGCTGTAAAGGCCACACTGGCAATGAAGTGAACACTCATGTCGTACAGACCTTCTCAACATTAGCATGTGCTTTGTGGTTTTTTTTTTTTTTTTTTTCTGTGTTTTGTGTTTTCATGCTGCAGATCAAATAATTTTCTTGGTCCAATTAGAGTTACAGCTGCTAAAGCCTAAGGCATGACTGGCTGATTGGGTTTTGAAGAATGTGACATTTTGCAGCTAAAAGCTTTATCAAGGCTAAGCAGCATTAACCTCTTTTCTTGCTTCCTTTTTTCTCTTTAAGCAATAGAGATCTGCTGTCTCCAGCTGGACCCACTGCTCATGCCGGAGTCTGGGCAGCTCATGATAAATGATTGATTCTCCACAGCTTTGCATCCCAGTCCTCCCAGCTCAGCCAGCGAGTGCCCCAGCCTACTGCCAGGGAAGGTAGATGCCTCTTATTAAACTACACACCTGGTGTGGAGCAGTCCCAGTGTAAACACAGGCGTGGCACAAACTCCCCTGCATGTCCTGGGTGGGCTGGGGCTCCCATTTGCTTCGGTAAGAGTGCCCCCATCTGCCTGCTCATCCCACTTCCCCAGACTGAGTGACTGCCACACAGGGATATAACATGTGGATATAACATTCCCTGCTTCTCTCCTCACAATCGTGCTGCACTGCACCTGCACACGCACACCTGACTGCACACTCACAGGACACTCTCAGTGCACTGGGAGTTAAGGAGACATTACCTTAATAAACAGGCAGATTTAACACAGCTGCCAGAATGGCCCCAAGACCAGTTTCAATGTGACTCTTGAAAGGCCACCAGCACATGGATGAATGAGCCTTGGCCTCTCTGGCTTCTTGAAAGCAAAATGCCACGGCACAGAGAAACAGGCGTCCTTGTCACAGAGCTAACTCAGGCTGGGCAAGAGACACCTAATCTTCCCTCTGTGTAATTCAGCTGAGAGATACTGGCTTGCAAAGATTTGATTAGGAGTCTTCTTCCAAAATGGCAACATTCCTTCACTCTGTTGCCCACTGAAGGGATTTCCTCCTCTCATCCCACCCAGCTTTCCCCATTCTTTAAAAGGGGCTTGAGACAGAGGCTGCAGAGCTGTTCTGGGTCATGGTACTCCCTAAGCCAAAGGAAGAAGCAGGGGTCCCCACAAACAGTATTCTTCTGTAGATACAGGCTCACAGCAAGAGCTTGACTTTGAGAAGGGAAAGGAAATCAAATCCTTCAAAATGCATCTGCTTTGAGGATTAAATCATATTCATTGCAGCCTATTTGTATATTTAGCACATTTTCTTGGCAAAGATATAGATGCAATTCTCATTTCATTTACACAGCTGCAAATCCCCATCTGAGTTAAAAGAAGAGGGTAAAGTCAGAGCCTGTAAATCCACTCTGGAAAATACTTTCAGTCTTGTAAGTCACAGTTTACACTAGACCTTAGCCACAAGAGACTGAGAGGTTGTCTATTTACTGTTAGAGTGAGGATGTAGGACTTAGAGACAGTTTCCTTCTAGAAGCCAGTTCTGCTCCCATCTGGAACTGCAGAGCATCTCAGCACATTACGGGTAATTAGCTGCTCAGTGGTGAAAGACTGCTGTGGTTTCCTTTGGGATAAACCATATCCATAGTCTAAGCATTGAATGACAGCCTGGCACCGTTGTCAGAGTCTGCATCTCTGCATCAGCATACTCAGCAATCCATAAAAAATACACTTCCCTATTCTCCTAAAGGAAGGTTTAAGCAAAAAAATGTGTGGGGAGAGATATATCATGGATACCTGGAACCGTTGGATACACTGGTTGGAGTCAGTTCTGGAGGATGGCTTTTCCACTTGCTCAGGAAGAATTTAGAGATGATTCAAAACTGCTGCTAAGAGCCCAGTCCTAAATGGGATGTGGGGATCAGCCAGTTCTCTCCAGTTTCCACCTCTCCTTACT
This sequence comes from Molothrus aeneus, assembly GCF_037042795.1. NCBI lineage: Eukaryota > Metazoa > Chordata > Aves > Passeriformes > Icteridae > Molothrus > Molothrus aeneus. The sequence continues at coordinate 18,407,994 of NC_089650.1, read as the reverse complement.
GATAAAGCCAGCTTGGTGCAATTTCTCCTGCCTGTATTCATCACCAGTAGATCAGACTATTCTTCCAAGACTTTCCTTTTTAACTGAAATATGGCATTTTACTGATGCCATGTTTTTTACACCAGGTCCGAAATATGGCATCTCCATAACATATTAGCCAGTCTGAACATGAACATGGGCGTAGAGCTAAATATACAGTAAAAAATCTGCTATATAGTGATAGTTCTGTCGTTAACATGTTTTCAACATGTAAAAAACCCCTACATGTTAATATAAATACCTCCTTCTATTTGAAACCTGCATCTGGACTCCAGGATTTTCCTGCAAGCCTTCAGACTCAGATTTGGTTTTTGACAGATGAAAACAAATACGAGAAGCTGATTGATGGAACTGTTCAGTACTGGTGTCATTCAGAAAGCTGTGCATGTGTGTGGGGGAAGAGGGGCCCTGACAGTTCCCAAACACTGTGCAGCACACCAGCTTTGTGCCAGCTTTTAGCACACAGCCTACCTGGGAGAAGAGCAAGGAAATCATGGGCTGGGGCAACATTGTGCTGCAGTTACCACCTAGGTGGTGAACTGATGGTCCCCCAGCCAGTCTGCACTGGTGTAAGTGCTAATAACAATCCTGTGCTGGGAACAGACTGAGCCTCCTCCCTGACAGCACCCCAGGCAGCAGCAGAGGCAGTAGGAGAAAAATAAGTTTTTAATATTTAGAGATGGTTCAAGAGATGCCAATACTTGGGCAGGGAAATATTCTGCTGCTTTGGCCATGAACTCTGTCTGTCCTACACCCCAGCAGTAGGACAGAGCTGATGTGATTCTCTGGGTCAGCCCTCTCATTGCAGAGTGTGGTCATGGGAACATCCACATTACACGTATGTTAGATTTCTCCTAGCCTCTGCTGCAACAGATAAACCAGCTGCTACTGAGGCAAAAGCTGTGTGTTCTGCTATGCACATTTAGCTGCACCCTTCAGGCAGAATAGTGGAGTCCTCACCACACTTGGCTTCCTCAGCCCTACACAGTCCTTCAGTATTGTACCCCCAGGCACTGACTGCTTACCTCTTCTGCCAGGGGTGCTTTTCTGACTTTTTCTCTGGCCCAGAGTGCTGACTGTCTGGTGTGAGCCTTGGAGTAATCCCTGGGCACTCTGCCCAGCAACCGCAAGAGGTTCATGCACCTTCAAATCTATGGGAACTGGTTTTTAGAGGATGTCCTCAGCAACTGCTAATCAGTGCTCCCTTGGCATCTGAGTTTTGATGGTGAGGTGGCATGTAACTTCCACCCAAGACCTTCTGGAGCAAATTTCTTAGATGGGGAGTTTCCAAGTCTAATTTGCCCCTTTACGAGTTTAATAGTGCCTATAAAGGCATGAAATAGCCTTTGATTAGGAACTCCTCACTGCTACTTATTTCTCTGGAGAATCTGGCTGTTTACAGCTTTGCTCATTCTTCTGTACTCTCACTCCCAACCAAATGGAGGTTGTTATTTTGGGGCTGCATTCAAAAACACCCATATGGGAAGAACATAAGTTGCTTCCAGAACAAAAATAAGCCATGGCTATGTACATGCCTTAAAAAGACAGTCAGTCCCTGTCTGCTTCTTGCAGCGGTATTCAAGCACCTTGATCTTTTGCAGTATTTACCCAGCAACTCAGTCAGCAAAGCACCTGGGAAAGATGGGATGTAGCCCTAACTCCCTCTTCAGATGTGTATTGGCTAGTTTAGGTACTGTCTTAGTCTACCAGGAAACCAATTGCAAACCCTAATTCTCCCAGCCATCTAACTCACAGTGGGCCACCTGGGCAGCCATCTCCTCCTCTCCTATAGCGTCTGTCTGTAGCATCTTCTGCCTTTTCCCCCTTCCCTCTCCCCATGCAAGAGGTGCCTGCTATGCCTGGCCGTACCCTACCCAGCTGCCTTCACAGACTGGGGGGAGCAGGGGGACATGGATGGGACAGGCTGTGGAGGCTTCTCGTAGCCTTAAGGATCCGCATTTGTTCCTCTGGAGCATAAGAAAGGTGAAGAACCAAGGTTTAAAATTAACAGTTGTCAGGAGAGATTATTTGCTGTAAATTAAAAAAAACCTGGCTGAACCAGCTATTTGTTAAGAGTGAGAGTTTACTGAAGTGGTGGATTGCTTTCACAACTGAGATCCCTTTTGCAGCTGAATAACATTTTCCCTGCTTTTGTTTCTAGTTTACATCAGTCCAACAGTTAACCCACTCAAAGCTAAGAAGCAGAATAGGCAATGAAAAGGGGAAGTCTGTTCTCTTCAAATTTAGGCTGATATCTACTAGTTCTACAGACCTGATGAACACAAAAAAGAAAATAACTTCCATTAGCATATTTTCTTTGGGTAACAAACCATATGTTTCATGTAAAATATTTTGATAAGTGACTTCTGTCCAGCACATGTAATGTTGTCTGACTTAGCTTATAATATCAATTTAAATGCTAGTTTTCTGGATTCTAAGCTGTTTCCTAATTATATTTATAAAGATTAAGAATTTTAAAAATGTAACTATTTAAAAACCAGTGAATGATTGTTCTACTATACTAAGATGTTTAAGCATGTGGCCAAGTTTTTCTCTTGATTTGCAAATAGAAATACCTTATTTATTCTTCAGGGTGTAACTAGTTGCAAATCAGACTGTCAAGTAGAAAAGGGGAAAGAAAAACTACGGTTTTTTTCCCCAGAAAACAATTTAAAAGAAAAAAATAAAAGGAAAAGAAAAAGAAACACAAAACCCTCAAACCCAGGAATAACAATAATAGGTTAAACTTTCTTGTTTAGCTTTAGTCACAGCTAAATGCAGTGATTTTAAAAACACGTTCATTTCAGCCAGCTGCCCTTGCAATGATGACCTGACATTTCTGAGGGGAGCAATCAAATATGATCCTGTTATTTGTTTGTCCACCTGTTACAAAGCAGGGATAGACAGGTCCCTGTGCTGGAATGAGATTGAGTTCCCGTGTCCTCTGGCTCAGCTATCTCTACCCTTGTGTGCACCATGCTGTCTTTGTGGGATCGTGTTCTTGCCAGAGACATTCAAATGTGCTTCATTGCCTGGATCCTGGGGTCTGCTGAAAGGAGTGAAAGAATGGTATAGCTCACGTGTGCAATCTTTATGGGTGGTCCTTTCTTCCTGTGCTGAGGAGTTTGCTGTCTCTGTAAGAATCAACCAATAACCTCCCACCCAGCCTTGCTCAGGACGCTCTGGCTCAGGACACTGTGGACCTGAAATACCTTTCCAAGTACAGCAGCCTTGTCATGCAGTGCTTAATGTTTCTTGATCATGTAGCCAAGTAAGTTAGAAAGATTGATTGCCTTGTCTTTCCATGTTGCTGTAGCTCTGGGCTGAATGATGGGTGATTCTTGGCTGTCTTTGTCCAGCTTCACTCTCACAGCTTCTCCTTGCCAACTTCTGTCAGCCCTTCAGTGCCTCCTCCAGCTTTTGCCACTGGTGGGTCTGTCTGCATGCTCAGTTCACAAGCTCCTAAAAAGGCTTTTGCTACAAATCCCTGGGTTTGTCCAGGATATGGATCTTTCTCAATGTGGGAAAGTCACAGCCGAGTTGACTTCTGCTGTCCCTGTGGACTTTGTAACCATGGCTCCTCATCTTAGATGTGAGCAATGTTTTCTTCTAGCTCCCAGCAAACGTGTCTCAGCAGCACTGCAGATGTGGGGAGCCCATGTCTCCTAGGTAAGGATGCTTCCTTACAGACACCTTGCAGATAAACACAGTGCCCTGTACTGGAAATACACTGGGGCATCCTTAAGGGGAACTTAAAGGAGAGCATTTACACCTAACTCAAGAACTCTCTACTCTTCCCTTTCTACATACAGCATACAAAAAAATAAAGTGCTCATATTTTGACTAAGAATCGGGTTCAGTTAAGTCAAAGCCATATTTTAGGTGCAAGTGTACATCTGGGTGATGCTGCATCTCAGACGCCAGATCTTGATCATCACCAATGCAGTTTTCCTGGGACATGTCCTTCAGTTCACTCCTGTCCAGGTGACACCAGGTCTTTGCCATCCCTGGGAGAGCCAGGAGAAGTGTTAGTACCTGCAAGACACTGTGGCAGAGGAAGGGAGCCCTAGGAGGCAGGTGTTGAATGGGGAGATCAGCATGTTCCAGTCTTGCAGAAACCCTGGGAGTGAAAAGCCCAGCTGGTGTAAAGTCTTCAGATCCCACAGGAACAGGAGCTGCTGAAATTCCTCAGGAAGATGGATAAGTGCTCTCCCAAATTAGTCAGCATCTAAATATAGTAGCTCAACCCTAGCTGAATGACATGTAATCAGACCTCTTCCTCAATGCTGCATTATACTGTTAAGCTGCATTATCAAGAATAATCATCACATTGGTGTGATTAATATATCAATACCAACGCAATGTATTAGAATTCATGTTTTTTCCCCAGAGGGAACAGATATGGGTGTATGTAGTAGTGAAGACATCCTTTAAAGGCAGGCTTTAAACTTTCTCAAAAATGAGTCATCTTGAGACGTGGGGGTCAAAAGATCGCTGCAAATATATCTGTTACAAACTTTAGGATAACTGCAGTGCACTGGCTTGCTTTTCAGGTGGGGAGCTTTGTTCTTCCAGTTTCCTGAATTTTAGGGGAACTTGGGGGTTTTTTTGGCCAAAAGGATTCAGGTTTTAGAAGTATAATTCTTAAAAATGTTACATGGCCAGCTGAAAATATATAATAAAGACTACATGACTCAATGATCACAAGAGCCTCCTCAAGAAGTTCAGATATTCCCACATTTATAAAATATGCCATGATGTTGCAACAGCAAAGAGACTTTACAAGATTTCTGTGGAACGCAGAGCTTTTTAAAAAATTCATTGCTTTTTTCTAGAAAAATATCTTATGAAGGGCAGCAGCATCTTCTTAGAACAAAGGCCTGGGAGGACCAATTAACTCTATTCCCTTTTCCATAGCAAAGTGCATTGCAATACCCAGTTCACAAGCTCCACTTTAAAAGCATTACTAGTTTTTGCCTCACTAGTACTCTCAGTAGAGGTTGCTCAAAGGTCAAATGCATTTGTGGAAAACTTCTGCTCATTTACCACTTTTCAATATTGTCCTGTGCCTGGAACAGCTGCTCTCCCAAGCTGATATTTTCCTCCTGCCGTGTTTTGCTGAAACCAGACTCAAGAGATAGGATGTTGTAGTCCTTCCTTGTATGACAGCATCTCTTTAAACTCCCCAGGAAACTCCTTTCTCTGCCTGTTGGATTCACCTTTCCTGAACATGGCTTGACTAGGGTTGAACGCAGCCTGTTAGCCTGAGTTTCACTGCAGCTGATACCCACTATTCTTTAGATGTCTGAGCATCTGAGCAGTTTTTTTCTAATTCCTTGAAGAGCTACTCACATGTATCCTCAGAAAACCTGGACTCACTTCCTGTTCCCTTAGGAATATTTCTTTCCAAAGGCTTCATTCCAAAGGCTTTTCATTTCAGAGGTGAATGCAGAACGGGTGATTAACTCATGAAATTTACCTTATCACAGCTGCTGTCATCTGCTTCCCTGTTCCCACCAGGATAAAGTCCCATTGAGATGAAATTCTTTTTGTGTAAAGTGAATTCTCAAGGAAGGCAGCTTTGGACAGTTTTGGCTGAAGCAGGCAGCAGATTACAAGCCTGTGTTGTATTTTTGGCTGTGCTGCTGATTTGATATTAAGCATTCAGCAGGTCATTCCTTCTCTGTGTCCCCTCCATCCATATTTCTGTTTTGTCTGTTCACACTTTTATCGTCCTTGGGGCACCCGCTCTTCACTATAAAGCACAGAATAAAGCCCAGCACAATGGCTCTAGGATTCAGTGACTAATTGCTGCTGTTTTAAATACTAATAATTGCAATTCAACAAAAAAATTGTTTTTGAAGTAGGAATTCTGCTCTCATCCCAGAGGCTGATTGCTCTGACGTTATCAGTGCACATTTCTAGTTTAGCTTTACCATTTCAGTCCAAAGCTGTAATACTGCATCATGGGAGCTCAGGGCTTTAAGAATAGCATCTTTCCTATTCACATCAGACCATTCAGCATGTAATCTTTTTATCTCCTGCTGCAAATGCTTCTTGTGGTGAGTCCAATCTTCTATTTCAGCATTATTTGGAGTGATTAGCTTTGACAGATTCTTAAATTTTGACTCCCCAAGCTTGATTTTTTGAGGTATCGAGTTTCATGATACATTTCCCCCCAGATTATGATCAAAAATGGAGCAGTGATTGTTGTTTGTTTGAAGCTGAATCTTATTTCCCTTTAGGCATCTGAATAAGGCAGTTTTCTGGAGCTTGATACTCACAGAGGAAACACAAGATTAAGAGCTTAATCAAACTAAGAAACAATGCCTGGCAGGAGCCAAATACCTCCCAGTCTCCTTCTCAGTATCAGCCTGTGCTTAGAATTCTTTGTAACAAAATTCCTGGTCAGGAACTTTCCAAAGAAGGTTTTTCTTTTTAATGTTTTCATACCCATCCACTGTTTCAGGGATAAACTATCTGAGTTGAAACTTGTCCTTGGGGGAGGTTGGTTGTCATTCAGCACTTAGCTGTGTATTTTTTGCAATTGCTGAAACTGAAGAGGGAGACCCATCCCCTGGTAGATTCATATCAATGCAGGAATAGAAGAATATTTGCCCTTCAAAAAACATCGGAGGATGGAAAAATCTATTTACTATACATATTTATTCTGAAATATATCTCCTATTGAAGACTGCAGGCTGATTTCCATCTCAAATGAACACAGACACTTGTACTGGCCTGTAGGGACGTTCTGTATTTATGTGGTCTTCTTATCCCAAAGAACTTGCAAATATCTTTACAGCCCATAGATATGTGATCCAGACATTAGTCCTCTCTATACACAGCAGGATTTACTTTAGGAAATTCACATCTGGTATGAAATGTGACATCTGTGTAACAGTCCAGAGAGAGCTTTAAGGTTCTCCAGAGTAGAAAAAAATTAAAAAGAAAAAAAAAAAAAAATTCCATCCCAAACTGCAGTTAAAGTCTGTGAGACTGGAATATGACCAGGACATAAGCAGTCTGACCACTGCTCTTTGAGAAGGTACTTGCAAATGACCATAAATTATGAGTAGCCTGGTTTTCTGTCTAATCAGAATTTAGAAGGTATATTGATACCTGAATGTCAGTCTCCTATTAAAAATATGATTACGTTTCTGAGGAAAGAAAATGGTAGAGTTATGTCAAGCAGCAGGAAAAGAAACATCTACTTTGTAAGAGCTAGGCTAAAACTGGTCACTAGCTTGCACTAACACTGTAAACAGGGGTCCAGAAGGCAGCCAAAATGATGGGGTTTATTAAAAAAAAAAAAAAAAAGAAGTTGTGTCTTTAAATGGGAAATGAGAATTGTGGTAAAACAATATATTTCTAACATTTTGAAAGTTACTCTGTTCATCTTTTGGAGTGTAGGAGGTGGGATAAGTCTTTATCCTCCTCTGAAATGGATGATAGTTCCTTTTGCAAAGGACAGGACAAAAGGCTGCACTTTATTTTAATCATCCCTCTGACTCTAGCTGGTACTGACAGCCACCTAATCAGGAGCCCACAAGAATGAAATCTTCCACTTACCCACAAAAAAGCTACAGCTGTGATAGTGGGAAGGTACCAGGAGAGGGCTGTGGAGGAAAATGCTTAGACCAAGTGAAAAAGGTACTGTTCATAATACATTTGAACCATTCAATTCCACTGAAAATTATACTGGGGGGCTGTGATGTTGGCATCTGGCCATTGTGTCAAGAATCCTCTCCACTTTGCCTCTATTTATGTCACTCAATGAAAAATCCATCAGGCAGGAAGCACTTCCAGTTACTAAGGACCAAGGCTGTGTTTGAATGAGTGGCTGCCAGGGGAAAGTATTTGCACTCCCTAAATTCAGTCTCTTTTGTAAGGATCCTCTTAAACCTGTAATCTCTGCATTGTTGAAGGTTTGATTACTACTCTTTAAAAAAACCAAAAAACACCTTCAGTTTTAATATGACTATTTTTAGCAAATATCTATAGTGAGGGAAGAAATTTGTCAGCAAAGCCCAGCAGTGTTAGGTGAACAGAAGATACCATCAGTTCAGCATCTAGACAGCATCAACACCCTGGCAAGCATTCCCCACCTGCTGGACCAGTATGGTCTGAAATGTGTGTTTCCAAATCCAATGGCCACTTGTCTCTGGCAGGTTTGTCCTGCACTCTGTCCACAGCCAGGTCCCCTAATCCCCTTCCTTGCTGTGATACTGATGAGTTTCTGTACCTGCAGTGAATCAGATAACAGGGTTAGGTAAAAAAAAAAAAAATTCTCAAGAGGTTTTTTTCTCTAAACCAGTGTACTGAAGGGGTCAAATAAGCCCCAGTTCCATCAGGAAGGAGGGGAGGGAAAATAGTAGCTGCCACACACCTGGACATCTGGACATTCTGTGGTGATGGCCACATGAGTCTCAGCCAAAGGCTGCAGTTAGGGTTTGGGAGAAGGTTAGGATTAAAAAAGCCACAAAGCCTGGAGCTCCAGGAATACTGGAAGTGCAAAAGTCATGGCAAGGGGAGCATGGCACTGCCCCAACATTGCTTCCTCTTGCACCTTGACTACCCATGGTGGCAGAGCAAAGGAGAGAAATCTCCCTTAAAGAATGGTATCATCAGAAGTTGGGTGAGCTACCTCAGATTGTGACCAGGAAAATGCCTGCAAAACCCCTTGTTTCCTGACTTACTCCCACTCAGCATTCTTCTGATATAGGTGTTGGGAAATACATATGCAGATGGAATTGACTGAATGAATAGATTTCTTTCTAATGGATTAATTGTTACTGGCTTGTGAATTAAAACCTCCATGGAGACAGAACATAAGTTGCCCTTGGAGTCCTTTCAGAAAGCAAAGTTGGTCCTTGGATTCTAAAAGGTTGTGAAACCATCCTAAGGACATTTCTGTTTGAGAAGTTTAGGTCTGATGGCTCTACACAATAAGTCAGTGGAGCCGTTTCTTTGTTGGTCTGAGTAAAGTGAGAGTGTCAAGGAGATGCCCAGGTAAGAGGAATGGAAAGGACCATACCAACAAAAGGTAATAAGTCTGCATCTGACGGAAAAATCCCTTCAGTCTGATATTGAAAATAGGGTTTAATATTCACTGATGGCAGCAAAAATATCCCAGGATGGTGGAGGATACACCTGGAAGGGACACAGCCAAATTAGGCAGAATAACTCAAAGCCACGTGGAATGTGAAACAGAGCAGAAGCCATGTGTGGAGATGGGAAGGGGGCCTTAAACAGGTGTTCTTTATATACGTGAAAGTGCTGGATAGAGGAGCTGAGTGGAATCTTGTACATTTGCACTCTTGTACAATGTGTCCTCTGGTACATTGGGCCTCTGATCACTCATCTTCCCCCTAAAATTTGTGTTCCAGAGGTCCCTGTGATCTTTAGTACCCTCACCTCATCCTCTTCTGAACCAAACCAGCCCGTTCACAAGTCCTTGTCCTTCCTATGCTAGAGCTCAGATCAGCTCAGTACCTTGGTACAGACTAACCATTTTTATTTTTTGGTTGAACTGATTTTCCTTCAACTTAGTGAGTCAAATCTGCAAACCAAGGAGTCCATTGTGTGTCAGAGTACCCATGAGATGCTGCTGGGGCTTGTGGCTTTTCACCTTTACTGAAAGTGATACCCTGGATCCATGGCAGTACTGGTCATATGTGCTTGCAGCTGCTGCCATGACACAGAGTACTTTTGTGAATTTAAACAAAGGGATTAGACAAAGAATCAGCTAACCTAAAGTGCAGCACTGTTTTGTTAGAATTAAAACCTTTCTACATTTTTCACTAGATCTTTATACTTTGTTTAAAAATACATTGCTTAGATATTTAATTTTCACTTTGACATGTTTCTGGCAGCTTTTTTTTTCCTGCCTGTAAATATAGGACACAGTGCTATCTAACCCTTCTTTGGTTCTACATTTCCAAGCAATTGTTGGTCAGGCTGGGGCCTATACTGTCCCCTTATTCTACTGAGGCAACATTGTTCTGTGGTCACCCTAAGCCAAGAGCCAGCCAAGTGCTGCTTCCTTCTGCTGAAGAGATCAGCCTTGTACAACAGCAACCTCTGCACAGACTGACTCCTTATTCCTCTGCCTGCACGACTAGGCAGGACAGAACCAAGTGTAAATACTTGTACGATGAAGTGGAAACTGCATGAAGGTGTTGAGTCTCTCTGACATTCCCTAGAACTGGACTTCCTGTGTTCCTAGTTGATATGTTTACAAGGAAATTATTTTCATGGGTTAAAAGCTAGAGCAGCTTAGATGCTTACTTTCTTAACGCCATTTTCATGGCTTAGAAGCCTGGGGAGCCTAGAGCAAAGACTTGAACATGGTGTGGCCCTCACTGTGGAATCATTCTTCCTATCTGAGTATACCCAGAGCTCTCTACCTGCACTGGAAAAGCATTCATAAAATGAAAGGGCATCCATGAGAAACAGGGAACTAAAGGCAGAGTACATAGGACACAGCCAAAGCCAGAGAAAGTGACTGGATCAATGGCAACATCGGGGATTTAAGGATTTTGATCTCATGTTGAGCTGAGAAGGATGCTCTCAGCTTACTGACAGAGGAGAGAGCATGAGAACAACTCACTGCGTGTGCTTAGTAGCAATGCTGATTTACTCTAGCTGAGGATCTACACAATTATTCCTCTATGCAGAGGAGAAACAAGAGCTTGCAATAACTCTCTCCAATTAGCTCTGGAGAGATCATTATTTGTTCCCCCCCCTTTCAGAAAATTCCCCTATGTCATTATTTGTTCCTATTTGTTATTATTTGTTCCCCCTCCTTTCAGAAAATTCCTCTGTGTTCCTTGCCCAGATCTCTCAAGCATCCTCCTGTGTAATGCTAGAGCAATCCTGTTATGTGATGACAGACATATGAGCATATCAGGGAGGATGGGGAAGGGGCTGCAGTGGGACACAGCAGCTGTGGAGCCTGGTGTACTTCCTGTGGCAGTGTGGTACTGCAGTGCCTCTCCCACCCAGGCACCATGGATCAGAAGACACTCAGCTCAGGACATTCAGCTCTGTCTGGCCCAGGAAGGCTTTGGGGAAGGAAATAGCCAGAGTATTGTGTCCTGCACACAAGGTATGGGACACCTGGCCTTTTGCAAGGAAGAGTGAGGCAATTTGAGTTTCACATTTTAATCACCAGCCTCTATTGTCATGCCTCCCACCACCACTGCTTGCAAAAGTATTCCTTTATCCCTAGATATTTTCTGTATCCTTGAGGAATATCTAAAATACGTGGTCTTCCTCCAGCCCTGTGGGTGAGTACTCTTTGTCATGGATGTCTCTTCTCCTTAAATATCACAGAAGAACACAGACATGAACAAAAACATGTCTATAGTAGTTTACTGTGGAAGGCAGCCCAAGAGGTAAATAATAGGAGGGAGCACAGGTCCCCATGGGCTCAGAAGATCTGCTTGGCTCAAACTGCTGTGACATCTCAGTGCTGTGTACCTCCACCAGATGCTTCTGTCCCTGAGCAGCATTAGAGTGATGGATGGCCATTTGTTCTGGTTTGAAAGTAAACTGGCAGGAGAAATTAACCCCACTCTATCGCCTTAAGAGAAATTTCAGGTCAGAGTTAACAATTTACGAGAGAGACTGCAATAAATGCAACAATACAGAGGAAAAACTAACTTAAATTCACCAAGTCAGAGTATAACCTGTTGGTTAGCGTGGTTGCAGTCCTATTGAAAGCAATGGCCCTGTGAAATTTCTAGTCCTCCTCTGGATCCATTGGGGGGTGGGATGGTAGGGGTGTCCTCCAAACCCAGAGATTTTACAGCCTCAGGTTCAGGTGGGAATGCTCAGGGCAGGGAGTTTCACAGTGGCATGATGTAATCCTGTTAATCCTGGGGTACTTTGGGAGTCCTTGATGGTCCAAGTGCTTGCAGCTGTCTATTCTGGTGGTGTCCTTGAGTTCATTATTGCCCATTAGAAGAGATGATCCATTCAGGATGGGTGGAACTGTGCTGGTGCTCTGGTGCTTCCCCTCCACCCCCCCCCCCCCCCCCCCCCCAGGGAGTTATCACAGCTGAGTCATTTGTGAAGAAAATGAACACAAATGAACACTAACCTGCCTTGCAGAGTTTGCCTCTTTTTCCTTATATCATTAAACACCCAGCTTGTAGCCTGAGGTGTCAGGTGTGCCCTGGGCAGCTCCTGCAAACCATCCACCATTAATAGTTCATCAGAAATTACCCAAAGAGGAGCAGGATACACAGTTTTGTTACACTCCTATAGCACTACACTGGCACTCTACTTCTGTAGCCAGGACACAATGAAAAAGGGAAGAGGGGAAAACTGACTGCAAGTTTTTAAGATGTTGTTTCCTGAAACCCTTTCCTAGATTTCCTGATCTTTATGTTTTAGTGCACACCTGTCTCAGTTTTCCTTTGCTGCCTGCAGAAACAGCCCCATTTCTCTTTCACAGTTCAGCTCTGTTGTGTGCCATGGGCCTGGCACTGCCACCTGGCCACAGGGAGCTGGCTTAAGCCCTGGGCTGTGAAGAAACTCAGCCAGTGTCTGAACACAGAAGCTTTACCTTCAAGAAGCATGGTGTTATCTAGGGGCAGAAGTGAATTTGAGGGGTATGGTTTGTGTTTTCAGTGTGTTGTTCACATGGAACCACAGGGAGTACACAGCACTTCAAATCTCCCACTCCAGGGTGTGCATGGGCTCTGAGGAGCTTGGCTTCTCTGGCCACCACAGGCACAGCACTGCAAACACAGCCTGCTTCATTGCAAGTGAGATTAAGAGCTCACAGTCTGCTGGCAGTCTAATGGGCAAAAAAACTTGAGCCAGTGTTTTGGACTTCACCCTCTCCCCATTCCTGTTCAGCCAGCTTCGAAGCCATGTTGCTCAGCTGGCTGAGCTTAACCCTCTGAATGCCCATCTGCATAGACTCTGGCTCTGCTTTAAATCACTTCTGTTCATTCAGTTCCTTACTGGGCTATGATGAATTAGTGTGGCTTTACTGTCACCAGAGAATACATTCATGGTTTATTTTGGTTGCTCCAATTAACTCTTTCTCTCTTTCCCCTCAGCTCTTCTCCTGGAGCCTTCTGCACTCCAGGTTTTCCTCCGAGTTCTTCCCTGAGTGCTTGTGACAGCCCATTTGCTGAATTTAAGCACCTACAATGAGGAGGTGGCTGGAACCAGCTGTACCCCTGCTCAGCCATTCCCACCTCTGCCCTCTGTTCTTTCCTCACATAGCCCTTGCTGCATCCCATGCCTCCTCCTGGCCTCTCACCCCAGCACAACTAGATCAACTGGAAGATGTTTTGACAAGCACTAAATGGAACTACTTGCAAAACTGGGTCAAAATCAACAAATAATTTTGGCTGAGGAAAAAAAAAAGTTGTGAAGAGGAGGAATTTTGAAAATGCCATACAATGTCACTTAGACATGTGCAAAATGAGATGTTCCATTTTGGAAAAGCCTAAATTACATCAAAGATTTTCTGACTGACTTCAGACTTTCAAACAGCATTCCAATCACTGGATTCCAAAACAGTGGGTTTTGATAGTTGACTAGCAGTTTTGTATTAAAAAAAAAAAAAGTAAAAAAGGTTGCAGAAGATTCAGAAGACAACATTTTCTCTTGGCCTGAGCAAAAAGGTCTAAGGACGACCTGAAACACCTTTACTTTCTGGTTTTCACTTTTTTTATTTTGAGAAAAATATATGTAAAACTTTCTACTTCAGTTTGACCCAAACACTCCCTCTACCTCTCCAGTATTCATCTCAGTAAAAAGACACACTAAGAAGGATCCTCTTTCACTCAGTCCAAGCCATGGCCTTTACTTCTATTTTAAACAGAATTTTGTACAGCTTCTTTCATCTTTGGCAACAGGGGCAGCTCCCCAAGACAGATTGGCTTTGCTGGGCTAACAGTAGCATTTGAAAATCCACCCAGTAGGCACATCTAGAGTGTAAGTATAATGTGAAGAGATTTGAAGTTAATGTAATGCACTTTTAATGCATCCAAGCCTAGAGGTAACAGCTTTCAGCACAATTCCTCACTCAGAAAATGAAGCCACTCCATTGAAGTTTGGAATTGAAATGGAAATGATCTTCCTCATTCATCCATCATGACACCCTCACCTTAAAAAAGCTTTGGTCATCAACAGAAAAGATGGGATGTATTCTTTAATTCTGTTTCCATTATGCTGTCAGTTAATTTTCATGGAAATTCAGAGAAATCACTTGGGAGAGAGCCCAGGAAAAGAAGACAAAGGAGGATGGATTTTAAGTGGTTTATAGGAACTTTAAAGAGAAGACTCTGAGATTCATTTCTGAAGTGTGGTGCCACTTCCTCCAGCCAGGAAAAGCCATAGCAGTGTCCTGGCATTCCAAGGAATCAGGTCAGGACCTGCGGTGCAGGGCATGTGCCTGATCTGGCTTGGCCAAGGGCATTGTTACTCAAAACAAGGATGACAAAGGGCAGCAAAGCACCCAGAGCCACAGCCATACCCCGGGTGCCACGTCCCCAGCTGGAGCCTGCCCACCCCAGGGCTTGCAGGCTGTCACTGCTCTGCTCTGTCACAGCAGTGACTTGTGCTAATCCATCTGCATCCCATTCTGCACATCAGGGATGGCAGTGTGGGCTCATCTTCACCACACAAAGGTGTCAGCAGGAAATGTGACTTCAAAGGCTGGAAATGCCCCACCACGAAGCCAGGAGCCTGACTGCAGGGTCTGAATCTGGCTCAGAGCCGAAATGCGCAATCCTCTGAACCATTTGTGGCATTTCTTCTCCTCCAGCATCTCTTTGGTGTCTCTCATCACTGCCACTTGATAATTAGCATGCTTATTGTGGGTTGCTTGCTTCTTTTGAAATGTGGTTCTGGAAAAAGCCCACTGACAAACTTGAAACACCTGTAATTATCTGCAATAATAGCTACAACTTGGGTCCAATGGCAGGGAGCCACGCTATTCCACTGTATTGCATCCTCTGCCTATGAGCAGGCAGATGTTCCCTGCCCCCCAAAGCACCTTCCCCACAACCAAACTGCACTTGGCTCTCCTCAGCAAGGAGTGCTCATCACTGCCAGGCAGCAGCACCATTTCCACACCACGCTCAGAATGTGCCTGTTGCTACAGGGGATGATTGAGTACAGCTGCCAAAAGTCACCAGGGAATCTTTAAACTCCACAGTTAAGATAATTTCACTGCCTTCCTTGTCATTTCCTTGTTAGATCTGAATCTGTAGGACTCAGTCAGGACCCGCCCCATCTTTCTCACCTGGCCCACAGTGCTGAAATCAAATGTGAACACTGTGAAGCCTGAATCACTGAATGTCTCCTTAATGAAACTTCAGGGCACAGGCAGTATGGCACAGAAAACCACTTCTGGAGAAAACAAACATTGTGTTTTAACCAGCACCAGCCTCCCTGCCTGATAAGGAGGACACCAGTTTGTAGGTTCTTCCATGTTCTTCCAACCTACGCATCAGCCCCGGCATCCTTGCTCAGATCACACAGCATCTGCACGATCTGAATCACACAGGCAGGGCTTATTCATTGTCACACGGCTGGGGAAACCCACACTCATCACTTGACATATCTGCAACTCAACCCAGGACAACAGAGAGACCCACGATTTAGGCAGCAGTTGGAAGCTCCCTCTCTGGAAGCTCTCGTGGCACCTGATGAAGCTGCTCAGGCCTCCAGGAAGCTCTGTACCAATGAGTGCACCAGCCATATCAGCACAAAACTGAACATCCTGAAAAATGCTTTATCTGAAACACAGAAGAGTAACAGGAAAGTTGAACCCAAAGAGCAGAACATTCTCTGCCCTCATCTGAAAGGGGCAGCAACACTCTCTGATCAGCCTAGAAAAAAAGAGCTCATCTCTACCTTAAAAGGGCAGCCAGCCTGCCTGCCTGCCTGCCTGCTCACTCCTGGAGGTGCACCCATAAACCCTCCCTGCTCCTTTAGTTGGATCCAGCTGCAGTGTTAACAGGGGCTAGGCTCTTGGGCTGATTCTTGTCACCTGTGCCATTCCTCATCACTAATTTAAAAATACTGGTAAACTTCATTCCTCTCTGCTAGGTGCAGCCTTTCTGTGAGCCCACAGGGTAGTTACAGCTCAGGCTATGCTTCACAGTGCGGTGAAAGTGCAAGATGGAGGAGAAGATGAGGCAGGAGTTCTACACTTGGCATTTGCGACATTTGCCCACCTGTGAAACACAGTGATCTGTAAAGGGATGGTGACATTTCTTTATCACCCCTGAGATAATGTCTGTGCCTCTGGGCTTGCCTTGCTCACATCTGAATCACCCCATGATGGTTGCTTGCAGTCCCCTTCCTGCTCTCTGCCAGGTTCTCACCTGAGCTTAGGAGCAAGTGAAGACATTGTCCCGTGTGTGCACACAGTGGTGACCACTGTGACACCTCTCCTGTGGCACCCTGCCAGTGCAGGGCAGCCTTTGTGACCATGTGTGTGAGCAGATGCGTGACCATGAAGGGAGCAGAGGGTTTCCATCAGGGGGTGACACAGTCCCTCAGCTGACCAGGGCCAGCCACCATGTCAGAGGGAGGGCAGTGAGGGACAGAGGCAGGGAGGGATGCTCCTCACTGCATGGATTAGGGCAGGAGGCTGGGAGGGTGGTTGGCCACTCTGTACCTGCCTGTCTTGGGTCTGCAGCCATGTGGCAGCAGATACTCTGCATGTTCATGGCCCTTATCTTGGAGGGGCAAGAGGGGCCCCTCCAAAGTGGTGATTGGAGGTGCCTTGGCCCTGCAGCCCATGGAGCTGGGACTGAGCTATGAACCCAGGCTGGGACCTCCTGCCTCTCTTCCACAGCCCCCTGCCACTGTCCTGGGTCCTGCTGGACACCAGTCCAAACCTCAGCTCTGGCTCTTGGACCACACTGAGTCTTTGACCATCCATCCTTGCAGCCAAAAGCACTTTGAAACATGGTTGTTCAGGCACCTGGCTAAAACCATCATGGCAAAGGAGCAAATCATGTCACCCATCCTCTTAATAGAATTTAATATATATGGTGTGCATACATTTAATGGTCCAAACTCAGATCCATCAAAATAAACAGAAACAGCTGATATTTGACAGCTGTTTCTGCAGATGGCATAACTAAATTTTCTTATCCTTTAATGTTTGTCTTTAATAGAGAAACATTGTTTAATTGCACCTTATTTGCAAGGCAGATTAAATTCATTTTATAAAATAACCAGTGCAAAATTCCTTTACCTAAATTATCTGTAGATAACTTTTGATTCTTTATCTCTGTTTCTTCTCATTACTTCTTTTCACCCTCACATTACCTTAAAATGTAATTTTTCCTTTGTTCACCATACTTCTCCCTCCCTCCCTCCCTCCCTCCCTGCCTTCCTCTCTTTTTCACTCATGTTTTGTTTCTTTCTTACTTTATTTTATTGAAACAATAATAATTTAAAAAAAGAGAGTGGATTTATTTAGTGTTTTTCATCTCGCTGTCCCAAGGAAATAAGACACGAGACAAGGCAGTCTGACCATCAGTCTCCCTAGTTTCTACAGTGAAAGTCTCAAACATAACAAATTCTTACAAGTTGCATGAAAAGCAATGCCCAAGTGAAGATATTCAAGCTAGGAATGTGCTGAGGGGGAGGCCACAGCATAAATTTAACAGTTATTTTTCCTGTTCAGTATGCAGTCAAGCCAAACTGCAAATGGAGATCAGACACATGATCACTGTGTTGTTTGGGCTCTTGAGTGGATATAGAGACAGGGACAGTGGGTACAATTTTACAGGAACTCACATTACATTCTTTCTGCTATTCACTGCACAACTTGCTTTCTGAATTTCCTAGAAGACATTTTATTACAGTAAAAATAAACAAAACCTCTGCTACATCTGGTTTATGAGGGGGGAAAAATGCTGGCACTGAGAAAGGGAAAACATAGGAATGACAGAACATAGAGAAAAAGGTTGTGGGACTAAATGCTGCCTCAGAGTTGTGAACAAAGAAACTGTTTCCTGCTGTTTCATTCCTGTTTTGTTCAAAGAAAGAGGGTTTCATATACCTTCAGAGTAAATAAAGCAGGGCTGCAATAAGAAAATACATGGCTCCATTATTACCTTTTTTCCCCTAAATGAAGCAGTGCTCAAGACATTTAAAACTGGCTAAAAATACAAGTCAAAAAGGGATAATAGCTTTGTGAAGTGATCTAAAATGGTCCCGACATTGCACAGGCCTGGTATGTGTGCTTTATCTTAACACTCCACTGGTGTTTATTTTATATGTGTTGTCACGTCAGAGCTCTGACAAGGCTGAGTTTCCATTCCCCAGGAAACACTTAACCCTCCCCAGACCAACAGCCCTGTCCCAATGAACAGAGATCAGCCTCCACCTCCTCCCCTTCTCTTGACCTTTCCCCACACCCACTGCCTCCCCCCACCCACAGCACAACTTCTAAGCAATCCTGTCCTCCAGTGGCACCCGAATTGCAGTGCTGATGGCTCCAGAACACTACACTGGGCCTAGGAAATTCCCAGTTGTACTTTGAACTCTGAAATGTTAATACAGAAACCTTGGGTTCATTGTTTTTCCTTTCTGGTTTTGAATTTCCGTGTTGGTCTTTTTTGTTATATTTTTCTCTTTTAAGCTAAGAAGTCTCTCCTCTCCTCTCCTCTCCTCTCCTCTCCTCTCCTCTCCTCTCCTCTCCTCTCCTCTCCTCTCCTCTCCTCTCCTCTCCTCTCCTCTCCTCTCCTCTCCTCTCCTCTCCTCTCCTCTCCTCTCCTCTCCTCTCCTCTCCTCTCCTCTCCTCTCCTCTCCTCTCCTCTCCTCTCCTCTCCCTCCCTTTTTTTTTTAGTTTTGTCACCTAGTTCATGGCTCCTGGGGTCTGGGTTTTAGAAAAGCAGCATCCCAGGCTACACCAGGCCACAGATAAAGGTTGTGATAAAGACTGAGTGGTACTGGCATCGGTTTTAGTACACTTATTTGTGATTCCCGCTCTTGTGGCTGTCCCTAGCCGTCAAAGAGCTTTTGCTTTTTTGACTCCCAACATCAGGCTCTTTACCCTCCTTGTGATGAAGAGGATTTTTGATGCCAAAAAAGAAAAGTATATGGATAAAGAGCTTCATGACTCTGTCCAAAAAGAAGTCACAGATTGTTTTGCTCTCCAGATTGTTTCAATAACCTCACACAGATCTCGAGCTCTGGAATCCTGATATCCCCATTTCTCACATTTCAGACGTCTTTTGCCTGCATGGGGCACTGTCCAGGGACTGAGGCATTAGGGAACTTTGCTTTATTGAATTGTATTTTCATTCTGTCTGTCTCTACTCTTCCCCACCCCACGCCCCCTCAGGATTTTATAACCTCCATGCTCTATTTTGGCTAGTGATGTCAGAGGCAGAGCAGTTACCATGGAGAAGGGGACAGACTCCACTGAGATGGACACAAACATAGCCTAAATCTACAGCAAACCCGTGATTCATCAGCCAAATTGCGTGTCATCATTAATGACTTGCAAAAGGGGTCATTGATAATTTTTCATTTTAATGTATGTGGTGGTGGACAAGTTTATTAAAAACCTAATGAAAGACTGGCTAATGTTTACATCAGAAAAAGCCACAACACATGTTATTAATGAATAAGTGGAACAATATCAGGCACCCTCTCAAGAATGGTTACAAGAACATGGCTAAAGAAACCAAGCTGGGGGCTGGAAATTTTCACTAAAAGAAAACACAATTACTCATTGCATGCTAGGATCAATGTCACAATGATGCACAGAAAATGCAAGGAGCTCCTTAAATGGTGAGGAGAGAACAAATCCAATGGCACTAGGTTGATTAAAGGGCATCTCTATGAAGATGCACTGATGTATTTCAAAATATTTCTGCTTTTCTTTCTGTTGTTTTGTTATTCCTGGTGTTTGGCTTACTTCTTAAGTTTTGCTTATTATGTGAAATATTTCACTCCTGCATAACCCTCTTTTCTCAACAGCTGTTTAAACTTTTTCCTCTTCCATCACTCTAGGAACATTTTCATAAGGTGAATGCTCCACAGTAACCTTTGCTTGCATATTTGCTCAGTACCAGGAGAGGCTCTAGGAACACCATTTGGCTCCAGAACACTGTGACTTGCCATGTGTTCTGGAGCCAAGTAAGTGTCCAAGACTAGTGAAAAATCCTATATACTACCTAGATTTAGAAAAAGCTGTTCAGAAGCACCAAGAAACCTTTTTTTGGTCATAGAATTTAGCACTGAGATGCTCTGCAAAAGTTTTCTATGAAAATAGCTTCACACGTTATTTCATAAGAATAGGAAATATTCTCATTTTATAAATAATAACAGAACTGAGTTATTTGTTTTCTCAATTTCCTTTATGATTGGGAAGATTTTTTGCTCACCATCAGGGTGCAGGGAGTATTTCTCTCTCTAGCAATACAGAGGCTAGGCTGAAACACCAAATTGAGCTCCAGCTCACAATCCAACATAGGCAGAACAGCATTCAGTTCATTCTTGTATAACTTTATAGTGTTTTGAAAACTGTCAAGTATAAAAATGTAGTTAAAATGACAGCACAAAGAGCTCTCTTGAGCTCTGGATCTTGGCAAAAAATGTTCATTATTGCTCCAGTGGAATTTCTTGATGAGGTGTTGTAGTAGCTGTAGCTGGCTTCTTTGGTGGTTATTAAACACAGCACCCAGAAGCATCTCCTGGCTCAGGAATTCCTGTAACTCCTGATTTTCAGAAGAGTTCTTCTGAGGCAACACCACTTAGGACTTACCCTGCATGCTCTACTCTTCCTTCTGCAAAACTGCCTGCTGGAAGAGGCAAAGGAAAGTTGGATCTCAGGCTAGTAGCACCACATCTTTCTTTACCTTATATTCACCTTAGCTCCACTGGCATGAGTCACATGAACCTGCCTTGGAAATTACGGAGTTGTAGGGGCTCCCAGGCCTTCAGGACCCAGGATCCTGGAGAGCGCTCCTCCATGAGTACAGCATGTACACTACCCTTGTCCCTACATGTCCTGACCCCTCTCAACTGGGCTTGTTCTCTGCCATGGAACAGAAAGTCCTGCTTGGGAGAAAGAGGTATAACATCCTTCAGAAACACTTCCCACCCAGCCAGAGCAGGGAAAGAAAAAATGTAAGGAAAAAAGAAGAAGAACCAACCAAACAGAATACTTCCAACTGTGCTGCAGTACAAAGGAATATCTTGTTCTTTTTGAGATCCATATGGGAAACTTAAAATGAATTGGTTTGCTTTATGGATTTTTAACTCTGAAGGCAAACAACGCCATGTATTAAAAAAAATTGTGGAATGGGAGATCCAGACACAAATCTGCAGTTTCAAGAGAAGAAGAAATACATCTAATTTTCCCCCATTTGTTTCCTTTCCTCATCTCTCATCTCCCAGCTAAGGGAGCACCCCTGCAGAGTGCTTTTAATTAAGCAAAACCCATTTGTTTAATGTCTGGAACTCAAGGAAGCAGGAGTAAACATTCCTGTGAAACACCAATGTAAATTTATTTAAGGGTGGGAGTTTGTAATGACCAAATCACATCTTGTACTCAAACTCCACTTAAATAATCAGATTGAGAGTGCCCAGAGACTGCCTGGAAGCTGTTTTTAGAAGAAGAAATGTTTTGTTCTGTTATCTGAGCTGTCCCAGGACAATTCTGCTGAGAGGATGTTGTTACCAAAGGGTGTCCTAAGTGGGTACTCATGGAATGACCCTCTGTGCAAACTGAGAGAGACATGGAACACAGCATGACAAAATACTCTTGTGGAAAATCATCTCACTTGTCCCTTAATATGTTTAGAAATTACCTATTTTATTCTTTCCAAGATGAATCTTCATTCAATCCATCTTCATGAAGCCATCTTCACCAATTTCCACACCTGGATTTGGTAGAAAATGAAGTATTGAAAATTAAAAAGTGGGGTTTTTTTGGTCTGAAATTCTAGCATTTTTCTTTTCTCTTTGAGGAAGCAAACAATACTAACATGAAGTTTTGCAAAAAAAAAAAAAGCCAAAACTCCTAATGTTTTTGATTTCACTAAAATTTTCCATTTGTTGACCAGCCTTGCCTGCCAATAAAGACCCCTGCCTGTGCCCCCCTCCAGCCCTCCTCAGGGTGAGATGTTGCTGGCTGAAAGCTCTCAGGGCAAGGGTTTCCAAGAAGGGAGATTCACAGTGGCCTCAAAACAAATCTTCTGAAAGTGGTCACTGCTGTGTGTCCCAGCTTGTACACTCACCACAAATTGGCTTTGGCAAATCAAGTGTGGCTGACCTTTTTTTGAGTGAGTCATTTATTTCTGTGTACCTGTCATTGCCTACTCCAGCTCCAGCCTGATGGCCTCAATACTCAGGGGTGATGCTTCTCACCACCCTTCTGATTTCAGGTGCTCCTGGGTGTTAATCAATATGCTTTCATCTCTTTCTGCTGTCTTCTGCTCATTCCTCTGGATGTGGGAGATATGCTGCCACTGTTTCCTCAAAGCAGCAGAGTCTTCAGGCTTGGGCCTGGGTGCAAACCAGTCCTGAGAGGACATGCTGGCCCTCCTGGTGTGAGAGATAGGAGATCTGTTGAGGAAAGTTACTGGAAAACCCATTTTACCATTGCATCTCACACTGGGTGTTAGCAAGTGGTCACAGGTGAAGCCCAGAGCAGTGCACAGCCAAGCTGGCAGCCCCAGGGGTACACTCAAGAAGGAAGAATGCAGCCCTAGGGCACAAGAACAGCTCTGCCCTGGTTGCAAAGCTGGTATGGATCCAGTCCCACTGCCTCGGGGGTGTCATAGCATGCCTTGTTTGAGGACAGACAGCTTTTAGGTGGAGAGCAAATTTCCAGGAGAAGTTTCCAGGAGAAGCTCCTGCTAACCAACAGCTAATCTCTCCATCCTCATCTGCCCCTTTTCCTTCTTTCTGGCACTGTCAGTGATGCCACCCTCTCTGCGCTGTCACACACGTACCAAAATCCTGTGTGACCTTCAGCTCCTTCCTCTCTCTCCTCCTTCCCTGACTTTATAACAAATTCCTGCAGTCACAGTTCAGCAGACCAGGGGTGGCAGGGCTTTGCTCCAGCCCTGGCACTGGGGCTGGTTCTGCACATCTGTACACGCACTATAAACAGGGCTTTCTGCCAATTGCTGAGACCAGAAAACAGGGATTCATTCAGTCACAAGCCCCCTATTAAAAAAAAAAAAAAAAAAAAAAAAAAAAAAAAAAAAAAGAGGAGAAATTAGAGCCATTTTCCTATTTTGGGATGTGGGAAATTGCAGGTCTCCCTGGTTATTTATGCTGGTAGTGTTTCCAGCCAGCAGTTCTCAAGGGTGTTGAGAAGGATCTAGTGTCTTTTGGTTGAGCAGCACAGTATGAGTGCACACACACAAAAACTTGTGCACATATCAAAGCCCAAGCATCAAAACTGCAGGCAACCACGGAGCCACACTGCAGAAACCAGAAACCTTCCTGACAGGCCCTGTGAGGAACTGCCAGAGGTTATGGCACGTGGTCCTCTCCACCATCCTGGGAAAAATCCACATCACCATGCTCTGTCCTGTGAGGCAGCTTCTGCTGCTGCTGATCAGGTCCCCTCTGGACAGAGTGAGTCAACTCTGAGCAATAAAGTATTAGCAAAGCAACCACCATGGATCCACTGGGACTTCTCTAGAAAACCAGTTCTGCTTCATTCCCACCAATTCAACTTTACTCATCCCTTCTAATAGAAACTACAACACGAGCAAAAAATACTAACCTAACATGAAACAGACCTTCCCTCCTTATCTGAGCACCCTACACAGATCCCACTCCCTGGAAGCCTTCACTGCTGAGGCAGACTGACTGCCTTGGGCTGGGGTACACACAATCTCCTTTCAATGCCCCATTCTCACATGGTGACTGTGATACCCTTATAGCCTGTGCATGACCCATTCCATGCAAAATAACAAAATGTGGTGGACAGGATCAAGGGCAGGACCATAATTTTGGTTAATGATGCTTCTCTATGCTTTTTCTTACATAGACTGAGAAGAGGTTTCTGTCTAAGTATATAAAGTGTGTGGCTCAGAAATATATTTAGCCCTCATGGCACAAAATAAACTTCCTAAATGGGGTTGCTGTAGGCTTGAGCACTTACTTGTCTAGTAAACTAGAACAATCTCAAATGTACTAATGACTGGATTTTATACAATTTCTTTATTAAATAATTGTGACATTAATCTCCAGCAAAACTGCCTCAGACCTCAACAGGCTCAGATCAAGGGATCCATTTGAAGTATTTTGAGTGACCTCACATTCTTTCCATTTATTTTCCAGATCCCATCTTCATCTACTGGGTATGTACCACACCTTACACCTTTCCATCTATTGGCATGGCTCTGTACAAACAGCAGATAAGAAAGAGTAATTAGGTGGAGGGGCAAGAGGAGCTCCATGAGGGGTGAAGCTCATAGCCCTGCAGTCCCAAACATCATGGGCAGAGCACAGCTGCAAAGAGGAACTGTCACCAGGCATGGGACTGACTCCCTGTCAGTCTGCTGGAGTGTGGAGGCCAAGAGAAGAAAAGGCAGGTGTAGGAGTGGAGGCTGGGGAGCTGGGACTGAGCTAAGCATGCCATTACAGAACAGCCAGCATTTCTCTGCCTGCCTCCTCGGAGGCAGCTGTGTGTTATGTCTGAAGCCAACCTCTCACTGGAGCGCTTGAGAGCAAGCACTGAAGAGCCCCTATTGTAAAAGCCACACAAAAACACAAAGGAGAGAGCCCAGAGTAAAAAATATTTCCATAATAAAACTGTCAGGGGAAAATGAGAGACTAGAAACCTTTGTACTGCTGAGTAATTAGGAACAGTGACTCCTCTCTCCAAAGCACTAGAGATAAACTGTCTCCTTGGAGAGGAGCATTTAGGGTGAGATGCAGACATGGACCAGGGGAGTAGATGACCCAGGGAAGAGTGCCCAGGAGCTGCAGGGGATGGATACGTGGCTTGAGCTCCTGCCAAGGAGCTCAGAAATTCCCACTTCCTTGTGGGCTTCCTGATGCTTATCCCACAATTTCTCCAAATTAGGTCACTCCTACACAGCCTAGAAGTCAGAGCAGCCAGCACTGGCCCACCCTGGGCAATGGGGAGGATGCTGAGGGTGATGAAGTAGTGTCCACATTCCAGTGGACAAGGGGCAAAGAAAAGTCCCAGATGATGGTGGGATGTGCTCTCTGAGTCGTGGCCCAGCCTAGGTGGGAAGTGCTCTTGTCACTGTGCTCTGTGCACGCACTCAGCCCAAGCTGGCACATGGGCACCCGTCCGTGGCCTCGCTGCACCCGTAGTGTGGTGGCTCCTCAGCTGAGGTGTTTCTCTGCCTACAGAGGAGAGTTGACTTTGCCAAAGTCATATTTGCTCTGGCCAGCTGAGAGAGCTGCTCCCATGCTTAGCTTTCCACCAGCAAGGAATGAAATGTGGTGTCAGAGCCCCAGGTTATTTCTCAGCTAAATACTGAGAATCTGCCTCCTTCTATGAATGTCTGGGATTCAGTCTTCCCAGCACTAGACCAGTGCCTGTTCCCCTGCTGCACCTCACAGCCCTTTTCCTACCCACACTGCTTTTACCAGAGGGCTGGCTGGCTGTGACAGTGAAGAACAATAGCAGGAGATCACCAAAATTCAATTTCTCATCCTCCTTATGCTCTTACTTCCCAGGTCACAGGAAGCCCTACCAAGAAGCTGCCAAACAAGAATCAGGCCCTTCCAGGGCAAATGGTGATAAACCATTTGCCACCACCACTCCAGATCTGGATGGTCTTAACAGACTCTCAGAAGAATTCGGTTCACATTTGGGTTTGCAAAGTGAGTCTGTCCAACAGGCACAGGAATACCTTCAGGCTGATTATTCATCTTCCTCACTGTAATTAGGAGAAGGCATCTAGCTGATGCAGAAAAATCATGTTTGGTTCAGCTCACAGAGCTGTATGAAATAGTCTGTGTTCCCTGAAAGCCACTCATGCACCTCATGGCTCAGAAGAAAGACTGTGGTTCTGGCAAAAGGACCCATCCCTTTGAACAAATCACCTGCTGTTTTTAGCCCAGACACTGAGACATAGAAGTACAGCAAATGAAATAACAGATGAAACACAGATGTGGAAACCAAGACAACCAAGAACTGATGGAGTTCAAATGACAGAAATAACCCTAACAGATCAATACCAGACTAGGCAGCCTGGAAGAACGTGTGGTCTCAAATACTCGTCTATCAGACTGAGAGCAGAAGTTACTTTCATTTCAGAAATGATGAAGTCATTCACATGCCAGCTATAAAACACAAATGCCAGACCCTTGGCATTGTGCAGCTACCTGACAAAGGCATTAAGTTAGTTATACTAATTTGAAGCACAGTCTTTTTATATTTTCAAAACACCAAGTTCTGTGCAAGTATTCAGGCTGCCATGGCAACATGGTACATTTGTTCCTGAGTGTCATTTCCCATCACAATTGGTTGGGATTTTTCTTCAGAACTTTGCCCAACTTCAAAACTTTGGTTGCTGAGGCAACACCTCTCTTTAAAGGGAAGTGATTGGCTCTGCCTATCTGTGCCAAGGCAAGGGCTCTTCTGTGGAGACCGGTGTGCTATGGCAAGGGCGGAGGTGTTAGGGAGGCTAAAAAGATATCCAGGGAAGCAGGGGGAGAGGAAGGAAGTGTGCTGAGAAGGGCAACACACACCTTCATGTGAGGCAGGTGGGATGGGCTCTGAGTGGGAGGCTCCAGGCTTAGCACAACGAGCTAATGTGCCACATTACATCAGTGAGGAGATTAAATGAGATCTCATTGAGAAAACACTTTGCCTTTGATATATCCCGTGAGGATCTCATGGAGATGCATAGTCCTCACAAGACCTCTGCAAGAAAGGAATTTGTCACTGGGCTTGTTTGACAAAAAAATTGATGGAGGCAGAGAGAGCTTGAATGAACTACTGAAGGTCATGCAGTAAATTAGCGGCTGATACAGGAATAAGCCCCTGGGGGTGTTATGTTTCATTTGTAAGATCATCATTTCTCTGATATTTAACTTATGCTTAAACAGAAACCAATTTTCCTTCTGCAGAGAAGCGCTGCAATCCCTTTTTCTTTTACTAACATATTACAGTGCTCACCTCTGCTATTTGTCAGTGTATTTGGCTGAAATGCACTGAAGCAGGGATTACTTTCTTTCCAGATAGCGAGGCAAGGATCCAGACTCTTCCTGACATCCTGCTGCAATAAATGTGATTACCACCAATGAGCATAACAGACCTGGGCAACACTTTGGGAACCAGGTTAGGACTGGGAGGTGGGATTGCCCTGGCATGCTTTACACAAGACCTCCCCTCCCAGCAGCTCTCACTAGCCCTGTGTTTCCTTTGCCTCCACCAGCACCCAGTGGTGCCCTGGGCAGCCTCTCATTGTTCCTTTTGTGCTGCTGTCACCTTCACATGAGGGAGGCCACAAAAGGGGCCAGAGAAAGCTGAGAAATTAACTAGCAGAGAAGTTACAGTCATTTGGACTGTACAGGTTTCACCTACCTCATGCTGCTTGCTGTGACCCAGAACAGAACCATTCTCATTCTCTTTATGTCATAAGCAGGTGGATGACATGCTTTAAACAAATTACCACTTCAACAGGAGCTCCAAAGCCCTTGGCTATTGCAATGCCTGTGAGCCAGCACCTTTTCCAGCCTGGAGGTGCACACAGGATGTGCTGCTGAAAAGCAAAGCCAATGAGTAAATATATTGGGTTGGTACCAGCAAAGGCTTGACCAGAGGGCACAACTGATTCATTAGGCCAGCTCTTGCCAGGTCTCCACTTTCCAGCCTGTATCTCAGTGCCCCAGTTCCAGACTCTGATGGTGACTCTGATGCCTGTGTATGGGTCACTGGAGATTAGGCTTTGATTTCTTTCAATTTCAGCATTTCATAGCTGACTGCATAAGCAGAGTCAGATACAAACCCACTGCCTGGATCTCCACCTGCCTGTTCCAAATCTGGGTCAATGTAGCATTAAAAAACATAAACAGCCAGCACAGCCCTGGCAGGCAGATGCAAGAAGAAAAGTAAACATGAGAAGTGCTCTTGATGTCAACAAAGAAACATACAGAGATGGGGGCCATCAAGCTTTGTCTTTCTCTTGCATTTAATTGTCCTTGATGCTTCCTTCCCATGGGTATTCAATTTGAATTGCCTCTTCCAAGCTGATGGAGGAGATCAAAAATGGCCTATGGTGATGGCATGTCTGGCAGAGAACCTCCCTGGAGCTGCATCCTCCACATCTGGGACATTTTCTTCTCTCCAAATGACCACAAAAGCAGCCTGAGGAGTGACTCCCATGGTGATAATATTTTTAGGATTGTCTATACCCCAAGACTTCTCTTGTCTGTCTGGGCACTGACTGCAGGAATTTTCCCTCACTGGTCCTGGATGTCTCATAGCCTTGGCTATGAGCCCCAACTCATGTGTAGCAGCATTTACTGAGGTTATGAGACCCCGAGGCAGAGCATTGCCTCTGCTCTCCCAGGGGTAACACAGAACATCTCTGGGCCACACATGAACCAGGTGAAGAAGTCAAAGGAGGGCCGAATAGCTCCTAAAATACTTCAGCACATGGCAGATGTTGAAAAAGACCTCAGGACCTCTTCCCTGCCCGCTGATCCCAGTGTGGGGGGAACAAGTCCTCTCCCATGCTCTAGCATCTGAGAATTGCCTGGGAGTCTCCTATTCCCAAAGACTGGACATTCAGCAGCTGCTGGACAGCCCAGCAAACAAACAAGCAACTTCTGCAAAACGTGTCTGGACATCAGCCATATTAACCATGAGTGCTGCTCTCCCCTGTGGATACAACAGCTGCCCCTTGAAATAAACAGGAAACCATTTTATCCTCTGAGGAGCAAGAAAGGTGAAGGGGTCACGACTGTAAATTGTGTCTCTGGATTTGGGGCGTGCAGCATGAGCCACAAACAAATAGGTCTTCTGGTTTTTCTCATAGAGAAGGGACTCAAATGCTGGGCTTCTCCTTCTGAGCTGGTTCTCTGACCTAGCGTTACCCTTTTCTCCAGTGCAAGAGATGCAACAGCAGAAGCTTCACCCTCTTTGCATGGGATTTATCTATTACTCTAAGTTGCACTTGTACCTGAGTAGGGCACAGTAAAGCCATGTTGGTGCAGCATGGCAGTAGTGATGTTACTGTGGAAACCATGGTATTTTAATTGCCCGACTCAGGAGAAGCCAGGTAAATCAGACATTGTAGTTCCTCCACTGCAGCAGCTATGCTGCCAAAAGATCTGGACTGAGCATCAGGTATGTAGGACTCTGGCACTGAGCAGTTTGTTAGAGCCATGTGGTGCTGGCAAAGCTGTTTTCCTCTGTATCTTTGGTTCTGCCCAGCTCATGCCCTCACCCTTCACCTGCTGGACCCACATGAATGACAAACCTCTCAGACTGGTGACAGTCTGCACTCCTGGGCAGACCACCAAAGACCTCCTCATTACAAAACACAAATGGATGATATCTGATAATGTATACTGTGCACCTTATTCTGGTGCAAGGGTCTAGGATAATGATATTACCTGTATGCTTGATGAGCTGTCAACTGTTTCTCTAAAAATCTTATAAGTATCTTTAACATTATGCACTTACCTCCAGAGTCCTAGTGAAATATTGAAGTTCACCTTTTTGATATTTGTGTCAGAGTCTAAAAAGTACCAGGTGCAGTTTGAAACCTGACAGACTATCAAGTGAAGGATTTCCAGAAAGGAAGGATGCCTGGGCATCTATTTATAGAAGCATATTTAAACTGCAGAGGTGCTGGGTGCTGATGGGCACACAGCACGTGGCCAGCTATGGACAGACCTGCCTCCCACTCAGCAGGCAGTCCACGGGTACTGGGATCAAGGCAAGCAGGATAGTGCTCCTGCTTCTGTTCTGAGGGTCCAGGAGGCTTATAAACCAGTGCTGCCTGGCTTTCCTGGCCAGAGATCTGGGGCATTTCTGGCCAAATTATCCACACCCTAGTCTGAGAAAAAGAAAAAAAAAAGCTTTATGAAAAAATAAAAAAGGGAAGCAAGATAAGGTGAAGATAAATAATGGGGAGAGGATGTGGAGCACCTTGGCTGGGTAAAAGCTGAAGGGCAAGGAGAAGAGGAATGACCACAGCAGATGGTCCAGGGAGTGTTCTCTGAGGAATGTCCCTTGGTGTCCTGTTCCTAACAGGCAGGGCTCAGAGGTGATCCAGCAGGTTATACCCTGCTGTCCTGCCTGCCTGTGGAGCAGGGAGGCTTTTGCTAAGCACTCTCTAAGGTGGCAGGGTGGCAAGGGACAGCCCACAATGGCCTGGAAGGGAAATAGGTGAGGATGACCATGCAGATGAGAAGAGAAAGCGGGCATGAGGCATGAAATGGAGGGGAGGAGGAGTAAATGGACTGACTGGGATTGCTGGGAGAGACCTGGAGCAGAGGTGTCCAGGAAAGAGCAAAGGATGTTGCAAAAGGACGGCAAAACATGACAAAAAGCAGTGGCAGACATTAGTACATCACTGCTGTGGGAGAATGAGTGGTTTTTGAAGGAACCTAGCCCAGAATTAGGGGGTACAGGCTGCTAATCAAACTTAGAGGGCTTGAGACTCAGCATGAGAGCCCCATCCAGCAGAGCACTCCACAGGCACCCCAGCCCATGCCACGGGGGGTGCTGTTCCACATGGCAGCACAGCACTGCTGCACCATGGTCTTCCTTCATTTCTTGATCTTTTCTGGCATTGTCCAGAGCACATCAAAGGAATTTCTTTGCCTGCAGGAAATAATTTCTCATCCTAACCAGGGCTGGAGAAGCCCTAGAATGTATTAATGTTACTTAAGCCAGCAAGTAAACTCTGCCACTGAGATTGGGCTACTGGTTCTCTCAAGCACTGCACAAAATCATGGTAAGAAGTGATCTGTGCTCCAAAAAGGTTATTATCCAGAAAAGGCAAGGAGATAAAGTCACTTGCTCAACTAAGTCAGCAGCAGAAAGGGGGAAGGAGTCCCAACTTCATTTGTCTGAGATTGGTGCTTGCTGGACCAGATGAGATTGTTTCTCACATTGCCCATATCAGCCTATCCCACTTGCCAGTGTTTATCTCACACCCCTGAGCAATAGCCCTCAGGACTCTGCAGTTCGGTTCTGTTTTATTTTATGGAGGAAGTGACACTAACAACATGCTCAGAGGTTATGTTGCTGCATTGCAACAGCTCTCATCCCACACAGAGATGGAAGAAATCTGACTGGTGCAGATGTGATGACTCAGCTTTGCTGGATTTTACAGTAGTGGAGCTCCACTGACATTTCACAGAAATATTCTGATGAGCTTCACAGAATCCCAAATCCACTAGATTGGAAAAGACCTTTGAGATCATCAAGTCTGACCTATGACCTAATACCACCATGTCAACTAGACCATGGCATTAAGCACCATGTCCAGTCTTTCCTTACACACCTCCCTGGGCAGCCCATTCCAAGCATCTTTTCTGTGAAGAAATTCCTCCTAATGTCCCACTTAAACCTTTCCTGGTGCAGCTTAAGGCGACGTCCTCAGACAACCAAAAATGCTGGCAAGACCCCACTGGACTGGATCTCTTTGGAGTGATCTACTCACACAGATCAACCCATCTCATGCAGAACCAGATGTAGTTTACAAATTCTTCAGGTACTAATTCACTGGGGCAAGAGGTCTTCTACAACAGCCCAAGCTTTGAATGAAAGGCACCTGATCCTTGTTGGTGCCTGCCTGGTTTGGGGTGATTACATTCATCCAACTGTGCTTCCCAGAGAGCCAAGCCAGGGGTAGGGAAGGGGTTTCCTGTGCCAGAGACAGCACTGAGGTGAGGAAGGGACAGGGTCAGGTCAGCAGGCCAGGTAAGGCAATGCTCTGCTGCTCAGATCCAACTGGCTAAGCCTGACTGGTTTTGCTCTCTCTGTTAGTATTTTTGCCATCTAACCACACTTGGACAGGGACTTTATCCCAAATCTCAGCATGCCAGAACTTCAGATGAGACTGACACACCTTCACCAGGAGGATGATGGTTCTTTATCAAATAGATATCACCGTGAACGTACCCAATTGAGAACTGCTGTTCCTCACACAATTTCCACCTGCAGTGCTGTGCTCAACACAAGTCAGCACTAAGCAGTGAGCTCAAGTTCCAAACAATAGCAGTTGTGCACATCCCAGCTCTGCTCCTTGGGACTACACTGCATGCATTAATTGCTAAAAGATGTTGTTTCACGTCCTATGTACACTTACATAACCTCATACCATATCATCAACACAGTTCTTGGCACAAAGAGATCAATCATTCTGATCCCCAGCACAGAAATCCACCTCAGCTCTTATCATGTCACGAACACAACATTAAAAAATTACAATTTCCAACCTCCACACCTGCCAACGCCCAGCACAGCTTGATGTTCCTGGAGATGATGGCTCATTTAAAACCTCTGAATGACACATGACCACCTCTGGCAGCCAGCAGCAGCCAAAATCCAGCCATGTCCTGTTGCTCCAGCACAGAAAAAAAAAAATTGTGATGATGAGGGGGTGTCTGAGGGAAGAAAGGAGGGAAGGGGGGAAGGAAGGTACATGAGGGAAAGAGCCCTTTGCACTGTGCTCCCTTACCCTATGCCCATCTCTCTCCCCATCCAGTCCCATCACTGGGTGTTCCTTTCCAGCCTGGGAACAGAGGCTCAGCCTCCTCCAGAGGCAGCACTAACAGCAGGCTGTGGATACTGATCCTGCACTCCCACACTCACTCCTCTGTTTGCTGGGCTCTTGTGCACCTCTGAAAGAAGCACAGACAGATACTGCCTGCACCTTCAGAGCAAGGACAGAGGTACTTGTGGGACAGTGGCAGGGGCTGAGAGACCTGCAGGACCCATTACTACAGCTCTGCAGGGGCCGTGGCAGAAACACAGCCACACCATGCTGCTGCCTCAGGCCTGTGCTGACCCTGCCCTGAGAGCCCCTCCTGATGCTGCAAGCTCATGAGGAGGGCAGGATGCTCTCCAACAGACACCTGGAGTTTTGAGTACTTCTGTTTCTAGGGGAGGATGTGGCTGTTATTCCCACATCCACTTACTCTTCTTCCTGGAGATGATCCCCTCCATGGAGCAGCAGCATCCCTCTCTTATTTTTACATCCAGGAAGCACTGTGAGGACAGAAAAGTTTCCCCTCAGGAAAAAAAAAAGGCACAAAGGGGCCCTCTTTTGCCCCAGCATTGCTTGCTCCAAGAAACACTGCAAGGTGCTCGGCACATGCAAAATCATGGGGCAATAAAATCACCAGAATGAGAGACCTATTCTGGCCTATTCTTTGGGAGTCTAGGCCAGCCTTCTCTTCCTTCTAGCCCTCCACAAAGGCTGTCCCTAACAAAA
Organism: Molothrus aeneus; assembly: GCF_037042795.1. Classification (NCBI taxonomy): domain Eukaryota; kingdom Metazoa; phylum Chordata; class Aves; order Passeriformes; family Icteridae; genus Molothrus; species Molothrus aeneus. Next base: position 18,374,545 of record NC_089650.1, on the reverse strand, counting down.
AAATTGGAGAATGAAGAGCAGAAGGCTGTTCCTCTAATTTGCAGCCAGTCTCTCCCATGCCACCACCACCCAGCCCCTCCAGACTTCCAACTCCACAACCACAGGAGTGCACCATGTGCCTCAAGCCCCAGAAGCAGAGAGATGCTGTTGGACCCCCAAGTGCTGCAGTGGGGCCCAGCCCTCGTGGGAGCTGCCAGACTGAGTGCACAGCACAGCCCAGCCCATTGGGCTCCCTTGGTTTTCCCTCTAGGAGAAGGAGGCAGTGCCACAAGCAGGGCCACAGTTTGGCATCCTCAAGGCTCTGGTACCCTCTGCTGGCCCTGAATGTTTCTGTTGCTATTGAAACCTCTCCTGGGGTTTTTCAGCCTGAAAGCAGCCACAGGCACCAGCCTGTCCACCTCGTGCAGCAGCTCTGCTCACCCAACACTGCTGTCTTCAGCAGTGTCCTCACAGGCAGGGTGGCCCCAGGCTGCTGAGAGCAGGGACCTACCAGCACCATACATCTCTGTGAGAACACTTAAGAGATACAGTACTAAAATCTGCCAAGTTTTTAAGTGCAAGGTTGTGCTGCAAATGCAGAAGGGTGAGTAGCTGCACAAGGGCACCCTGGGGCAGTGTCCAGGAGAGGCTCCCAGTGTGTGGGACAATCTTCCCCAAGGCCACTGGCATAAAGGAGGAGGTGGCAGGGACTACTTGGAGGACAGCACACAGCTCATGGGGATTTATCCTTCATCTCCATCCTCACTGGAGCAAGCAGGGAACTCTGCCCATGCCTCAAGCAAAACTTTCACACAGCCCTTTAACACTGCAGGCTAGAGAGTGTCCCTGCTGCAGCCCTGGAATAAAGCAAAGAGGGATTAGCAAAGAGCAGGGAACAAACAGCAAATAATTTCCTTCACTGCCACTGGCTGAGGGGGAAGAAAGTAGAAGACTGCACACAGGGAGTGGTAAAGTGCCTCCTGCACTGCTGAGCCCAACTGGACAGCTTGTGCCAACAGGCTTCATGCCTTAATAGACAAACCCTGAGTGAGAAATGAGTTTCTGGCTTCAGGGCTGCTGGTGCTACCCATGAGGCTGGAGCCTGAGTGAGAGTAAGTGCATAAGGGAGGGCAGGCAGGAGGGACACCTTTCTATCCAAAATCCTGCACCCCCCTTCAAAGGAGGAAAGGGATCCATCCCCTCTGCCCCTCACGGGCAAAGACCCCAAGCTACCAATATCAAGTTTTATTTTAATACAAATTAAAAGCTTTTAAAGTTCAAAGAAACATGGACATGACACAGCAACAGAGCATACAAGGGACACCCTGACCACCACAAACCCTGGTTCAAGATGGAGGCCTGGGGCTTTTGGGCTCCCCAAGGAAAAGCTTCTTTCAGGAGCAGGCCCCAGCTCCCAGGGACACTCTGCCTGCTCCTGGGCAGTGTCAGCAGCAGCAGTTCCCTCCTGGAGCCTGGGACAGGGAGGTCACTTGATGCGGTACAGGACCTTGCGCTGCATGCGGTGCTGGATCTCCCCCCGCCGCATCATCAGCTGCAGCACCTTGTAGATGGCGTGTTCTGGGTACTTCTGCAAAGGGAGAGAGTGGGGGAACATGAGCCAGCATGGAATAGCCAACAGGAGCAACCTCTGCCAAAGCCTGGCTAGGACTCTCTAAAAGAGCAAGCCCAATAGCCCAAGACACTGATGCTTTCCTTATTTCAGATCTGACTGCAGCCAGTGTCATAAATTCAACAGTTCTGGTTTCAAGGGTAGGACCCCAAACAGCCCCAGCCCTCAGAGGTTTTGCAGAAAATTACCTCAGTCTCCTTAAACTCTGCAATCACATTGCACACCATTCCCTACACACAACTTCTAAAGCATGACCAAAAGGTTCACCAGTCCGCCCTTGAGGAAGGGGTTTCATGCCCCCAACAGCAGCCTGGGATCCCTGGTTTTCCCTGGAGCCCAGCCCTCTATGGGTCCCTGGCCCACCTGGCGCATGAAGTCCTGGACAATGCTGTGCTCGGACACCTGGGAGCCGATGGCGAAGCGGCGCTTGAGCTGCTTCTCAATGCGGGACAGCATCTCTTGGTCCTCCTGTGTTGTGAAGCCTTCTGCCCCTGCAGGGAGACACTGAGTGAGCTCTCTGTGCTGCCCAGCTGTCACCCTCCAGGACACAGTGCTCAGCTCCTGTGTCTCCCACCACACCTGCACAGCTTACAGACTTTAGGGAACCCACTAACAACTCCACTGTAAAAGGCTGTGGAGCTCCAACCACAGAACTGAATGAGGGAACCACGTCCAGCACCAGATTTTGCCCTTGAGACCACAAGGGGCCAGACCAGCCCTTCCCTGGGCAGCACAGGAGATCCTCAGTGTCTGCCTTTGCCCTCCCTGTGAGGCACAGTCCCACGATGGCCCCTTGCTGCCCAAAGCATTCCTTTGTCTTTGCTCAGGAAGCAGGGCCAGCACCTGCCCCTGACAGCCAGGTCCTGAGAGAGGAACTTGTCTCTGCCTGCCCTGAGCAGCCAGGTCCAGCATGTCTCTCCTACCCCCAGTAGAGAGTATCTCCTCCTCACCTGACAGGCTGCCCGACATGGCCGCATCGAGCGTGGACACGTGGAAGAGCCGCAGGGCCTCCTCCACGTCTGTCTCGGTGGCAAAGGGCTGGAGCCTCATCTTCGCCAAGGACTCGGCAATGCGCACAATGGCCTCCAGCTGCCTGCAGCCACCAGAGACATTCCCTGCTTTCTACTGCAGCTTCAGGGATGTTTTCTTCCCCCCCAATTCCAGACATCCCCACCTCTCCCACTCCATGCACCTCCTGCCTCCCCCCACAGCACTTTCAGGGCTCGGGGCCACACCCTCACAGCCCAGCACTGCGACAGCCCCTTCCTGGATGAGCCCAGTAACAGAGCCCTAGCCCCAGAGGCGCTGGGGGCGAGGAGGGGGTGCTGCTCACCGGACAGTGATGGGGATGCTGGAGCGGCGGTCGCTCTCCTGCTCGTGCTGGCGGGTGCCGCTGCGCATCAGGATGTAGCGGTTCTTCAGCTTCTCCGCTGCCCCTGCCGACAGCCGAGGGCCACACTTCCTGCAAGGGGGATACCAGCTGGAGCCAGCGCCCAAGGGGAGGGTCCCCCGGGCACCCCTCCCTTCCCTGGGTGCTGCAGCACCACTGAGAGCTCCTCTTGCACCCTTTTCCCAAGCAGGAGTTAAGAGAAAGGGCACCCAGAGTGCCGGGTGCTTTGCCTCTCACCACTGCCTCCCACTGCGCAGCCCGGGGGTGCCAAAGGCACGCCCGACACTCACGTCCGACAGAAGGAGATGAGCTTCTTCAGCTTGTTCAGCTCGATCTCGCCCTCCACGGCCTGGGTCTGCGTCAAGGCACTCACGTGTAAGGCCATCACGTGCTTGGCCAGCGTCTGGGAAAGCAGAAGGCAGTCAGAGAGCAGGAAGGCCCTGCCTCCTCCTCCTCCCAAAGAAAGGGGCACCCTGAGTCCCAGCTGCACCCGTGGCTCCACGCACCATGTCTCGCTCCTCATTGTGCTCATCCTTAACGATGAAGATCATGTCAAATCGGGACAGGATGGTGGGCATAAAATCAATGTTCTCCTCGCCCTTGGTATCATCCCAGCGCCCAAAGACGGAGTTGGCAGCTGCAAGAACTGAGCAGCGGGAGTTGAGTGTGGTTGTGATTCCTGCCTGTGGGTGAAGGCAAAAAAAAAAGGATGGTGTCAAGACCCCCTCCATGTCACAGCAGGTCATTATTCAGTGAAAGGTTGAAAGCCATTTTCAAGGACTCACTGTAATCACTTGCATTTAAATAAAGCCCCATAAGTAGCACTCAGTTGCTCTGTAATGGTGGGACAGGACCCACATGTCCTTCTGAAAGGGGAGTGGCTTCAGCTGAGACTTGAGCACTGAGTAATTTCATTTAAAACCTCTTGTCGAGGGCAGAGACAGAGGAGACCTCACCCCACGTTTGTGATCTGAGACACAAACACTGGGCAGACAGGGCTGAGTCCTTCTGGGCAGCTCTGGCACAAAGCATGGGTTTGCAGGTACAGCCTGACAGCCAGCAGCAAGGAGAAGCCATGAAGTTCAGGCTGGCCAAAGCCTCCAGGCAGGGCTGACTGCTCTCAGATCAGCGACACCAGCAACCATCAATACCACTGCCTGGGCTCTAAAATGGGCAGTTCTGGCAAAAGATGTGTGGCCACTGGTTGCAGGGCTCTCAGATTCCCACCTCAGGGCAGCATGCTCAATCCACAGCTCACCTTGGCAATGGAGATGGTCTGCTGCTCCATCGCCTCATGGATGGCCACACGGTCATCCTCCCGCATCTTCGCATCCCAGGTGAGAGAAACCAGGCAAGGAGAAAAAGTCACCATCAGTCACCTCTGCCACACACTTACTGAAGTGACCCCCCACATAAAGGCCTGTGAGGACCTCTGCCCAAGCAGGCAGGATGCAACTGAATTTCCTTGCAACCCCATCCCCAACCTTCCCTGGAAGGAAGTGAGGGAGTGTCAGCGGAGTTGCCCTTCCTCCTGCAGCTCTGGGCTCTGCTGGGACAGGCTGGCATCCCAAGGGCTCTCCTTCCCACTCCCACAGGCAGCCCCACAGGTACCTTGTCGAACTCATCGATGCACACCACTCCTCCGTCTGCCAGCACCATGGCTCCTCCCTCCATGAAGAAATTCCTGGAGACAGGGTCACGGATCACTGAGGCTGTCAAGCCAGCAGCACTGCTGCCTTTTCCTGAGGTGTACACCTAGTGACACGTGGAACAAGGAAAGGGACAGGGCATCAGCTGCAGCAGCACCCAGGAGGCCACTGCTCCAGCTGAGAGACAAAACATCCCTGGCACCACAAAATCCAGAGCTCCTGAGGGAAGAACCTCCAAGAAAAGCCCTCAGCACATGTAAAAAGCAGATGTGATGGGTGAAGAGCAGGGCTATTGCCTCATCCCAAGCCTCAGACTAAGCAGCTGTGACACACCGGAGGGCATGCAGACACAAACACAGATATTAAGTACAGAAGAGGGAGTGATTCATTGTTTGGTGGGCTGCTGCATTAGCTTTGTTTGCCCCTGGAGGGAACAATACAGTCAGAGGCTGAGTTTAATAGAGACTACAAAAAAACACAGCTGAAAACATAATTCTATGCCTGGGCTCAGGCTGGAGGTCCGTGCCTGAGATGCAGTCAACTTAATTTGTCCTGACCAGCCAGCCCCTCTGCTGATCAAGTCTTAACAATAAACAGCAGCACCAGGCACGTCTTTGGACATATGGTAACAGCCTGGCTCACAGCATAATAAAAGGCATGACCTTCTTCACCTTCCCTCCCTCACTGCCCATCCCTTCTAGGCTAGTACTGGAAATGGCAGTTCGTGCCTCTGCCAGCAAGTCTGCCTGTGGATGCACAAGCAGGTGTCTGCCATGACCACGGTCTTGTCTCTGGGGCTAGACAAGGAGCAGAAGAGAGAAAAGGGGCGCACTACAAGTGGGCACCTCAAGCCACATACCCCAATGGGCGAACACTTCTCAACAAACTTCAGCAGTTGGGATTTGGCCGTGCCAGGGTCCCCCAGCATCAGCAAGTTGATGTCCCCTCTGCGGGTCAGGCCATCCGGGAGCCTGGAGTGATGGGGTTGGGAGAAGAGAGGGAAGAGAGATGGTGAGCGTTTATTTTGATAACAAAACACTGACTTTGGAAACCAGGGCTGACTCTTCCCCACCTCTTGCGGGAGCCCCCAAACAAGAGGCAGGCGATGGCCTTCTTGATGTCAGTGCTGCCGTAGATGGAGGGCGCGATGCTCTTGGCAATGGTCTCATAGATGTTGGGCATGGCAGCAAGGCGACGAAGTTCCTCCTCTTCTTGAGGGGTCACCGAGCCACTGAAGCCATGTCCTGTACAGGGATGAGGGGAATGATGCAAAAGTGAACAAATAGAGGTCTTAGAGGAAACTGTATCATTCCCCCCTTGCACACTACAACCAAAATCCCCTCTTGAAAATCATGCCAAGTGCCACCAGGTAGGAAGGGTGGAGAGGGCAAGCATCTGCTAACCCAACAAGGCAGGCTGCTGTGTCCTTAGAGGCTGATAAGAAAAAGCAAGGATTTTGAGCAAAGCAGCTCTGCAGGAACCAGAGGGAGAATTACAGTCAGGACCACGTTTTAAATACAGTCTTAACCAGGGACTTCAGCTGGGATCCTCAGGGATGGCTTAGCCCTGGAGGACCCAGGCTGAGACCTCCTCATTTAATATGACTGGGAAAAAGCCTTACAGGACATGACTACAGAGAGCCCAGGACAAGTCAGACCCTGGAATGGCTTGAACATAAACAGCAGAGAAGGATGAAGGCTGTGATTTCAAACAGTTCTTGCTGAGGGATCACTTCCTTGTTCAGGAACAGGGTGGGAAGTGTCTCCCAACACCAGGCTACCAACACAGACCAAATGCACACCAAAAGCAGCCCTCACCTGAGCCTTCCGTGTCCACCTGGATGCCCACCACGCGGATGTAAGCGCTCCGGATGCCCACCCCCACATTGTAATGGCTTTTGTTCTTGCCCTGTGCAGATTTCTTGATGGAGTAGATCCCCATGATAGTGACTCTGTTCCCTGGGACAACTTTGTCACACAGGTACCTAAGAGGAGACAGGCAGAGGATGGTGGTGGGAAAGGATGGCAGCAGAGCCAGCCAGCAGGGGCAGGGTGGGAGGGCTGTGCCAGTACCTGTCACAGTAGAGCTGCAAGTGCCGGGGCATCTCCCCGTGTGGCACGGCATCTGGAGACTCCTGTAGTTTCAGGACCTGGAAATCCACGCACTTGCACTTATCTGGCATGATAAAGTAAGGGTCCAGAGGGCACCTTGGGCGGCCAGCTTGTTCTCTGTGCAGAGAGATCAGTCAGGGGAGGCTGTTAGCACCGAGGAGCCGCCCCTTGGAGCGCACCTGTGGAGGGGACAGCAGCGACAGCAAGGGACAGCTGCCCTTCCAAGCAGTGCCACATCAGCAGCTAAGGGCAGACACATGGGGCCAGACCAAAGGCCAGCAAGCCCTCTGTCTTGTCTTCTACAAGTGCCAAATGTGTACATGAGAACAAGCCAGAGCAGGGTGACACTTGTCTGAGCACTCTCCCTTCCTCCCACCCCTCCTCTGCTAGCTCTAATTCATTAATTACACAGAGGGTAGCAGCACAGACTCAGTTACACGGCAGGGCGTTTTTCTTTACAACCTCATGCACGAAGCAAATGTTAAGTGGTTTCTGGTGAGAAAGCAATTAGCAATGTGACAAGGCTGACATCCACCTCCCAGTCTCTCAAGCCATATCTGCCTAGCTAGATTACAAGTTCTCTGAGACAAAGAGCAGCTCCACGTCCTGCTGCTGTCTCAGAGTGGCACAACTGATGCCTGACTCCATGCAGGGCTTTCAGGTAGGGCAACACCAGAGAGCAGATGCACTCATGCAGTCAGGGATCAGGAACGAGGTGCTGTACAGACCACACACATTGGGAATGATCCCTAGCCCAAACCCCTCTCAAGCTGCATTAGAGTTCAGGTGCAGAAAATAAATACTGGCAGGTATGAGCCCAAAGACACAACCCACCAGGAGTGGTTGCCTCGAGAGCTGCAGCACAATGGCAGTCTAATGCTCACAGTTCTCAGAGGCACCAGGAGCTGTAAAGCAGGATAAAAAGGCCAGCAGAAAAGCATCCCTAAGGAAGGTAACACAAAACAGCCCCCTCAGGAGTGGGAACGTAGAAGCAAGGAGTTGGTTTGGAAAAGAGTAGAGCAACTTAGCATTATGGGACAGCTGGAGGCAGGAATGAACCTTTAGGCACAACAGGCGAAACTCCCTATGAATAAGAAGAACTCCCTGGACACGGTCACTCAACGCTGCATGCAGCACTGACTGTGCAGCGTCAGAAGCAGCACGCCCACAGAGGGACAGCTAGAACTTGCCAGCCAGAACTGCACACTGGCCCAGGGGCAGCACAAAGGGTGCAGGCAGAGCCATGCAGATCCTGCTGCCTTGTGGAACAGGGATTCTGCAATGCATGGGACGCAGCAGGAGCAGGAAGAGGGAATGCAGTCTTTTCTGGCCCTCCAGCCTGTTGGTCCTTACGTGTTGCACTTCCTGGGCAGGGCGTAGCCCTCCAGGCCCGGGCGCACGGCGATGTTGCTGATGGTGTTGCGGCAGCTGCGGCACTGGATGGTGATTCTGGTGGCCTTGGCTCTCACAGGGGTTGCTGCAATTACAATCCCAGGGATCTTCACAAGGTGGGACATCTGGTCAGACTGAAAAGGCAAAGGCGAAGGGAAGGTGAGAAAAGCATCAGTGGAAGATGGATAGGAAACTACAAAGCATGAGAGCAAAGGACAGCACACTCTGTACAGAGCACCACCAACAGCAATAACGTCCCTGCAGCAGGAACCAGCAATAACAGCCCTCTGCAGTCAGATTTGAGCTGCAGAGTAACCATGCTTGTAAATTAGTGAGTGACCTGTTGTGGTGTTACATTTTATTTAAATGGTATGCTCTGTCTCACTCCTCGAAAATGTACAGTTTATTCCAAGCCTGGGATCCTCCCCTGAAGTAGCATGTATCTGTAATCTCATTGGCCCAAGGCTTATTCCGTGCTCACTTTGAATCTCCCTGTAAAACTGTGCGAGGGAGACGAGGCTCTCTCTTGGCCCTTTTCTACCTAGGCTCTTCCACTCTTCCCCTTTCCCCCTTCTCCCCCAGAAACCTTGCTGCTCCTGGGGGTGGGACCCCCAATAAACCCTCACCTAATTAGCCCCCTCAGAAGCTGCGTGGAGTCTCCTTGCCTGCCTGCTGCTACCAGGGAACTTACAGTTTAGGGGGCCCCTGGGGACTCCCTGGGAACCCTCAAACGAATGGCAATAACCTGTCTTGAGCCATGAGACCAGATCCCCAAAGCTCCCCTGCAATCACACCACACACTTCACTCACCTTCAGGCTGCGGATGTTGGCCGCGTTGGCATCCGACCTCAGCATCACTTGGATGTCCTGGAGAGTCTCCTCCCCTGAGGGACGAGGACGAGTGACCTCATCTGCAACTTCTTTTGCTGCTTCTTCCAACTAGAGAGGGAGCAATGGGCTAGCTATCAGTGGGTCTGTTACAGCAGAACATCAGAGCTGCTCTCGTGACAATATTTTGGGTTGCCAACCCCCATGCTTACCAGCTGCAGGTGCTCTGTTGGCTGCTTGTACAAATAGTCTGCGAGATCTTCGTCAAAGCTGGCCAAGTCTTCCATCTCCACCTCCACCCAGTACTGCCCCAGGTTGTAATGCCGCTTGAGCTCATCCCTGTAAGGCAGGAAACAGCAAAGGTTTGCAGGGCAGAAAGCATCAGTCAAGCAGGGATCAGAAAAGGCAGGCTCTGCTGGGAGTCCTCGGTTTGGAAAGCAAGCAGGGAAAATCAGGTGAGTTCCAGGAGAAGCACAGGGGAAGCTGGGCAACCTTTCACCCAAGCCCACTTTGAAAGGTGACACAAGACCAGGGACACCAGTGCTGCAGTGGCAATGTGAAGTATTTACTGGAGTTACATGACCAGATAAACAGGGAGAAAAAACCTGCATGTAGGATAATAATTACTATACCTAAGATGTGGTTTAAAGCAAAGGCAGTAATAACAGAACAGACAACATTTTCCTTACAAATGCCAGGATTATTGAAATTCAGAGGCAAAAGCCTGTTCTAACCCTGATTATGATGTATCTCCATGTTTTTTCAACGTGTTGAGCTGTGTCTCTGAACTGCATAAGCAAAAGGTGGCCAAAGGAACTTCATAGAGCTGGAAGGCATACGTGCAGAGTGGTGCACTGATTTAATAGACACAGAAAATTCTCCAAACCAGAGAGCACTACAACTTCAAACACAGACCTTGAATCTCAGAACTAAGTGCAAGCCTGGCAGTGTGGATCCCTCTATTGCTATCTTTTCCACTGGCTGGCTGCCTAAAAATTTGTGACAACACCAGACCTCTGCCTTTCTGTCACGTTAAACACAAACACCTCTTAATACTGAGCTTTTTATGGCCGACGAGAAGAGACAGAGTGGCTACTTTGTTTGTGGGGTGTGCACTGCAGGAGGGAGGTTAAGAGCGGACTGGATGTGCAGGTGGGGATGGGCAAGGCTCAGAAGGAGAAAAGGGGCCACAGCAGCACCTGTATTTGAAAGTGAAGCCCGTCCGGTCCGTGCCCACCCGGTACTGCCGCAGGAACTCCTTGAACCGCTTCTGCAGCTGCGACTTCCGAACCTGCCCCTCGTCCACGGACGCGTCTCCCCCGAAACTGTCGCTGTAGTAAATCCCGGGGTCGTCGAAGCCGGACATCGCGGCCGCTGCTCCGCTGCGGGGCGGGAGCGCTGGCTCAGCCCCGGCCGCCTCCTTCCCCCGCCCGCACCCAGTGCCCCGCGGGATGGCCCCAGCCGAGTGCCCCGCGCCGCGCCCCACGCACGGGCCGCGCTCTTTCCCCGCAATGCCCCAGGGACAACCGGACCCCGACCCCGACTCCGACCCCGATCCCGACTCCGACTCCGATCCCGACCCCACCCCGATCCCGACCCCACCCCGATCCCGATCCCCGCCGCTCCGTACCTCGCTCCCCACCGGAGCCCGCTCCCAACTTTTTCGCGGCAAAACCGGCGCGCGGCGGAAACCAAACCGGGGCAGGGAGCGCGCGCTGCCTCCGCCGCCGCGCGCTACGATTGGCCCGCCCGCCGCGCGCCGCCGCTGATTGGGCCGCAGCCGCCCCCTCGCCCCCGCCCCGAGAGGGAGCGCGCGGCGCCTCTGCCGCCGCTGATTGGCCGGGGCGCTCCGCCCCCTGCCCGCCCTCAGCGGTGTGGCGCGAAATCTGGGAGCGAAGGGCGGGGGGAAGCGAAATGGCGGGCGGGCCGCACCATTGCGGCGGGGCGCGGAGGGGGAGCGGGCGATACCATCGCGGGCGGTGCGGGAATACAGTGGATTAATCACTCTTCAGGCTCCTGGGACAGCCGGGGCCCCTCAGTGCTTCAGGGCCGCAGGACACGAGTCCTCCGGGATGCCTTCCTCCTGGCTGTTTGTGAACTTGGGGGGAAGGCTGGCAGGTCGCTGGATGCGCAGTTTGGCCCTTCCGAAACGTGGTAAAGCGCGCCCTAATGCAGAGCGAGCTGGGAGTGCGTGGCAAGGGAGGGTTCAGCTGCAGCCCGCGGGAAATGAAGAGTGTGTCATTGCTGCACAGAAACCAGGTGTACTCATACAGATCATAGACAGGTACAAACAAAGCCTTGGTCTCCATTTCTGCGGACTTGAGGCTCAGTCTGGAATCTTCTATGTGTGACAGCAATGGCTGTGAGATACCCAAAGCACCATCTCTCTCCCGGCATGAGCAGGGAGGGTATGATACCTGTCAGAACCCATATTTTCCAGCTTTGAAGTTGCAGTCAGGCTCTCTGAGGAGAGGGGCTGAGTGTGGTGCAGTGTGTTTCTGAGCTCATGGGCATTTGTTTGTCTCTTTGGGATCTGAGCTTCCTGATCATGTTTGAATGAACAAAATGGTTTAGTTGGGGTGGTTTAGAGTGGCTCAATAGGTAGAACTTAGTTCAAATCTGAATGAACAAGTTGTTGTATTTAAATAGCTATCAAGCAAAATTCCTGCTCTTCAAACACCCAACTATCTTTTTCAAGAATTAACTATTTTTTCTGGCAGGTGGATCCAAATAGAGAACTGTTAAAGGGATGCAGAGTAGAAAAGAGCCTGAGAATGATAACAGTCCTGTTTTCCCACTGCTCATTCTCAGCAGGACCTGCCTTCTGATTCTTGTTCTTTGAGCACGTTCAGTTCATTAAAACAGATCAGTAGGAACATGTTTCTTTGGGATTAAGGTCACAGCCAGAACAGGCACATCACAGAGACAGGTTGATCACAGAGGCTTTCTGGGTGATAACACAGCACTTTTGTCAGTACCTGCAGTGCCATACCCAACTGCAGCCTCTCCTGTTCTGGGAGAGCTCCTGGAGCAGGCAGGGCCTGTGGCTGGGCACAAACCCAGCCCTCCAGATGTGCCTCAGCAAAAGGCAAGGAAAGCAAGCTGTGTGCATGGGCTGCTCCAGCAGTGCTGTGTGTTTGGAGTGCCTTTAGCAAGGCCACCTGTGTGCCAAGTCCTGGAAGTGAGGGTGAGGGCAGTGGTTGTGTTCTTGATGCCTCCCTTTCAGCCACCTTGACCAAAACCTGGGATGCCTTTAACTTTTGGGAGGTGAAAACACACGTGGCAATTCTGATTCCAGCTGAAGCTGTTGCAGAGGCAATGCAGCCCTTTGCTGGCAGTTCAGGGAAAGCTTCCTGGTTTTAACCAGCTGAGGGTCCCATCACATTTTGCTTGTGACAGAATAGCAACCAGCACTTATGTGCCACTTCCACCCCCTATAAATACTCTGAACGCTCACTGAATTTCGTGCTGTTTCTAGAAATAGAGCAATGTGCAGGAGCTGAAGGAACCTGCCCCAGCTTAGAACAGGTTATTGTTAGCAGTGAGTGGGAGCAGAGTCTGGCTCCCACTTCTGTCTATTGTTGTGTCTGTGCAGGCAGCAGCTCCAAAAGACATAAAGCCAGGAGGAAGAAAGACACCTCCTTTTTCCCCAGGTAAGGCTTTAATAATAGGAAACACCAGGCTCAAAGACTTTACATTGACATTTATTATGTGTATAAATTATACAACCAGACAAGAATGACACTGTATGCCCAACAACTGTCTTTTGTTTTTCAAAGACAAAAATAATGGGAAAAAGAAATAAAAAAGACCTACTAATGTCATGTAAAATGAACCCATGGGAGCATGTGGCTCCACAGAGAAAGTGATCACAGTATTATCTAGCAGTATAAAAAATCTGAGCAAACAGAGCTCCAAGGAACTCCATCTTTCTGAGGAAAGACAGATGCCAAAGCTGTGTTTCTGATCCTGTAGGGTTTTTGTAGGCACTCTGTAAAGCAATGACAATTCATGGCCATTGCTTTTAGCCTTTTGCACCCTTGGTTTTTGGTGATAAAGTTAGTCTCTGAGAAGAGCTCACACCAAGCACAGGAGAAACTTTGCCTGAACCCCCTTACAGCACTCTTTGATTTCCGGGGAGAAAAGTCTCCTAGTATTAGTGGCAGAACCAAGATCACAGTACCCAGTCAGGGGTAATTTCTCTCACAAGGACTGGGGAAGGTGGATTAGTTCAGGGTGAGGGAAGTCACAAAGAGAAGGTGAAGGTCCTGCTTTTTCACATGGCAAACAAGCCCACGGCGACCGTCATGGCGAGGCAGCTGAGCGCCACGACCCACCGCAGCAGGGAGGGCGTGCCGGTCGTGTCTGCGCTCCTCAGCTTTGTCCTCTCGCTTCCCTTCCCAGCTGCTGCACCTACATCAAATTGGGAGAAGAAGCAAATAAAGACAAGTGAGAAGAGTTTGTGGCAAGAAGCTGCTAAGGTGCAGTGTTTGCTCTCCCTAGTGCCAGAGCACACCCTGCTGGATTTGTCCAGGGAAGAAGGAGAAAGCCCAGAGCCCAGCTGGGAGAAACAGTGGCAGCAGGTTCTGCTCTCCCAGTGGAGAGGGGAAGCAGCAGACTTGACCTGGGAATCACAAAGGCCCACAGCCCCTCTGCCTGTAGGTGACCACCACCCTCTTCCCTTGTCTCCTTACAGGCTTACACGTGCACTGCCCAGCTCCATCGAACCCCTGATATGTGCAGAAGACAGACAAATACTGAAGCCAGGATTTTAAAAGGAATTTTCTGTCCTACTTCTCACTGATTTAATTAGTTCAGCATCTAAAGACCTTGAACAGTCTTCAGCACTCCAAGCAATTTCTGCAGTACGACTTCAGGATGGGATTCCTCTTCCAACACCAAATTTTTCTGAAAATCTTACTTGTATGCATGTATTGGGAAAGGAATGGCAATGTTTCACAGACAACTTTTAATGCCTTTCCCACAGAAGCTGCTTTAAGCTTCACTATCCAGAGATGCTTAAGGTAATGTTTGCTTTTCATCTTTGCCATGGAAAAACTGTAGTTCAATCCAGGATGCACTGAAAACAAATCTCCATTTTAGTTTCAGAATGGGTAGGCCATTTTTTATTTGAATTGTGTGTCCTCATGGAAACTACTCTGCTCTGTAAACATCTGAGCTCACTCCTCACTCAGGTACAGGCCTGATTACATTCCACCATCCAGAGCAGTGCTCACTGTAAACCCAGCACACTCTCTGCAGTGTTTTCAGCAATACTTCTGGGAGGCAGGAAAATGATCAGAGGGAGATACAGTCGAAAAGGACAGGCTGCTGGATAGGACTGTGTCCAGAAGAACCTTCTGTCAGCATCATAGCACCACGGCTGATCTGCAGCACCCAAAATTGATGCCCTTGCTTCTGTGAACTCAAGGTCAGTTTTCTCTGTGGTGAAGGAACCTTACATTTGTTAAAGCCCTAGAGGTGGAGAGAGGAGTCTCTTTTTGTAAAGCTTCCTCCCTGACACACTTTTTGAAGAGCCCACATGTATTATCCTTGCTCTGCCATGTCTAGAAGAAGTTCTGCATACAGCAGTGCCTCTCCTTGCACTGCCTGCTGATGGCTGGAGAAGAGATGGGGCAAGCACCTCATGCTTGTTTCCCAATGGCTTTTACAAACAAGGACAGAGGAGGGGAGGAGGAGGGAAGGAAGGAGCACTGTGAAGCACCTGCCCTTGGAAGTGTCTTACCGTGCTGGTGTGATTTGTTGACATTCCTCGTGCGAAGCAGCTCTGCCTGTGGCTGCACAGGGTGACCATTCTCCTGGCCCTTGGACACCAGCTCCTGCAGTGCCTCGAACACCTGAGGACAAGAAACACTGTCTCATTATGTGGCGTCCTCTTGTTCTTTCCCTGGACCCCCTGCCCCTTCCCCAGGCACTTTAGGAACTAGAGGAAGACACGAGGTTTCAGTCTAAGTCTCCTGGCACATTTTGCATGGAGCAAAAGTTGTCTGTGAGGTCAAGAGGATGTCTTTCAAACTCCTTGTTCTCTTTGCAGGTTCTCCCTGAAGCTTTCAGCTAAGGAGAAGGCTATTGCCCACCTTCTGATGGGAAGGAAAGCAAGGTGCCTCTCACCTAGTCAGAGTGCACAGTGGATCTGTGTAACATCACCACAGAGGCATAGGATACTATGTAGTAATCCCCACTCCCAGTATTAACCCTCATTCATATCTGAATAGTGACACATAGAAGAGACTGGATTCAAACACTAAGGGAGGGAGAAGAGCTTTTCAGAGACCATTGTTTTATTTGGCTGCCAGGTTGGAGAACATGGCCATCCAACTCTGACCTGCTCACCCTGATCCGCAACTTCTCATAAGCTGCCCAGTGCAAACACTGGCCTTGTATTTCCCCCGTAGCTATTTTCTTGTTTGAGAGAGGATGTGGGCTGGCAGGGCTGGCTGGTTGTTACTCACCCGTATATTTAACAGGAATGCTTTCTTGGCCTCCTCCGTGACTCTTTTCTTCGTGGCAAGGTCCATCTCGAGAGCATTCATGCGGGAGCGATAGAGCTGCTTGAACTTGGTGGCATTGGAGACCCCATCAAAGGTGAAGAAAGCCAGCCCTTCCCCAGTGCTGGGCAGCTGGAGAGCCTTCTGGGCAATTTTCTTCAGCACCTGCCCCCCTGACAGGTCTCCCAAGTAGCGAGTGTAGGCATGGGCCACCAGGAGCTCTGGCTCGTTCTTGCCTATGTAGTGGAGCCTCTCGACGTATTTCTGAGTAGCCTCAGGACAGGGGATCTCTTCCCTCCAGTTTCGGCCGTAGAAATACTTCAAGTCTTCCTCCAGGGCAGCTTTGCGGTGCAGCTCGGCCGGAAAATACAGAGGGGCATAAACGGGATTGTTCTTGTTACGTTCAATCTCTTCCTCCAGAGCAGAGTAGATGAAGTACAGGGATGCTGTAACCAGCTAAAAGAGAAGAAAGAGGGTGAGCTATAGGTGCATCTCTTTGTCATTTTCAAGTCTGTGAGACAAATTGTACTAACAATAAAGGTACTCGTGGGCACACCCACTATGAGTCACAAACATCTGTGATGTTGCAGATTTCCCACGTGGAAAACAGTGCAAGGTACAGGGAGACACTGTTTAGCCCTTCCCTTCTGCTTGAGATAGCAATCAGGTGAGCCCTTTCCAGCAGGTATTGGTCTTACTTGCTCTGAAGTCACTGCCTTGCCTTCAAGTTAAAGTCTGGCAGCTTGGTGTGATGTGAACTGGAGCCCTGTTTAAGCATTCCTGGTCTCTTCCCGTTCCCTCAGTCAATAGAAAGGGTATTCCCAAAGGTATCCTTTCTGGTACATTGTTAAAATTTGAATGCTCCAAAATGTGGCTTCCCTTTGTGGGGCCTTGTGAGATGATGACACACCCTGGTTATTGTTCAACATATTCATCCTGTCAGCATCCCACCGTCCTGGGAACTGAGGCACCACCACTCTGCTCACTTAGGCGTGCAAGTGGGGTTGCCTCCTCAGTTGCCCCAGGGAGACAAGATAAAAGGGATCTGGAAGCCCAGCCTGCCTCTGAAAGATGTCTTTGTGAAGGAGTGCTGAGAGGCTGTGTTCTCCCCTCTATTTTGAAACCATTGTTATTGTTGTTTTTCCCAGCTTATGTGATACTTTCTTCTATCTGCCAACTTTTCCATGTGATCTGAGACAATATAGCTGTGTTCTTTCCTTCCCCAGGCATTCTGTTTTCAGAGGCTGTTACACCTACACAACCCCTTCCTTACCCTGGGACCCCTTGTGAGCAGCAAATGGTAAAAGATGAAGGTGTTGCAGTAGAGCTGAGTCAGGTTTGGGTTAGGGGGATTATGTTGCTCACAGGAGAGAAAGCTGTTTACTTTCTCACAAAGCAGTCAGTTCTGCAATGAGAGAGTTCCTGTTTCAACCTTGCCCCATTGTGCCAGAAAATAGGACTTTGATAAGCACATGGGCAGTGACTGGTTGTGGAAACAAATATCCACCATCTGGGGGGTCACGTAGCAGGCCAGATATATAGGTCTGCCAAGAGAGTAAACAAAAACAGTTTATTAAACAGTAACCTGTTACCCAGCTTACCGGAAAAGAAACAAAACATGGGAACATTGCCTTCCAAATTAAGCAAAAATGTAGCTCAGCTGATTGTTTTCAGAGGCAGGTAGTGGTTTAATGAGAAACATGGCTTTTAGACACTTGTTAAATTTTAAAATCCATGTCCCATCTCATTCAACTGTCAGCATGTAAAAATCATCTAAGAAACAAAGTTTTATTCCTGAAGGTCTTTTTACAGCTTGCCTGTGTCAAAGATCACTGCCTAACCAATGCCATATTTCTTACAGCAGGAAGTCAGCACCTGAGATTGAATTTATGCTTGGCTAAGTATTCTGAATACCATCTGTCAGAAATAAGCAGTCTTTTTCCTAATTCTGTGGATTTATTTGCCAAGGAACAATCCAACAACAAAGTAATTAAGCCACAGGTTGAATTGGTAGCTGTTGTTTGCAAGTCCATGTGTCACTTCCTATAGCCTCTCAGGAATTTCTAGCCCAGGTGTTTGTTTTGGTTTTGCTCTTTGCTTTGTTGTGTGGCTCAGATCCCAGGAATTGTATCTAGCCAGGTTAGGTTAATATGTGGAAATGTTTCTCTTTTATCTTGAAAAAAGCAACAGGCTCCTACTTGTTAGCAGCAGACACAGATTGCTCAAACTCAGTCTGGTTTTGAGTTATTGTTCATGATCTCAGCTGTGGTATAACTCAAGTGACAATGCAAAGTTCAGTGCCAGCAATGATCCCACATCCTCACTTTCTCACCATCCCATCATTATTTCTAGTTGCAGCTGCTTAGAGTGTTGTAAATACAGAATTCTCCCTCTTTTGGGCATTTCAGCTGCTCAAGTATCTGAACATAGTTCTATCTCCATTAACTATGAGTGGCAATAATAACATGCAGGGATTTATGAAGCAAGAGAAAAGCAATAGCATTAGTCCCATCAACCTCTGTCTTTTTTCTCCTGTTTCAGCTTGGCTGCCCATTGTGATATGCAGAGTCCTTTGCCACCTTCTGCAGGGGGAGCCAGTAACACCTCAGGGTGCAGAAGTTTAATGTTTTTCATAGGAGATGCTGATACATCATGTCCTCATCCTCCTCCCCTGTACTGACCCCATCCTGCCCCCTTTAGTCTCCTCTCAGTCTCCATCTGATCTATCTGGTGAGGAATTCCCATCCCCAAGCAATGCTGCTGAAGTACCTTAAACTCCTGGAGTGACACCTGCCCCTTCTGGAAGTTCCTCATGAACGGTGTGTTCTCTGCCTGCTCGTGCACCTCCTTGGTAGCTTCCTTCAGCAGTTCTGACAGGTCTGTGGACATCCTGGGGAAGAACAGTGAAACAGGTATTAGTGCTGTCTCCTCTGACAAAACAGATCTTTGCTCTCTAGGACAAAAGGGGGAGCCTGGGGTGGCAGAAAAAGGAGCAGAGCGTTCCTGAGAGATGTGGATGAGACCCAGAGAGCACCAGCTTTCCAAACAGTGTCCCGAGCAAGGAAGACTGACAGACTCCATCCAGAGGTGGAGGCAGCAGCATGCCTTTCCCTGCAGAGCAGGAACAGGAACAGCATTCCTAAAAGCAAGGCAAGAAACACAACACTCCTCTGAGAAAACTTCCCTCTCACTCCCGTCCCGCTCTCACCTCTCGGAGTTGTGTGACTGGGAAGTTTCCATGTTTCTCCACTCCTCTGCTTCCCTGCTGTTGCTGGTGCTTTGCTCCTTCCTTCCAGCTCCCAGGACAGTGAGGCTCTGAGCTGGGCAGCCTGTCCCAATCCAGCTTTATAGTGCCAGGCCACGTGAGCAGGAGCGCTGACCTCAGAGCAGCACAAACTTCTTACAACACAGCAGCACTTCCCTCCCAGCCCGCTGACACCCCTCCTGGCCCCAGCCCCCAGGAACCAGGAGGAAGTCACCAGATGCATCCTGATTACTAAGCAAAAACCAGAGGACGTCCAGAAACTTCTCTTTTGAGGGTGCTTGGCTCTGTAACCCTTTCAGTGCCTTGCCCGTGGCAGACAGAGCCCGGGTATTGCCAGAGGTGCTCCTTGTCCTGCGCACGGCAGGGTTGGACAAAGAGGGTGGATTTACAGAGCTGATGCCTGGGGCACAGAGGGCAGCCTCCTCGCCCTGCACCCCAGTCTGTGTGCCTTGCACTCTGCCTGGAGAGCTAATCCAGCCCTGACCCTCACCTGCTCGGGCACAGCTCAGGTATAACCATCCCATCTCCTGTGGCTGTGCTCAGGCACCACCAGCTCTGGCCTGCTGGTGCCAGACCTGCCCTTGTGCAGCTCCCCCTTGCCCTGTCACTTTGCACAGAGCCAGCACAGGTGTGCCAGCACCCATGCACAGCAAAAGCCCTTCCATGCTCTCCTGCTCATGGAAACAATGGCATTGGATGTGTTTGACAGCTGGCTCCTGTCGTCACCACATCAGCATGCAGGGCAATTCAGGAAAATAGTACACCCATCTCCTAGATTCCCAGGAGGCTGGGGTAGCTGAAAAGATATCATACAGGACTTGAGGGACACTGAGGAAATCTGCAGGGACTTTCAAAGGCAAATAATTCCTCTGATTTGGGAAAGGAGTTGGATATGGTGCTTCTCCCAGTAGGTGTTTCTCTGCTGGGTTTTTTTTTGTTGGTTTTTTTTTTTCTTTTTATAAAGTGGTCAGTGAAACAGCCAGCAGATGATGCTGGGCCCTTCTTTCCCACCTGTAACTATGCTGGAAGCTGGGCTAGCAGGGGCAGGTGATGCACTGGCTGGGTGTACTTTGGAAAAGCACACATTTGTGCTCAGCCCAAAAAAGCAGGGCACCTAGAGCCACCATTCCCCTGCTTCTGTGGGTGTGAGAACCTCCCTGGTACGGTGGTGCAGGGGGTGGTGGGGAGGCAGAGCCTGGGTGGAAGGAGAAGGGCTGTGGCATCTGCTGTCCCTCTGCAGCTACCCTCTCTGTGGGTGCTGCCATCCAAAGCCAGCACCTCGCCTGTCTCCCTGTCACTGCACCCACACCGGCCCCAGCAGGCCTGGGGGCTGTAAGTTAAAAGGTTCTTCTGGAAAGAGTATCCTTCCACACTTATTTTTTTTACTCCAGCAGACATCTGGCATGCAGTGTTCAGGAAGGATTACTCAGCATTTCCATCCTGACTCAGCCAGACTTTTCCTGTCTTGCTTTTGTCTTTTAAAGCAACAGTGCATGCTGACAAAAGCTGATGTTCCATTCTTACCCCCATGCCACTGCAGACAACTTGCTTGCTTTTCTGGAAGGTAAAATAAATTTATCAGGATGTCTTGAACCTTCAAAGCAAGTGTGACAAAGCCCCAAACATCTCCTGAGAATGCAGAGTCCATGTGTAGAGCAGACAGCCCCAGGGCCAGTCCCTCCTGAAAACATTGAAACTACAGTTTGCCACAGGAACAGCCCTAAAATGAATGCTTCCCTCTGGCATAACTCCTTAAAACTCTTGTTTTCTGTCATTTATCAGTGAGTCCTATTCTGACAGGGGAAGCTGGAGCACAAATTGAACCTCTAGTTCTAGTGAAGTAGGGAATATATGGAAATTACATGAGAATAAGAATTATATTATGAGAGTGTATTATTCAGTTTGTGAAATACCATGAAAAAAATCCAATCCTCCAGCCCTGCCCCTCCTTTTACCTGCAGCCCTGGCAATGCACCCAGTTCTTCCCAAGGACTTTATGGGTGCTTTCAAGCCAATGATTTTGTCCCCAGAGTGCCCACCTGCCTTCTTCCAAGAAGCTGCATGCTTGGAGGCCCTATAGAAGATATATCCCAAAGTTCTTTTCCCTTTATGGTAGGTCTGAGTCAGACTGGGGGAAGAAAGAGAGGGTCTCTAGTCATGTTGCTACCATTCCAGGTAGGTTTTCTGGCTTGTAACCATACTGTCCCAGGACATGGAGCAGTACCTCCTCTGGCTCTTGGGGCTTTACCTTCCCCTGGGCAAGTCACAAGAGATGCAGCTCACCTCTGCCAGGGGATTTGCAAAGGTGAGACAAGCAAGCCATGCCCCATAAATGATTTATGCTGTCTGATTTCTCTCTGATTTGGGTTTCTTGGCATGGAGCAGTTGTGAGACAGCCTATCTCTCTGGAAAGGCCCAAATGCCCTGCAGCAAGATGGAAGGAGAACTGAAAGTGGGGTGTCATCATCTTTGCAGTTGCTGGCCTGGAGCTTTCTGGCCCCCGCCGCGTTGTGCAGCAGGGGCTTGGATTGCTTCTGCTGTGCTGTTGCTTTATGATGGGTGGGAGGTCAGTGCCACCGAGGGAGCCAATGTGCCAGCAGGGATTTCTGAGGGACCATCTCTTCCTCAAAGAAAACTCTGGGAGTTGGCACTTGAGAGCAATGAATGGGGAGGGAGGTGAGTGCTTTAGTGGAAAGAGCAAACTGCTCCCAGAGCACAGAGGGCCATGGGAAATCAGAGGCCAGCCCACATCCAGGTCACTAGGAAATTCTGCTTGAATATCACTAAAGTCTCAGAGCTGTGGTCTCCACTGTCCCTGCCAGAAGCCCTGCTGTCTCCTGCCCTTCCAGGAGCTGTGGCTGGGTGCTGCCAGAGCTACTCACTGTGAGGACACCAGCAAAACTGCCCAGGGGATTTCTAGCAAAGATGAATAAAGTAGCCTCGGGCAAGGTATTTGTAAAAATTCTTGCTGGGCTTAAAAGCCTGTCTGTACATCCCAGCCCCTGAGAAAATGCTTAGTCACGAGATGGGAGATGAATGGTTAAAAACAACAGAAAGTTATTGAGGGGTCAGTGTTTCCATGTGGAACAGGGAAGTGAGGAATTTTCTCCTTTTTGTACATTAACAGCCTGTTTTGCCAGTAGATTTATGGCCAGAAATGTCTAGTTACACAGGCAGTCACGGGATGCCAAGTCAGCTCTCTGAGTCCCTTGTGGGCAGTGCTGTTCCGCGCTGGGCTCTGGCAGGCAGCTCCAGCGGCTCAGCTCGGCTTCCGTGGGGAAAACCGGCCTTGGCCAGCTCAGAGGGGCTCATGGGCTCTCTCAGACCGTGACACAGCAAAATGCAGCTGCCTCGGAATGCTGAGTGCAAACCAGGCAGCTGAATCATCACTCAGGACCAGGATTTGCTGTGTAATGCTAGGGGAAAAAGGAGTTACAGTAACTGCTTAAAATGACTTGCTGGAGAAGGGAGTCTGTGCTGGAGTGTACAGGGACATCCTGTGTGTTAATTTGTGTTTACCAAAGGGAGATTACCTCTCCCAGCCCCACCTTGGCAGAACTGACTGCGCTCCCTGCTCTCTCAGCATCTAAAAATCCCAGTCTAGATCAAAGATACAGGTGGAGAAAAAGGAGGTCGAGAGTTCAGTGCACTGGAAATCCCTATGGAGAGCCCAGGCACTGCAGCTGTCCATGGGGCTGGCACTGCTGGTATCTTTGGAGGGTTGTATAGCCAGGCATGGCTGTGCTAGGCAACCCCCCACACGGGAACCCTGGAAAACAGTGTGGTGGGAGATGGAGGCACAGGCAAATTTCCCAGGATAAATGAACCAGCATGACAAAAATAGGAAATGCAGATTACAATAAATATTTTCATAGATGTATGGGTATATGTGTGCTGCAGCACATTGGTGTCTCCAGCACATGGCTGTGAGCAAGGAGAGAGCCTGGGCTGTCTGGAAACAGAGCAGGGAGAAGGAGGGAGAAGAGAGCAAGTGCCCTGCAAGGCATGGGCCTGACCAGAGTCAGGCAGTGACCTTAAGCACACAGCAGGTAATGGGTACACTGGGCTGAAATTTTGGGAGAGGGTGCATAGAGCCCGCCATGCTTCCTAGAGTCTTGGTGGTCATGGGAATCAATCCTGCGTCCAGCTAGGAGCTGCTTTGGCAGCCAAAGGGAGGTGTGGAAGGGAATGGGGCACAGTTTGCAAATAAAAATTCCATTTGTGCAACTGTTTCAGTCGGTGCTGCTGCCTCCTTTGTTTCAGTGCCACAACCATGGAAAACAAAACTGTGCCCTGACTGTGAGACAGAACAAACCGTGAAACTTTGGATTTGAAAAATCACACATATGCAACAAAGAGGACCTTGTACCACACTGCTCACACCCTTTTCTCAGGAGGAGGAACGGGAAGCCAAGTTTCGCACAGAAAGTGAGACCCAAGTCCCCCCTCCCCGCAAGGTTTCCAAATCACCTGTGCGTGGTTCCCTAGTCCAGGGTACAGGAGAAGTGCTGGGCCGCAGGAAGGGGCTGTTTCTGGAGATTTCTCCAGTGTTCCGGAGCACAGGGAGCGGGGCCAGGAGCAGCAGCTGCAATCTCAGCGCAGCGGAGTCACCGCCCTGCACGAACAGCCCGAGGTGCAGCGCTCCGTGACTCAGCAGAGCCCCTCGCACAGCTGACTCAGCATCGGCCCGGCCTGACCCTGACTCAGCAGCACGCCCAGCTGGGAAAAGGTGACTCAGCACCAGCGGGAGCCCGCTCCGGGTTTGGGGGCTCACGCCCTGGCGGAACGTGCGGCATCACTTGCAGCCACCGAGTGTTCCCCTTTCTGCTGTCCTTCCCAGAGCCGCCCCGGGTCAGGCAGTAGGGTTGGAAAAGCTGGTGTTCCAGGCTGGGAAAGCTGCAGCCCTCTCTGACCCGGGGACACGGAGGATTGCCGTGTCCGTCTGCTGCGGGACCTGGACAGTCTCCGCTCTGTACGGGGGAATCAAGGCATAGGAACTCCGGGGTGCCGGATGGGCACTGGCTTTCACCTGTGCTGGTGCAAAACAGCAAACCCAGGAACAATGTATGGGAATTAATCCATTTTAGAGACTGGCATTCGGGATGTGCCAAATTTAAGTGGCTCAAGACACACACAGAGTGTCTGTGGCACAGACTGTGCTGCCTCCTTCACTTATTACTAAAGATCACTCCAGGGCAGGCAGGCAGGACCTTATTTACTCCACCGAGCTGCTCTCTGTCTTGGGAGGGTGACAGATACATGCTGACGAAGAGAAATAACTCAAAGAAGGGTTTGAAAGGGCAGATATTACTTCAAAGACCTTAGTTTAGGGCAGACTGGGCTCAGCATTGGAGAGCCCTGTGTGCTATGGAGCTTACGGACTGCAGCTGGTACAGCAAAAGAGCCAGACACCCCCTTTTTGGGGGGATGCATTGCCCGGCATCCCAGGCACCGAGGAACCAGGGCTTTGGGCTCAGCCCTTCCCCTGAGCAGTGCTGGGCACAGCAGGACCTCGGGGCGGTGGCGGCAGCTCTTTAGCTAAATAATCATTACCAAGGCGACGTGGGATTTGAATTGAACTGTTCGATTGCTGGGTGTGGTCTGGCAGAGGCCGAGAGGGACCAAAGGTACTCGGCAAGTGGTGAGACTGAAATTGCCTGGTGTGGGGTGAGCCACCCCCTGATTGCCCAGCTGGAGCTGGTGGTTCATGGTGTGCATGCCAGCACAAACCGTGTCCCTGCCCAGGGGCAGCAGGGCACTGCTGGCAGATCACCCACACCTTGACTTTTTAAATTTCCTTTTTTTGTTTTCTTCTTTTTTGGACTAAGACTGCTAAAGAGCTCAGAGAAATTGCCACCTCCTTCTCACTGAGACTGATCTGGCATTTAAGCTTTTTTTTTTTTTTTTTTTTTTTTTTTTTTTTTTTTTTCAAGCAGCTAAAAATACCAGTGAAGTGCCTCACGGCAACCTTTCTAAACACAGATTTTCCTACCACTCTGTGCTGGTGAAAGAAACTCCCCATAAGCCACAGGAAAGCCGTGTCCTTGCCTCACCCTGCTGTCAAATTTGCTTCGTGCCTCATCCACACTTTTCTGCCTAGACTGGCCAGGGAAACAAGTGCCTGGATACAGGCACATGCAGCTTTTCTGTGCTGCAAGGGAATTCCTGATCCCCCCAAGAAAATCCCTGCTGCAGAGCCCCCAGGACTCTCCCTGGCAGGGCTGAGCCCTCAGCCTCTCTGTTGGCACAGTGTAGCAACCCCTGCACCCCCATCCAAGACTGCCTGGCTAGAGCCAATGTCCAGCCTTGCAGGAAGGCTGCTGGAGACAGCACTGCAGCACACTTGGACTCATGGGGAATGATCCTGGCAGTGGCCATCTCTCTTCCCTTGCTCCTGAGCACTGCAGCACCTACTTTTCCTCTCATTTGTTTGTATTGTCTTCATCCACCCTTAGCAGCACCAACAGTAATCTAAGGGAAAGGGGAAGTGGCTTTATTCTCATTTTGTGAAGGGAGGGAGAATTTTGTTATTCAGAATAAGCTTTGAGGAAGTTTTGACATGGCAAAGCAACATGAAAGTCCTGTGGAATGGAGAACAGCCTTCCCAGTGAACTGACTTGGGACACTTCTGTGCTGACTTTGCGAGACAATGCTGTGGGAAATCAGGATATTTTTTTGTTATCACCCTTTAAAAAAAATTCACATACTATTTGGAGGTTAGTGGTTGGTAAAAGAGAAACATGTAATTTTTTGCCTGTATGAATGTGATGCTGGCATGCCCAATATCACGCTACCCAAACATCATGGAAATTCTCATTAACTTTTAGTGTATATTTAGTTTTTAGAGATGTCAAGCAACTCTGACCCAGTACAAGGAAGTTATGTCTTTCTTCATCTGGCATAGCAACAGCTGTTCTGGGTCATGCAAAATATCTGTCCAGGTCAGGATCCTGTTCCCAGAGTGGTTATTAATGGATGCCTAGGCAGAGCATGAGCACCCCTTCCCATCCTCAGTGCAGTCACAACGTGTGGATGAATCCATGTTCTGGAGTAGTCGCTGTGCGGGGCCGCACAGGGCTGATGGTTGCAGCATAATATTAGACTATTACGGAAATTAGAATATTACGGAAAAACTTTGTTTTGTTTCTGTCCCCGGAGGTGGCAGAGCCTTAAGCAGGTCACTGCCAAGGGAGAGAGGGGCTATTCTCTGTAATCGGGAAGCCCGGGCTGGGTGTGCGAGGGACCACAGCCATCTGGTGGTCAGAGCGAGCAGCGCCGTTCTTTCTAAAACAACATCAGAAAACTTAAAAAGGGAAAGGCATTTAAAAGAATTCCTTACAGTGCTGTCATTTTTTTTTCTTTTTTGCAATCATGAAGCAGTTTTTGCCAATGTGAAGTGCCCAGCCACTCATTAAAATGACCCCTTGCAGAACTAGCAGGTTTTTGGTTTTTTTCCAAAGTTCCTTCTCAAAAGAAACCTTGCAAAATTATTCAAGCTATTACTGGTATAATCTACAACAAGTATGACAGTACTAATTTGGAATCTTTCCATGCCTTCATCCTTGAAAAAGAGCTACATTGTCACTGTTGGATAAATCTCAGTGGAAAGCACTGTCACCATGGCTGGCTGCACAGTTGAGAGGGGACAGGCTCACCCCAGGAGCCACAAGCAGCACTCTCAATTTTCACCTGTTGGCCATCGATTCTAACTGACCTCGCTTGGCAGACACCAAAAATGCTTTCCATCTGTTTGTCCCTTGACAAAAATAACAGCAACCCCTCTCTACTGCACTCAAGTCTTCCTTGGGGACGGCTCCCTCTTGCCTTTGCCGGGTCCTGTGCTGGCTGCTTGGGGAATTAAAAACAAGGTGAGGGTGAAGATGGGGTCTTTGTCCTGACGTGGGCTCAGGGCATCCCAGAGGCAGTAAGAAGGAGTTTGAACTCCCCATACTCAAGATATTCATTCACTCAGGATGTCTTTGTTTCTCCTTTCAGGGAATTTGCAGGGAGTGCTCTGAGGGAGCTGGAGGCACTGAGAGGCATGAACCAGTGTTAAAGCATCACCAGTGTGAACAGGCTGGTACGGTGCACAAATGCTGATGGGGCACCAGGAGTCCTTCCTTCCCAGCTGAGGCAGGCAGCCCGAGGCCAGGAACTGGCCAATGGGCTTGGCCTTGCTTCTTCTGGAGGCCTTTCTGGCCCCACAGTTACAGAACCAGCCTGTGTTCCATCATGACCCTGCTCTTGCTTCCTCTCCTGCACGTGCTCCAGCAGGGGAAGCTCAGCCCTTTTGCCTTTTTTCAGATGACATTCTCAAATCCACTCAGCTTCCTTTAAAGGATCCCTCCCACAGCTCCCACTCAGCTGGACACTGGAGAGGTGGTATAGGAACAACTGAGGATGACACTGGAGAGATGGTATAGGGACAACTGAGGATGTCCTGTGGATACCAGAAGGCCCTTTAGTAGCAAATGTATTTCTTGCATGTCTTTATAAGTGACTTATGGGCTGCAAGGTGGGTATTCAGATGTGGTCACAAGACACAGAGGGAAAGGAGAGGAGGTAGCTCACCCTCTTGCTATTTTGAGATGGCCTGTAATCACCTCCCCACAAGACTGTAGTAAAAAGCAGGGAGCACCCTCAGCCCCCATGCTGTTCTCCTCTCAGCACCAGTGCCCTTGCCTTTTCATGGAAAGCAAATGTGGCTGCATGGTTTCATCCCTCTTCTCCCCACAGCATCCTCCCCTCCCCACCCCAGCACTGACAGTACACACCATGCCTTCAAGGGAGGCTCAAGTCTTTGCTCCTTTAATGTGCAGTAAAAAAAGACAACTCTCCCACACTCAAAAAGAAATCCCATGAGCAGGAGCCCTGAGCTTGGCACCCTCCTCCCTGCCTTTCATTTACAAGTGGGCAGCAAGTGCAGTTTGCTCTGAAGGGTTTTTCTCCCCATGTGCAGATGAACTTCTGGCTGCTGCAGGGCTGTTCTACTGACATGAGATGACTGATGTCTCACTTCCCCTCTGTGCTCACTAGCTGAACAAGCTTCTGCAGCAACAGCATGTTCCCACTGGTGTAACAATGCTGATGGAAGGGCCTCCTGCTTTAGGGGGACGCAGCTCTGTGACCCTGGCACACACAGCCATCCCAAGGGAGTCTGTAGCATTGGCCTGGCTCAGAGGGACTCCCCACACCACAGCGCAATGTGGTGGAAGGCATCAGTGGAAGGGAGAGAGGGAGGTAGGATTGCACTGGGATAAAAGTAGGATAATGGAGAATTAAATTAACTGCAAATAGTTTGCTGAAGGCACATCCTGCCCTATGGGAGAGAGCCCCTTCAGCCTGGGGTACCGCTTGCAGTCCTGTGAGCTGCCAAGGGCTTGGACGACTGGCTGCCGTGCAATGGAAACATCTGGGCTGTGGGCAGGATTCTGAATAAACTGATGGGGAAAGGGAGGCGAGGAAGAGAAGGGGTTGTGAGTGGGAAGGTGTTGCATACCACAAGCACTTGTGCAAGAGAGGTTAGAGCAACAGGGTCCCTCTACCATTATTAGTGTTCCTCCTCGGCCACCAGTAATGCTTCACATCCCCTTGCTTTCCAGTCTAACACTGGCAGGCAGGGGGGCTGGAGATACATTCTAGGGGAGGGGTGAGGAAAGAGGCAGGCAGGAATGATTTCAGCAGCAGACTGCAGCCTCTCCTGTTTCTTGGGCAAGATCTCTAACCTACCTCACTGGAGAGTAGGATGGGGGAGCTTCTTCCAGAGCTTCTTCTGCTTTGCCCACTCTGTACCATAAAAAGAAAAGCCCACAACTACCACATTCTCTAGCAGCTTTGAAACCCCCTTTACAAGTCTACTGTATGATATCCCTAAACACAACAAAGATTATCTGAAGTCTGAAAGTAGCTTAAAAATAAAAACAACTCAAAGGTAAAACAGGAAGAGAATGGAGGAAGGGGACAGAGTCCTTCCTCTGCTGGCCCCTGGTTGGAGGCAAGCAAAACAGCACACACAGCCTCTTGCTCCACAGCACACCAGTCCATAGCATTCACAAGGCAAACATAGCATCATCTTCCTTTGCTTGCTTCCGATGTTGGCTGGCAGCAGGAGGGGAGAGGGACGTCCCTGCTGAGGAGCTGGACAAAGTGGGGAGGCGGTCTGCAACTTTTGCTCGCTCTTCCAGAAATTTGTCAAACTCTGAGGGCAAGAGAAGAGCAGAGCATTAACAAAGAGGGAGGTCTGTGGAAGAGCCAAGGTGCTGCTAGGAACAGTTAAAGACAAGGGCTGGCTGGCACATCTCACCTTCACTGGTGACACCTTTTGGATCCTCTGATTCTCCCTAGCAGAGAAGGAGAAGGGCATGGTTAGAAAGAAGGTAGGTAAAGTAGCATCTCACAGATGTGATTCTTTGCACACAGAGAGACAGGACAGTGTTTCCCCCACTTCCACAGTACAGACATGTTGGAGGGGCCCTCAGTTCATTAGCTATGGCTCCCAGAAGGCTGATGATGCTGTTGTGGTATCCCAAAGCCCGTGTCCCTGGCTTTTCTTTCCCTGGTCCCTCCCAGCAGTCTGTGCCACACATTCAGCGATGACAGTGCTGTTATACACTGCCTGAAGTCCAGCCCCACAGGAAACTCCAGCAGGACTGCTGGCTCCAAGAAGGCAGCCCCTCACTTACCACATCAGTGGAGAGCCACTTTTCTATGTCTTCCATGAAATTGGCTTGAGGAACTGGTACCTGGGACAGAAAGAAAAAGGGCAGTGAGGCCAAGAAAATAGAGGATGTTCCAGTAAATCCACTGGAATGGATTTGCAATGCAAAAAGAAAGCCCAACTCAGAAGCTCAGCCTCTCACTCCATTGTTCAGTCAGCTCAGGCCCATCCAAATCCAGCTAGTGCCACTACAAAGCTCTCCCCAGATATCTGTGCCATTGCTTACCTGCTTCCTCTGTCCCATCCATGCCCAGACACGCAGTTTCCAGGATACATGCCATTAAAAGCATCTGTGGTTTGGTGGTTGGCTTTGGGATTTTAGGACTGGACCAGACTTTGCTTTTTGGTGAGGACCCACTAGGTGGAAGTTGTCTGCTTGTGTAGGCAGCCAGAGAACAAGAGACATGCATTTCTCTACACCTTCTCCCTCTACAAACCAGTGACAGTCTGATGTCAAAGTCTGCAATGCTGAAGATATTGGAGGTG
Source organism: Molothrus aeneus (assembly GCF_037042795.1). Classification (NCBI taxonomy): domain Eukaryota; kingdom Metazoa; phylum Chordata; class Aves; order Passeriformes; family Icteridae; genus Molothrus; species Molothrus aeneus. The sequence goes on along the minus strand of NC_089650.1, from coordinate 18,344,589 downwards.
CCAGGTCTGACAGCACACAAAGGGGGAAAGACACCTTCCAAGAACTGATTCCCTGGTATGATCATGGAGCACAGCAGGATTTGATATCACACCAAACTACTGAAACGGACCCATCAAACAGGAAGTCATCTACAATTAAATTTTACTTCCAGTAGGGATGAGGCTAGCTCAGAAGAATTCATAGCCCTGGTCAATTTAAACAGCAAAGAGACATATTCCTAGTGGACAGAGGTAACCTTGAAAGAAACAAAGTCTGATTCAAAACCCCAGATCCTTTTCTCCAGTCATGAGCTCCTGAACAAAGCTGAGCAAGAAGCAGTCCTTGCTAGAGGCTCCCCAAGCAGAAGAATGAGAGAGTATTTGTGGGAATTTATTTATTAGTTTTCTAATATATATAGCTCCCTTGCCCTCAGGAAACACCAAGACCAAGAAAAAGAGCAACACCTTTGTACCAAAGACAGATTTCCTCAAACCAGGGAGCAAGCACAGATAGTTATCACAGCTGGCAGATGGACAAATGGGAATGGAAGAGGATGTGTGAGATTAGGGAAGTTTCAAAGCAAACTGGCTGCCCAGAGAGGATCTCTTTGGGGTAGAAGTGCATTCAAGCCAACTGTACAGCATGTGGGGAAACTTCCTAGAGCAGACATCAGCTTGGGCCGTGCCCATTATAGGAAGACAGGCTAACAAGCCTCAGACCCAGGAGCGTCAAAGCCTCTGTGTGCCTGAGGGAATGTAATTGCAGGAATTCCTGCTGCCAAAAGACCAAATTCAAATGCCTGAAAGCTCAATCATTAGTTACAGGAGGAGGCCTTCAACAGGGTTAAAGTCAGAATGTGTTTTCCTTCAAACAAGGCACCTTGTGTTAAGAAGGAGAGTCTGCAAGGAGAATGAATGGCAGCAGCCACCCTGATGATGCCACCAGCTATTGCCTCTGCCTCAGACACCCACCCCAAAACAGGCCATCCTCTAGCTCAGAGTGGCACATGCTCTCTTGGCCTCAGAGCTCCTAGGATTTTTCCTACACATATGTTTACTTGAGGAAGGACTGGCACACTGCCTGCTTCCTTCCCAGCCTAGTCTCCACTACCGGCCCAGCCCAGGGTTGCTCCATTTCAGTTAGCAGTATCTGCTGATGTCTGCTGTGCATCCTCATGTGCTGTGCCAGTGATGCTTCTGTTTCAGCAGCCCCAGCCTCCTCCCTCCCTGCTGGCCCTCCACCACCTCAGATCTCACCATTCCTTGACGCATCATCCACTTTGTCAGCTGGGCTCCATCACTAGAGGCACCAGACTCCCCCTGGATGACAGAGAGTCTGCATTGCAGTGTGAGGGAGAGGGGAGGCAGTGGGGTTAAGGTGGGGGAAAGAATATACTGATACTGGTGGCCTACTTCTCTGATTGTGGAGAGAAGGTGACTGGACATGGAAATCTACTGAAGAGGAATAAAACATACGTTTCCAGGTGGAAGTTTCCCTGGGGAGGGACATCCTTCAACTGTCTGAGGCAACCCCAGACTTTTCACAGTTCCTCACCTCAGGGCTTTAAAGAATGCAGCCCAGCTAGGAAATGCAGGTTGGTGGAGACTGGGAGTTATCATCACTTTACTTTTTCCCAACAGACAGCACCCTTACTTCCTTTGTGAGCCAGGAGGTTACTCCCATTCCTGGTGATGCAGTAAAAGCTGTGGCCACTTACCGCTCCCGTGTTCTGCTGCCGGGCATCCAGGGCACCAGCAAGGCCTTTGGTGGCTTGGGGGTCTTCATACTTTACCCTGGAATCAGAGAGGGAGACAACAGGCTGATGAGATGCCTGAGAGTGAAGAGCAGGAACTCCTAAATGACTGCACAACTTTTCATGCCTTGTCATTCTGCTACCAAGAGCTTCTAGAAAAGTATGCAAAGCCCTTGTTATAGGTGTAGCCCACCACAAAACAGACCAATCTACTCACTGGAACATTGTGGGATACAACAGGACAGCCCTGGCACAGTGACAGAAGGATGACAAGGACTTACATGAAAACCAAGACACAGACTTACAGAGCTAGGTGCATTAACCACAACCTTCACCTTCTTTGGGGTGGACTATAAAGAGAAAAAACTAACACAGACTGAACAGAATATTACAGATATTTCAGAAAGGACTTGAGCGACAGGCCCTCACCTACATACTCATCTATCTTCACACACACAAACAGCTCAAAACCAGCTCTTTAACTAATACCACGTGAGAAGTGATGGTGGCAGAGGTTCACTGGCTATGCTGGCCATAGGTGAGACTGGATGATCAGAAGAGCTTAGTGTTGCTTCCAAGTCTCCAAATGCACCATTACAGCAACCTCTTTTCACACACAGACATGTCTCACCCATAATTTCCCTCATCCCAATCCTGTGTCCCCTCTAGGCTGTTACTGCACGTGACAATGCCACACATCACCGTTTGATCCATGCCGAGTGGGGAAAACTCTCCATGCTAGGAAAATGAAGCCTTTCACAGAAACTCTCCACAAGTTTCCTCTCCAGCTGCTCCCAGGCCCAATCCCACAGATCCAGCAGACCATCAAGTGGAGCTGTTTTTGTTGGGGGCCAGGGGCTTGGGCCACCGCCGCTCAAACTTCTCAAAGAAGTGCTCATCAGTGAAGGGGCCGCTGTGGACAATGGCATCCAGGATGAAGTACAGCGCTGCTATCATGCCACTGATGAGGAAGAATGGCAGGAAAGGCTTGAAGTGCCTTAAGCACTCCCTCACTGAGACACACATGAAGCATGGGGTGTCAAGAACAAACCCCAGAGGCTCTGCCAGCACGTCCTGTTCGGGAGCTGTAGAGCAATAGGTCTGTTCAAGTGGAGGGAGACACTGAGAGCAGAGGCTCTCAGTGAAATGTGAAGCCTGAGCCACTAGAGGTTACCTGGCAGGAGTACAAGTGCAGGCAGGAATAAATAGAAGATGTCTTGTTACTTGTGCAGAGATCATAAGCCTCGGCCTGTTAAGGACTGTGCTACAGCAGAGAGGATACAATTCCACTTCTGTCCAGAACTCCAGCACTGAACACATACCAGTGGCTCTGGTTTCAGCCCCAGACTGGGTGCTGTTGATACAACTGTTTTTGTGCTGGACTGCCTCTGTCCTCAGGCAGCACAACCCACAGTAAAAGCAGTGGGGAAACCCAGGGACAAAACACATGAAGTCATGTGTAGGCCATGGGTTTCCCCACCACATTTACCAGAAGCAGTCTGAGGCAGAGGAATGGAAGGAGACATCATTAGGAGACCTTAACTTGCTAATGGCCAGCTGCAGAACAAGGCACTCCAGTGGCTGCAGGAGTGCAGGAGCACAGGCCTTGGAGGGCTGGAGGCAGTGATGGGCCCGTGGGCTCTACTGCTTGGTACTCTATGGAGAGCAGTGAATGGCTCTGCCAGGCAAAGCAGCGTGAGATCAGCCACAGTCTATAAACCCAGGGGATCTGGTCAGCACAGCTCTTGCCAGCTCCTCCAGAACAAGGATTCAGGAATCCACTCTGCAGTGGAGAAGGTCTCTTTAGTTCAGCCAGCACTATGGAGACCCAGCTCTTAGTGCTTTACAAATGCACCATGGAAGAAGAAACATCGGTCCCACTTGCCAACAGGGAAGCTGAAGCACAGAACAGTGCCCTCTTGCAAGCCACAACTGACTGCACTCTTCCTGCACTCCAGCTCAATACTCTGTTAGGCTGAATCAGTACTCAGCAATTCCCAAATTCAACATCACCCCAGTCAGGACAGATGACTTCAGAGGCAAACAAGAAAACTGAGCTAGTCCCACTTCGCACCTTCATTCCCAGACACTGAATCTCCCAGAACATGTGGGAGACCAATTCCTTCTCCCCATGCCCAGAGGACACCATGAAGGGGAGATGATGGAAGCAGGAAAAAGGACTGGGAGCACAGAGGTCATGCTACAAACACTGTGTGTGTGAAGAGTGCATTTCTGTTTCATCCTGCTGTCTTCCAGGAACTGCTGCTGGTCGGGGTGTAGCCCCATTTTCCCTGAGCCCTTGTCCTTTGCAAGAAGGCAGAAAGGACAGAGCAAACTGTTCCACTCACCCTTTGCGCTGCTCAGCCAGCGAGCTGCCACGGGTCAGGGCAAACATGTCAAAGTCTTCCTCCAGCTTGCCAGAAGTGTCGAGGGAGTGCAGCCCTGCACTCACACTGCTTGAGCCCAGGTCTGTGGGAGAGAGAGCAGGGTGAGCAGGCAGCACAGAACAGTAAAGGGAGGACTGTGGGCTTGGAGAGTGCTGGATGGAAAACTGTCATCAGAACAGGCTAAACTACTCTAGGCCCACTCCTCCATCCTGCTCCTCAGCTGCAGCACAGTCTATGCATGTGTGCAGTTGTGGGGAAAGTAACAGAAGGCATTTCTTTGCCCACTCAGTCGATATTTTTTGGCTCAGTTTCAGACAGAAGCAGCAGCATGAATTTACTGATGCTGGAGGCTAGATGTTCCTGACCATCTTAGACAACTCTGGAGGGAATTGCTCCATAACTTCTGGAAGAAAATAACCCGTGCTTCTGGGCAAGCACCTCTGAGACAGATGAGTGGATTTTTGTGACTCAGACATCATCCGAAAAACACTTGACTTGAAAAATATCTCAGCTGGCTTGTCTGTAAAAACAGTCTGGTGCCAATTTTCTGCAACTGCATCTAGGCAGTGCTACGTAGGCTGTTGGTATGTCTTGAAGAACTCCCAGGACCCCTCAGGTTTTTTGAGTAAACGACCTGTCAAATCCTGGGTCCTGGGCCCAATATGCTCATGGCTGCCTTTGCAGCATAGCTTCAACTGCTCTACTTCTTTCAGACCTCAGTGGTGAACCTGACACCACACAGCAAGAGAGGCAAGTAAGCAATGCTGCCAGGCATTGCAGAAGGAGCAACTTTATCCCCAGTCTTGCCAAAGGCCAGGTCCTTAGCCACAGACTAATGCTGAGATCCTTCTTAAGTCATGGCCACCTCCTGCACTATGTGAGGTGAGGATGCCAAGACATATGCTTGAGTGCCTTGGGGCATATACAAGTTTCTTCATGAATTTGTTAGCTGAAAACACATGGCATTTCTCTAGGTTACACTAGGAATCTGACTTATTAATTTTGGGAGATGCTTCAAGGGCAGGAAAGGATTTTCAAAGCAGCACAGGAGAACGACTGAGGGGAAAACCACATAGCAACACACTCATTCCAGCCAGCTGAGAGGAAAGGTTGCTGGTGACTTCAGGCTGTTTCGGTGCTGAAGGAGTATTGGGTCCCAGGTCAATCAAGCTGTTCTCTGCCTCATTTGGTGCCTTTGGAAGAAGAAAAAAGAAGATGGTGGAGAGTTTCTGAAGCTTGGATACCCTGACCCTACAATCCTAGCTCATTGATACTGGAGAGGAAAGCCCTTCTGCACCCATTGAAAGATATCAGCTGTGAAGAGGGAGAAGAGGGGCAGTGATCAGAGAACTGGCTAGGAATAGTGTCCCAGGGCAGCATATGCCTGGGTAGCCAGCCTCCTAGCTCTGCTGGATGTCAGTAAGTAGGGTGAATGCTGGTTCAGAGGACAGGGTAGTGCTCAGAGTAGGCTCATATGGGAATTGGAATCTCATTATTCAATAACTATAACTGCTGCTGCTTTGCTCTTGCTCTTCGGGCAGGGAAGGTGAGGTTTGCAGTGGAAATGGAGTGTCCCATGTACCAGGTGCTCTGGTGCAGCTTGGTTGGGAAAGCAAAGCCCACCATTTCTAAATGGGGCAGACTGAACCTCCCTGCAAGTCAGCAGGGCATTGCTAGACCTGCAGGATGCAAACCAAGCTGCAGAGAGGGGCAGTTGCTCTGAGTTACCTTAACAGGCTGTCCTGTCCGAAGTCGCTCGAACCTGCAGGAAAGGTGACAGCATGCATTTCAGTAGTGTGGGCTCATTCACCCACAGCCCAAGAGATTTTTTGTAAGACTTGACACAGTCTGCCCTTTCCTACCCACTAGGAAAGGGGAACTATGGCTCAGTGCCCAATTTCCCCTCAAGATACCACAGTAAGACCCATAGAATTGATGTCTCCTGAGAGGTGGTGTGAGAAAGCTTCTTAGGACCTTCCACAGTTACTTGTAACTAACAGCTCTCCTTTACAGTTCATCTGGGGATGAACTAGCAAAGATGTGTTTGTTGAAATGGAAGAAAAAAAAAGCAGTGCTGATCCCATCTAGGCAATTCCTTTCTGTCTTCATCTCTCTCAGAGCTAGAAAACGAGCTCTTTCCACGCAGTTGCCTCCTTCTTTTGGGTTATGCCACAGGGACATCTTTATACCCCATCAGGAACTTACACAGCAGCTTTGAAGGGGCAGGACTCAGTCAGCAAAAATTGAGAACATTTGGCTTTGTTCTCAAAGATGGATGATACAGACTGATACGTCTCAAGTATTATACTCTTGAGCAGATCAAAAGGGTGGGATAGGCAGCCTTCAAGGGCAGTAAAGTCTTGTGGGAGAGCAGGGAAGAGAGGGGAGGAGAGAGGTACCTTTCATGGCGCAGAAACACATTATTGAGGTTGTCATTGATGAGGAGCAGCTCCTCAGTGAGTTGCTCATGGAGGACACGGGGAATCAGCTCCAGGACTCGCTGCTGCATGGCTCTGCATGTCCGATTCAGCTCCTGTTCAAAGCAGGGCAAGTCACCACCCACAAAGGTCACAGTACGGCTGAGCACTCACAAATTTGGAATTCTGACTGGAACACAGATTCCAGAGGCTACTGGAATCTATCAGGAACTGCTGATGGGCAACAAATATTTGGTGTGAGAGGTAAATTGAGTCTAAGCTTTACATGGAATAATTGTATGCTTTTTGTATTACACATCACCCAGAAAGAAAGGCCCTTGTGGACTACAAACTCCCTTGTGAAATAATTCCAGCCTTGGCAATGCAATTTTCATCCACCATTGAAACTCTACCGTCCTTGTGTTTCCCTTATCCTTTCATTCCCTGATAAGCCCCACACTAAACTGTCCAGTTGTTCCCCACACCTGGCATGCATTGGGCCTCAGTCCATCAAGTCACTGCTAAATTGTGCTGCATGTGCCAGCCCTCCACCCTGCCCAGTGTTCCTTACTTGCAGCAGCTCCAGGTCAGAAGGCTCGGCCTGGGATGGCACCAGCTCTGTTAACATCTCCGACATCACCTTTGTGTTCCCATTCACCACTTCCAGCTCACTGCGCAGCTTCCCGATCTGCAAAAACGAAGTGGAGTGACAGCTCTGCCAGGGGAGGCTGGGGACATGGCTGAGGTAGCTCTGAAGGCAGGGAATGGTGTGTGTGCATACCTGTTCACAGCCACTGGGGAGTTCATTTGTCACCACTTATTTTAGCTCTCAGGAGCTCCCAGCAGGCAACCCCTCCATGACTTAACATCAAATTCATTTGCTGGTAGCAGATGCCAGGCCCTCACCTGGGATCTTGGCCGCCAGTCTAGCCTTGATTTTTAATAGCCAGCACATGCTGCTGGTATGATTCAAATCTCTCCTCAGCTAACAGCTCCCATGTGGTAGCCATTTAAATGGTTTAATTTCCAAAGTGGTGTAAGACAGGGGAAAACAATTAATTCCTATTCAACAGGAGAGCCTCAGCTAAGTGTGCAGTTGAAGCTTTAGTCCTCTGGTTTACAAGCTGCTGCTGAGCCTCTTTAGAACAGTTTCTACCCTCTGTTCTGCAAGGGAATGCTGACAGCTAGGGGTTTGGTGCTGAACATGGTGTCGTATGAAGTCAGGGTGAGGAAGAAGAAAAGAGGATGGGGAAACAAGTGAGGAAGCCCAAGCCTTTGGAAACCACATAGCCAGATAGGGTTGATTCATATAAAGTAAGCAGTGAGGCAAGATAAACAAAGATGATAAGGAGGCATCATGTCTCAGCACCCCACTTCCCTCTACCTGCAAGCAGCCCTGTCTTAGGGAAATGTTGGTTGCAGTATCCCAGTTCATCACTGTGACCACAATGGAGCTCTGGGGAGCTCTCAAAAGACTGTACTTTAGAGGAACAGCTCTGTGAAGACAGAGGCTGGGGCAGGACCAGTACTGCAGTCCCAGAACAGTGTCTGTGAAATAGCTTCAAACACAGGAAGAGTCAGCAATATTCTGGGACTTGTGCCAACTCACCTGCTCTGGTGTGGGTGTGATGGGCGCGTCGCTGGATGTGCCTCTCCCAGGGGGCAGGGTGACAGGGTGGAGGATGGACTCCATCTGCTGAGGGGAGTTGACTGCAGGTGAGGTCTGTCCAGATTGAGAGTTGGAGCTATACACAGTCTACAAAGGTGGGGAAAGTGACAGAGAGAAGGAAATGTTAGACACACACACTTGGCAGGACAGTGCAACTAGAGGAGAAATATTGATGGCAGCTCCCCAACTGGTCCCAACAGCTCTTGGCTGTCCTGGAGCTTCTCACATTTCACACCCAAAAATCCTCTAAATTCAAGACAGAGTTCCTGAAATCCCCTCATTGCTCCAGAATGGCAGCTGCCCAACATTCTTCTCTTCAGCAGTGCTCCCATACCCTCTGTGGTGTGTGAATAGGTGACAGCATGTCCAGATCAGTCATAGGGAACTCCAAACCCTTCCGTCTCAGGTCTTCATAGACAGCAACGACACCAGTCAAGTCTGGAGAGCTGCGGAAGGCATCTGCCCAGGACTGGGGAGAAAGAGACAGTACAGCCCATCAGCATGTACAACAGCCTTCTGTACAAACACCTAAAGACACATACTGTCTGCATGGTGCAGATGCTCACACTTCTTGGCTCACCTGGATGAGGGTCAGCACCTTGTCATGCACTATGGCAGGTGGATTGTTCTTTGGCAGGATTGTTCTCACTAGGACACCTTCTACAAAGTCCTGGCTGGACACAAGGACGTGGAAACGATGGCCGCAGTTCTTGACGCAGGTCTCCAGGACCTTCGAAGGCAATAAAGCATTAGCTGTAGCCTTCTCTGTCCTCATGTGTTAGCCTTATTGGCTTTAGGTACATGAGTCTGTTCAGCATGTATGCTAAAACCTTTGTTCAGCACTCAGCTTTACAGCAGGGTATCACAGAGAAGAGAAAGACCCCTACTGCTCACCGTCAAAGCCAGCATAACTTCATGGAAGTTCTTATTCCCTATAATTCTCTTCTTAATGGCTCGGAATGCATCTTTGGGCCTGAAGGAGAAAAAATGAGATGAAGAAAGATCATCAAAAGGTTGAGGCAAAGCAGAACAGCCACAGGTTCTGGATGCCTCATACTCAGCAGGTGTCCCTCTTCACCATGTTTTCAGCATGGCTTGAAGCAGTGATTGGTAAAGCAGCTTTTGCTTGTGGTTCTGCAAGAGGAGTGAGGTTGGCTGATCATAGAATCATTTAGGTTGGAAAAGACCTTTTAGGGTCATTGAGTCCAACCATAGACCTAACACTGCAAAGTCCACCATTAAGCCATGTCCCTGAGTGCTATTACTGAAATTAGAGGCCTCTGTGCTGATGTCGGCCACAGGTCAAGGTGTTCAGGACACAAGAGAGAACAGACTAAAACCAATGCTAGAAACACACTCCTGGGGGGTAGAGCAAAATCCCATGGCAGAGAGACTGAAGAGGAGGAGATCACAGAAAAGCTTGGCATGGGTTACAAACAGGAAGGAGAGACCAATCTGCAGCAATTCCTGTGTTACTCAAAGAGGAGCTATTTAACATTTCCCCAGAGAGAAGGATGCTCAAAAGCTGCAGGAGACACACACTGGCAAAATCTTGCTTGTATGGGGCAGGTGGGTAAGAGAGCAACAGTATAGCAGGCCCTCATTAACCATCCTCAGAGGGGAGAAACACCATGGTCTCAGTCCACTGTGGTCTTAAGAGGGCACAAATGAACCAGATTCAGAGCACAGGAAGAGAAGCTGAGCTGGAAGAGCAGCGGTGCTGGAGGAGAAAAGTGGGGTGAAGACACTGACTCAGTGAGGAGGGCAGAAGTGTATTGGCCTGTGGGGCAGCCTGGTGTCAGTGGATGGGCCTTAGCAGGACAATGGGAGAGCCTGTCCAGCTGTGTTATCAGGTGCCCAGACCTGAAAGCAGCCACAGCTCAGGCCTGAGAACTGTGGACAGAGACAGATGTATTTGCACCGTGGGGATAGTGGAAAAGGAGTGGTGACAGATCTGTAAGTAGAGGTGTTTGACTTTGTTTCCATACATGTGAAGCTGAAAACTGGGCTTGCTAATCCTCTGTCAACATCACTGTGGGGTAGGACAGCAGGAGTAAAACCTACATGTTTTATTCCATGTAGCACCTTCTTTTTTACATGCTGCTCCTGACATCTCCACTGTGAGAAGGAGCATTCTCCCTTGAATTCAGTGGCAAATCCCCAGCTCCTGAGTTAACAAGTCTGGCAGATGGATGAACATCTCCCTGTAGGGAGAGGGAGAAAAGAGCTCCCCCACCCACTTCGTGTGTTTTTGAGTGACTGTACATGAAAATACCTGAGAAGAAGCCCAAGAAAGACTGGCACAGTAAAAGGACTGAATAGCAGCCTGAGATTTCCCCCTCTTCTCTCAGTCACCAGCCTTTAGATTTTTACATTCCCAGAGGAGAGAAAGAGAAGGGTATGAAGGGGGAATAAATCAAAGTGGAAGAAATGCAAATATGCCTTCTGGAGGTGGGAGGCAGCCTGGCTTGAACAGAGGGCTGTCTGGGGACCCTGAAGGCCTGTTTGAATGGCTCTTGGCACACCAAGATTATAGAAAAGCATCTAATAAATGCTCTGACAGCTTTTCTACGTCTCTAGGTCTCCTAGCAGAGTCTTGTCTCAGGGATTGTTGGGAAGCCTAGCTTATTACCTCCAGCAGTGCATGCTACTACTGCAGCCTAGGGATGTGGTGTTATAGGGAATTCAGGGACCTGCCACTGAATATGGGCCCTTGCCAGCTCCCTTACCCTTCTTCAGTCTCGTTAATGATGTCACAGATCTCCATGTTGAGAGCCCAATCCTCACTCCGCAGGGACCCATCGGTAGCTCTCTCTGGAAAACAGAAATCAAGGTGAAGAGTAGCCCTGGCACTCTTAAGCTCCCACAAGACCCCAGACCCCAGCCTGCTTCTCCCTTGCTGCCACTACAAAATATAAGGAGGCAAATTCATGTGCAAATTCTGGGTCACCAAGTGCTCCCCACTAGGTGTCACCATGGCAGAGCACACTGCTGGGATGGTGGGTGCCCAGCTTTGCCCATGCCACCAATGCTACTGACACTACAAACAGACTCTGTGTGACCTCTGGTGCCCTGCACATGAAGGGAAGGGGCTCAGCATAACTTCAGCTCCACAGCTAAGGAAAAGGGGGCTTATTTGCTTTGTTCCTGCAAGGCCAGAAACTGTTGAGTTCAGCCCACTCACCCTGATACAGATCTAATGCCAATAGCTCCAATTCTTGGTTTGTACCACTTAAGGAGACAAAAGAATCAGTCCCCCTTTTTTTTGTACACCAGCTCTATAAAAACAAACAAGCAAACATAGAAAACCAAAGCAGGTTTTCTCTTGTTTAATATTTACACCTTTCCCCTGAACTTCTGGCCTCTAGGAAGTGTGGGCAGAAGCAAACTGCAGGCTGAAGTCGAAGCAATATTGTTCCAGCTTTGATTGTGTCCCCTTTAATTAGGAATTCCTCAGTCAGCCTTGATGTTATTTATTCAAGGCAGAGATTTGGGAAATGAGCAGCTATTACTGGGAGCACCAGTGTCTCCACCCTGTAATCATCCACGTCTCAGTCCTAGCTATGCCATTGACTGATGCCTTCAGGAACACCACCAGTAGAGAATGGCCAGTGGGGCCAGAAGGACCCAGGCACTCCCAAGACCACAGGGAAACACAGACACAGCTAATGGCAAGCAGATGACAAGAACCATCCTTTCCAGCTCTCTCATCCTACAAAACTCTTGACTTAGCACTGGGGCAAGAGAATTAAAACTGGCCAGACCTGTTCAGCACTTACCAGGTGCTCTTCAGGAGAGCTCAGTCCCAGCAAGGTACTTACAGAAATGCCTGCATTTTCAAAACTGCTGTCCCTGCAAAATCTGCGGCTCTCCCTCGCTGCTGTGGGTCCTCTACCCCTTTAGAGAGGTCCTTCCTCTGCAGAGCTGCCTTTTTCTGCTTTTGACCCAGCAGCTAATGATCCCTGTGTAGGAATGAAATCAAATGCCCATTCACACAGTACTGAGATAAGGCCGTAACACAGGAAGAAGATTTTTTAACTCCTGCCTGGGTAAGCACATCCATCATGTCCTGTTTAGGGTCAGGCACAGAGCTATTCACAGCACTGTGCAATGCAGCCTCTTACACGTGTCCCTCCCACAGATTGCACACCACAGTGTGAAGCTATCTGCATCTTATCACAATCCAGCCACCACCTTTTCTCTTGGTTACAGAATGCATTGATTACACAGTGATTATGGTGATGACATTGTGGCCACAGCCAGATGGAAGAGGGCAGACAGGGAAGGAGAGTGGCATACTGTTCTTGATGCTCTTCCACCTTTCCAAAGGTCTGGCTATTACTGGAATAACCTTAAGGCTCCTTGATTCAGGTAAACTTTTGTCACTTTGAGTATTAACTTTACATAGGGATCCTTATCTCTGGCAGATCCAAGCTTCCTCAGTGAGGCACAGGAGGAAGGATTGCACTGGGTGATCCGGTGGAGAATACATCCAGGGCAATAGACATATCTGGTGCACCAGGGCATGTACCAGCCAATGGGGGAAACTGTGGTAACACATGAGGGAAAATATTTTCCACTGGGGTTCCTTTGGGATCAGGACACAGTACAGAGCTCCAGGTTTCCTCCTGCCCTGGGACAGCAGCCGTGCTGGCAAGCAGGTTGCAGCTAAGGTCAGTCTGATGGGTTTGGATCATGTGGTCACAAAGCCCCCCTCACTTGCACTCTCCTCCAGGATCCCCTGCTCATGACACATCATGGTTTGAACAAGTCAGAAGTTTCCCTGCACTGTTTGCTGCCACTGGCAATGAATCACAGAAATCCACTACACAGGGGTTGCTCTGCTGAAAGTGAAGTCTACATCCACTCTTCTCACTGCACATGGAAGGAAAAACCCACAACTTGGGAACAGGGCTGAGCCTGCTTGGAAGCTCTGAGCTACAGAAAAAACAAAGGACAAAATAAAACCTGCATTTAACCATCAATCCTTGCTGTTCAAATCTCCCCAACCTTCCATCGCATTGTACACAAACATGAATTTAATCTGCAAACACCCTTTCCTCACTTCCCAATATTTGGTGGCACACTGTAACCTGCTCCCCACCACCCTTTCCCTCCAAATGCACCAATCCTACCAAGGTCAAGCAGCAGGTTTGCTTTTCAGAAAGGAATGTAAATAAACCATGTGTGTTCCTTCACCTGCCTGGCCATTTAGGGGAAAACTGGGCTTCCTCAGAAGTGACACACCCTGCCCCTGTTACCCCACAATGTCGTGGCCATCCTGCTGCCATCACCCCAGTTCATACACTCATCAAGGGAGAGCTGCAGGAAAGCACCAAACCTGCCATAAACACAACACAGGGTCACAAAATGCAAAGCTGGAAGAGCAGTATTAGAGCATACGGAAAACAGGAATGTGACCCTGAGGCAATTCCAAGGACAAAAGGCTTGAATTTACCCAGTACAAATTAAGGCCTGGCCTAGCTGGCATTGGGAAAGCTGGAGCTAATGCCCTTCTAATCCTCCTTGCTCTCTTCCAAGCTGTAAGGGGCTGTCCAAGCCTAGTAAGATATGGAGTTTTCTCCAAAATCCTGAACTTTGCCCTTCTGTAAAGCCTGCAGAAGGGAAGGAAACAAAGTTTAATTAGTCACATGAAGGATCAGGGTGGCTGGCCCCATTTCATGAGCTGTAATTAGCACATGAGCTGTCTGCTCCACACGAAATCTGAGCCTGGGATGGCTGGGGACAGCGACAAGTCCCTAAAAAGAGCAAGCACAGGAGGCAGGGCACTGTCACACACCCAGCACTCTGCCTGGTGGTCATCAGGCAGCATCTACTTGTGTGTGTTACCAGCTGAGCCTGACCTGCAGCAGGGAATTCCCCTGGCAGAGGTTATCGTGAGCCTGCAAATGCCATTCCCCATCCAAGCCCCAAACCATCGTCTGCTGAATGTACAGGAGGCCCTTCATGGGGCTGCTCCAAAGCCACATCGTTTTGGCAGCCAGTCCAGCTCCCCGGGTGTGACAGCATTGGGGTTTGTCTGATTCCAGTCTGCTGCTTCACAAATTGCTCAGATGGACCCAAAACTGTGCAGGACTGTGGTACTGGTTGAACCAGACCATGGGCTCTTTTCCTGCATGGCACTGGATGTGCTCCTGCTGACTGCAGCTAGGTGATAAAAGTTATTTGGAACCAGCAGATAATGAAGAACTCCAAACACTTGGCATAACTGGTGCAAAGGATCTGTACACTGCTTTGTGCTATGAGTACATTTCACAAGTTTGCTTCTTTTCAAGGTTATTATGTCTGCCCTGGTGGCAGGGGAGAGCACACTGTGCAGCTGGGGATCCCACTCAGCTGTCCCTGCAGCAGCACACTGGCACTGCAGAAGTGTGGGGAAGTACAGGAGCCAGTGACAGAAGGTATTGTGCAGGCTCCTGTCCCCTTTGCTCCTCATCCCAGACCTGAAGCACCCATAACCAGCCAGATGCTGCTCAGAAATCCTTTGCCTATGATATGCTCTGCCCCTCCTCCAAGTGGGGGGCAAACCATGCTCCCTGCAGTGCTTCTTGCTGGCTCTAAGTTCCTCAGCAAAGCATCAAGCACCTTCTCACCCATTTCAACAGGCGTTTGAGGACACCAGCAGTTCATGGCATGAGACAGCTTAGGCTCAGCAGAAAGGAATGCAAGATATCCCTTCTTCCAACTTCATTTCAGTTCACAAACTCACAGGCCCAAATCAGCATCCTGTACAAGCCTCATGCTTTTACTCCCCTTGAGGGAACTTCAGCACCAGCTCTGTCAGGACTTCACCATTTAGCTGTATCCTTCCCCCAAAGCCCGAGAGCACAGCGTGCATTCTAGAGCGACCAGAGATACGGCTCCAAACCTAATTCAAGGATGGTGATGGACACAGACTGTGCTGACACAGTGGTGTGGGGTATGTGTGTCTCTGAACTCCTGCTCCTTTCCTGTGAATCAGCTCAAATTCTCAGGGATCAAGTGACTCTTCAACTGCTGTGTTTGCCCCTTTTACTCCAGACAGAGGAGGCACAGAAGACAAGGCAATGACTTTTTGAGAAGCACAACCTTGCAGGGACCCACAGAGGGGTGCAGCAACACCTGCAAGGTGGGATCCAAAAGGTTGTGGTGATTCTTCTTGTATATTGTTTTGCATCTGCCTCTCTTCCTCACCCAGGAGCCTTACTTACTTGCTCCCTCTTTACAGCCTTGACTTTTCCTGGTCCTCATGCTTAAAATAACCCCTGTCCATAAAAAACATCTGTGTCATCTCTGTGCTACACCGTTACTTCTATCCCTTGCCTGCTGCCCTCACTCACTGAAATAACCTGCCTGTGTCCCTTTTGGTATTGCTATAATTACTAGTTATTTTAGACTTCCAGGGTGAGGAGAGAGCTCACGTGGTGGTTTCTTCTCCATTCTCTCACTTAGAGACAATTCACCTCCTTGGAATTAGATTTTCCATTTTGAAAATGGAAAAAAGCTTCTCTTAGCTCCTAGATGGAGGCATAGTGGATTTCCCTTTCCAGAGGGGAATCTGAACTATGATGCTTTATCACTCTTTGGAAATTTTCCCACTGGTGTTTAAAAAAACCCACCACACAACAGAAGCAAATACAAAAAATCCCAAACAACTGAGTCTGTATTCCTCCTGGGAAGAGACATCACAGTGCAAAAACAGGAGAGGCAACTTTTGTGACTAAATCTCAGAACTGTGAGTAAGAAACTAGAAAACCTACTCCTCTGCAACTGACTCATTCTCTGACAGATCACTGAGATTATCTGAGCATTGCTTTCCTAGTCAGCAAAATAAATGGGTCTTACTAGATTAACATTAATGAAGGAATTTGAGAATGTTGCTGCAGTGGCCACAGAGGACTTTTTTTTTTCCTTAGCCTTCATCTAAAGCTATTTTAGACTTTATAAGCTATATCAAGCATACGTGACTTTGCCCAAATAATTTACAAGGACGGAGCATTATCTTTCTGCAGACAGCCCAGGGCAGCAGCACTGTGCAGGTTTGGTGATCAGGCTCAGGGGTTGGACATGCAGCTGACACAGACCTACCAAACGAGTTTGGGGAAGTCATGTTTGCGTCCCAAATTAAGCAGGGTAGATAGCATTTATCCACATCCCCAGAATGTTGATAGGCAATGTTCATATTCATATTTTCAATCACCACCCCTTTCAAGTCCTCCAGAGAGTTCCTTTCTCATGTGCTGTAATTCCTCCACTTCTTTGGACTTCCATAGCCCCAGTAAACCCCCAGCCAGTAAGAACTCCCTAGAATCACACCTCTGCTTCTCACCTCCTCTCGGAAACTTTTGAAATATCTTTTCTTTTTTCCTCTTCTTTGCTGTTGGTTTGTTGCTTGGGAATCCCTTATTTAATTGAAACAAAGCCTAGAGGTATAACCCACTTACAATCTGGTTACTAAACTGACCAGAAGATCTGTGAGGCAACTTTCAGATTGCCTCTACCCAAACACAAGGACATATCTGATACACTCACTGAGGGAACAAAGAGCATTCATTCAGGAAAGGGCAGGAGACGGCTTCTCCTAGAACATGTGATTAAACATGTGATGTTCTGGGGGTATATTGAAGATCATCTGGAGGATTTTGATAACACAAAGTCTTCCCTGATGATCCTTCCACCACCTGGCTGTAATGGATCTCACCTATCTGTCCCAACACCAGAGTGGCACATCACAATGCCCTGGACACACTTTGGGAAAGTTTTAGGGTAGCCTCTAAAATCATTATAATAAAAGCATTAATTAAAGCAGCTGCTTGCTCTGTTCCCACCCCAGGCACAGCCTCCTATTCACCCATACAAGGACACCAAAAAGACTGAATGTGGGACCGGATGTTCACAGCAAACAACAAAGGTCTGACAAGCAGTGAACAGCAAGAATGAGCAAGTGCATGAACTCACAAGTGGAGAGTTTAAATAGGCATCAGCCTTCAAGCACAACTTCAAGGCTCTTAGGCAATACAACACAGGAACAGAGAGTCTTCATTCTAAGCATTTTAAGAACTGCATCCCTGCTCTGACACCAGTGCGGCTGTTGACGGTCTTCTTCTCTCTAACTGTGGCATCTCTGCTCCACTTTCTCAGGCCACATCCTTCTCCCATGTTCCCCATCTGCCCTGAGCACAGGCACTGCAGGACACCCAACATGTGCCCATGGGTCTGCCAGGGCAAAGGGTGGGTGCTGTGTTCATTGCGGGAGCTGGTGCTCCATGCTGTGAGCCACAGCCAGATGGAAGAGCTCGTGCTGCAGGAGCCAGGGCATGGCCCTGCCAGGCTCCGCTTGTCCCACAGCTCAGTGCGGGGAGGCTCAGGGCAGGCAAACACCCCCAGCTGCCCAGTGCTTGAGTCCTTCGGGTAGGGGACACTGGTCCCACTGGGCAAGCCCAGCCTGAGGCTGCTGTCCCCACAAGTGTGCTGTCCCCACAGCCCTGGCTGACCCCATCCCACAGCCCCGCTGTGCCCACAGCCCTCACTGACCCCGTCCTACAGCCCTGCTGTCCCCGCAGCCCCACTGCCCCCACAGCCCCGCTGCCCCCACAGCCCTGCTGTCCCCACAGCCCCGCTGTCCCCGCAGCCCTCACTGACCTCGTCCCACAGCCCTGCTGTCCCCGCAGCCCCACTGTGCCCGCAGCCCTGCTGTCCCCACAGCCCGGCTGTCCCCGCAGCCCCGCTGTCCCCGCAGCCTTCACTGACCCCGTCCCACAGCCCCGCTGTCCCCACAGCCTTCACTGACCCCGTCCCACAGCCCCGCTGTCCCCACAGCCTTCACTGACCCTGTTCCACAGCCCCGCTTCCCCCACAGCCTTCACTGACCCTGTTCCACAGCCCCGCTGTCCCCACAGCCTTCACTGACCCCGTCCCACAGCCCCGCTGTCCCCACAGCCTTCACTGACCCTGTTCCACAGCCCCGCTTCCCCCACAGCCTTCACTGACCCCGTCCCACAGCCCCGCTGTCCCCACAGCCCCGCTGTCCCCACAGCCTTCACTGACCCCGTTCCACAGCCCCGCTGTCCCCACAGCCCCGCTGTCCCCACAGCCTTCACTGACCCCGTCCCACAGCCCCGGGCTCTCGAGGCCGCCCCTCGTGCCACCGCGGCTCACGCGCCCCGTTCCCGCCCGGCCGCGATAGGCTGCCCTGGCTGGAGCCCAGCCAATCAGCAGCTGCCCGAAGCCCCCGAAGAGGCGCGGGCGGGAATGGCCCCAAGCCAATCACGGGGCTCGGCGATGCAGGGGGCGTGGCGCGGACCACCGGCCTGCGGCCCCTTTAAATGAGCAAACTTCACCTCGCCACCCCGAGACCCCCTCGCGCACGGATTGGCTGGCGGGGCCCCCGACGGAGCCGCCTCGGGCTGCGCGCTCGCTATTGGTCCGCAACACCCGTCAGTCAGAGCAGAACTCTCTCCTGATTGGCCAGCGCGCTGCTGGTCCCGCCGCGGAGGCGGGGGCCGGCGTTTCCCCGAGGAAGGGTCCGGTGACGCCTCGGGGGCGCGGGGCCGGACGGGGGAGCGGGGGCGCGGGGAGGGTCGGGGGGCGCGGATGCGGCTCTCACCGATGCGCTGCCCCACGGGGGAGCTGAAGGGGTTCCCCAGCAGAAAGTCCATCGCCGCCGCCGCCGCGCCGCGATCAGCTGACGCTGCCGCCGCCGCCGCTCACGTGACCGCGCGCCGGCCGGGGCGGGCCCCGCCGGGCCCCGCTGTGACGCCACCGGCCGCCGCCCGGACCGGCCCCGCCGTGCCACGGGCTGAGGGAGGCGCGGGGCGGCCGCGGCTGCCGGGGTAGGGCCGTGTGCAAGCCGACGCGTCCCTGGTCCCGCTGGTCCTCAGCCCCGGGCGCAGGAACCGAGGGGCTCCCGCCGAGAGCCGCCGCCGCTTTCTGCAACCACGCCGAGCTCGTGCAGGACACCCGCGAGCCTGAGCGATGCCCAAAGCCCGGAGAGCCTGTGGCGATGGGTTTTTAGTTTTCCATAGCCCGGTGTGAGTAGGAAGGACTCCCGATACTCCCAGTAGGAGTTAGGAAGAAATTCTTTACTGTGAGGGTGGTGAGGCACTGGGACAGGTTGCCGAGTTGTGGATGTCCATCCTTGGAAGTCTTCCAGGCCAGGTTGGATGGGGCTTTGAGCAAATTTTTTGTGGAAAGTGTCTCTGTGGCAGGGGTGTTGGAAATGATCTTAGGTCCCTTCCAACCCAAACCATCCTGTGACTCTACCCAGGTGGTTGGCACGTTCTGGGATGTGCTCCTGGCCTAAGCAACTGCCCTGCCTAAGCTGAGGCTGCAATCAACCAACACCCATATCTGGAAAATGGGGACGTGTTAATAACCAGCACAAATCCTGGTCTAACGCTGCCACGCCTGACTTCCTGCATCACACACCTGAGTCCCGTGGACTGGTGTCACCTGAACGCCAGGAAGCTGAACTGAGGTGAGGCAGCAGGGAAGACAAATGCCCTGGTGTTACCTGCAGTGCTCCATGCTACATCTCCCTTCTGGGGGGTCCCAAGCAGTCAGGAACCTGAGTGATAATTTGGGTGACTGGTGTTGCTGGAAACAGTACAGCTTGCCTGCCAAGTGAGTGAGTTTAGGAGGGTTAGGATTGGATGTGTTTTGCTGAGAAACAGTAAATACAAGTAGTAACAACAGCTGCAGAGAACAGCAAATGCCATAAATAAATGACAATACTCCAGAAGTTTTAAAAAAAATTATATTGTAAGTACAGTACAAAAAAGTCTGTGTATAATTTTAATGTAATCTGGACCAAACAGCAAAGAAATAACAAAAATATAAAAACTGCTAAGTCTTGACAAAGTTTCCTTATAGTACCAAATACCACAAGATACAGATTATACAAAGTGTACAAATTTTAATAAAAATACAATACACCAGGGTATGTGTTTTTCACTCTTCAAGAGTTTTCACTTGTACAGAGGACAAAGCTAAGGTTGATCCCCTTCTGTTTCTTCAAAAGCAGATCTACCCCTTCACCACAATGCTCCAACTGTGAAGGGCTGGAAAGAACCAGTTATTTTGTGCTGCTCACAACAGCAGATGCTTTAGTGTGGGCCAGGATCTGAAGCAGGACTGGACTGCCTCCCTCCTGGGCCCTTCCTATTTCCAGGCTCACTGGGATTTGTCCTAAGCTGTTAAAACATGTGTTCTGGCCTGGTGGACTAAGAACCTTCTGTGCCTCCTCTGCTGAGAAAACCCCTCACTGCACTGAGAAAAGTTCTGTAAGAGACAGACTACCTTGTACAGGCACATCTGGGGAATACGTGGCAAAGAGGCATGGGGAGAAAAATCCTCCACACCCCAGGATTTAATTTACTTCTGATTTGGGACTCAGCCACAATGAAGGACAGCTCACTTTCAACTGTCCTAAAAAACAGAAGCTAGACTTACTTGGAAGTAAAAAATGCCTCGTCTCTAATTTTAAAACTTTCCTGTTACAGAGCTGATAAGGCCTGAGTCAAATGATATTTCAGTTGTTCTGCCCACCTTCACAAGACAGCCTGTTTCTACAAACTCTTAGAATCTTCCTGGTGTTTCTTTACACAATGCCCATGCTTACTACTATACATAGAGTTGATTCCTGCAGGAAGTGAGACAAACTTGATTCACATTTTTCACACACTGTTGGCTGAGGGAGGAATTTTTGCTTTTAAATTATGTATATATATATAAATATATACACACACACAGAGAAATATACAGGATAAATTAAAATCTGTTACAGATATTGGTAAAAGTTAAATACATGTGATATGAACACCACATACACATACATACACACAGACAAAAGCCTAAACAGGAATCAAGTGTTCTCCTGCTGCTCCTCTTCCAGAGGAGCAGAAAACCAAACTCCAAGTATGTGGCTGGAAGGAAGGGAAACCAGTCCAATCAACCCACATATGCCTTCCTTGGCCATAACTGCCTCAAACTGACCACTGGTCACTGCCTTGCAGCAGCACCACAGCTCCTGCAATAGTGCTGGTGAGAGAGGTGGTGGATGAGCCATTTCACAAAACAGGTGCAAGATGGGCAGAAGCAATCCAAGTTTTTCCCATCTGCTTCTCTACTCCTTTCCATCAAAGCAGGCTGACCATGCCGTGGAAAAATCAGCAGGAGGTTCATTCTCTCAAGCCAATGCAATGGGTTGATACATTGTGCTAATAATGATTTGAGTCCACAAGGAAAATATAAACTTCTTGTCATCTACTTCACTTCAAATACCAGCTAGCAGACCAGCCAGCCAACACTGACAACTTTCAGTTAGTACTGACAGGCGTGGGGGTTGGATAAAGTGACCAAGAGGCGAAAAGCTATCCAGCTTTTCCCTCAAGAAGTGTGTTTTAAACAGAAATAGTTACAAATAGGGCTGGTGAAGAATTCAGTTCTATTCCCTGGTCCAATATGTATCATCTCTACCTGCCCACAGAATATCAGAATATTTTAGTTTAGGCAGGGACAGCAGGAGATCATCGGGTCCATCTCCCTGCTTAAAGCAAGTCCAACTACAGCAGGCTGCTCATTCGGTTTTTGAATATCATCAAGGAAGGAGAGTCAAGAACCTCTCCGGGCCACCTGTTTCAAAGACCCTTCTCATGGTGACAGCTTTCTTGTTTATATTGAGAAGTTCATTCTCTGTTTGCTTCCCCCACTAAATCTGAATTTAAGGCAAATATCTCAAAAGCTTTCTGAATTCTTCATACAAAATACTTTCACACTGGAGGACATTTCACCACCGACACAAAAGGGTTTTCTCAGCTTAAGTTCACAACTTTTCATAAAATAGAACTCAAATAGTTATAATCCTATGTATATACTATACACATATAAAACTTTAAAAGCCTCCACATGGAGCCCCTCAGGAACGTTGGCATAGTGCACATACACAAGTCAGTTACACAGAGGCTGAGTACATCCCAGGATCCTTTCCCATCAAAGTCCAGGCATGATGTAGGCAATGTTGTCTAGTGTGTTTGACTGGGAAAAGAAATTCGGTGGTTTTTAGTGTCAGGTAATAACTCAACATCTCTGAAAAATGGCACAGGTGAGGGTACTAAGCACAATTACTTGGGTTACAAGTTATCATAGGATGAGACAATCAAAGCTGCCCATTGATCACCTCTAACAGGGTGTCAGATGGCAAAAAGAAGTGTCCTTCAGTTTTTCTTGGAAAACGTAACAGAATTCTGAGAGTAGGAATCCTTCTCATGTCCATCAGAAAAAAAGACCCAGCTGTATGTTTTTCAGATGCAGTGTTTCGGTAAGCTCAAGCCCGTGGCTGTACAGCTGAAGGAGGCCTTAGGAGCAGCACCTTTAACTGAGAGATGGAGGAGCTGGATCTGCACCAGTTGTGATTCTAGAATTTAGCAATGCCATCTACTGTCTCAAATACAAATTGCAACACAACTGCTGGGGTTTATCTGGGTCTCAGAACACCACTGTCGTTATGTACCTGACTGTGAAAATCAGATTTATTATCAGCTTCTGAACAGGGCTTTCCAGAAGTGAAGCATAGCTGCCATAATTCACCTAAAGCTCCATTGCTCCTTGTAACAATAAGTTGATCGAGTTTCTAATAAACGCACCACTGCTCATGTGGCGTCACTGTTCTGAATAAACTTGGCAAGCAGGAAGGAAAAAAAGCATCAGGTTTTCCATGGCTTATGATGGGAACACCCCACTGACTCAGCTTTTGTGCATAGAGCCAGTTTGTGGGTGTTCACAGACTAAATTTTCAACTTTTTTCCTGTTTTGACAGTCCACTTTTGTAATGAATAAACGTTTGGGCTGCCCTATTATGACATGTCCATTCATATCCCATTTTCGTTGCCCCCTCTGCCAGATTTGTTTTTAATCTCTTAAGTTTTGCAGACTGTAGTTTTTTTATTTTTGCTCCTCTCCTTTGCTGCTTTATTCATGTCTCCTGTAGGAAGTATGACTCCTGATGGCTGCTGCCATCTTAATCTATGTCCACACCCGGCTACACAGATGCCACAAGCTGTTGCTAAATCAGGGCTTAATATTAAGAGTAGCTTAAAGCAGAAAAGAAACTGTAGTTATGCAGCTCCTTAAGAGAGACTATTTTTCCTTTCTCAGAGAAGGTTTCAGCCACTTGTAAAAGGTCCTACACCATCACATTAGGAATCCTGAGATCACAAATTGGTTTTTATGCTACTGAAGGAAAAACAGCTTGTGTGATAAAGAGCAGCTTGAAGGTGATTTTATTTTTATGGAAAATTAGAACTTTCAAAAATACTGGTTTACTTTTATTTGTTTTAGATTGATTGACTCCATCATGACTAAAACAGGACCTACCCACGCTGCAATCCATGCTACAAATATTAGGTCAGCTGCCAGTGGGAGAAAAAAAGGTTGCACAATGTTGTACAACGGTAATATCTGTAAGAATTTCAATAAATATTTCTCTATAAAAGCCCATGACCAAGACAAATTTTCTTACTGCATTGGAATTATAGTTATATTACACTGATTAATCAAAAAAGCTCTATTTGTAATCTACTGAAATTAACAGTGCTAGAAAGAAAATAACCACAAAGAACTCACCAAAACATGTTTTGGGCAGCCATTCAACTCAGGCAGTTGTGTGGTCAGACAAGCCAACGGGCCCAAAGCACAGATGATTGAGTCTAGGAGTACTGACAAACTTCCAGAAACAGCCACCATTCCCTGGTAATGAGGGAAGAAAAAAATTGGATAGGGATGAGTAGTGGAAATTGCACTTCTTTCTCAACTGTATCCACTCTCATGTAGATACTGTATCTTCACCTCCTCCAGTCCACTCTCACTATTTACACAGTAACAAAACTGTGTCTTGTGCTTTGGAGAGACTGCTGGCTCAAAAACTTTAGATTTCAGTAGTCAACAAACTGGTGCAGGATAAAGGTAGGAATCAACAGAAAACACCACAAAGTTGTCAGTTGCATAAAACACTGATTCCACAAATTTTTGTAATATATTTTCTGTGCCATTTTGTACCATCTATTTTGTTAACTACATGAGTCCTCATGACAATAGTTGTTTTATTTTTGAAGGTAAAGAAATGCTAAGCCTGTAACAAATGCTTTAGTCATTGATATACTTTCAGGAAAGTATATCAATGTGTGCTTTTCTGGGCTCTGGTTGTTTCTCCCATGATCTCAAATCAGTCATACCAAAACCAAAATGCAAGAACATTTATTTCACCATTGATAAAATAAGCAAGCATAGTGGGGTGAGATTATCATGCTACTCATAAAACTCAGTGACATTATTTGAGACAAAAATATTTTCTCCTTAGAGGCTGGGCTGAGTTCTCTGTGAATGTGCATTCACAGAGTCACTGTCATTTAATAGCAGGAAGCCATTAAAATGTGACATTATGTTACCAGGTAAATTGAAATAATTGTAGCCCCTATCCAAAGCACTGGCAATTGGATACCACCAGAAAACTAGAGGACATGCAAGAAACTTCTTGGGAAAGGGTCACAGTTCTGTAAAAAGTAGAACAGTAACAGAATCTGACCCCAGACTGACTAAATAGTAAGGAAGTACCAAATCAAAGGTGAACTTACAGCAAGAAAAGACTGAAGAGTTTGCTGAACTACAAACTGGTCTCAAAGACTAGAGCTGCAAAGCACCCGTCTTTCACTGCTGCCTACTGTTTACTGAGGCCTTTTATTTCACTGAAAATAAAGAGCGATGCATCAAAGAAACAGGGCATGCCACCTCTAGTTTCTCTTCCTAACAGAAAACCACTGGTTAAACTTTTAAGAAAATAAAACAATCATCTCCCTGAACGTATTGTGTGGATTACAGGACATCACTGTGACATTGCTGGTTACAAGCTCACCTCTGTTTCCTGCAGTCTGTGTCCAATGAGGCTCAGGGATTCACCCAGTAACTGTAAATGTGCAGCTACATCAATGGGATCCGTCTCAGGGGCTTTGGCTGGTGAGGAAGGCACCACCACGGTGCTGGTGGGGGATTTTTTGTGAGGAGAAACCACTCCTGTTGGAGAAGCTGGAAAACATACTAATTAAAATTCCATATTCCTTGCTTTCACTCTTTTACTCACAAGCCTATTTAGTTACTGAAGTTCAAATCTCATAGGCATGAGGTGCTTGAATAGTTCTGTTACCCTGGTCTCATAGTCTCTGGACTCTTGAAATTTTTTTTTAACATGTACAGAACCTGTCTACCTCAGCTGAATGCAGCTGGGGAGATTTGGCATCAGAGATGCTAAACCAAGAACAACCCATCTTCTATCTAGCAGCAAACTAATCCCACTAGAACCTCATTTCTGCCTCTTCTTCTTTTACATTTCAATCCTTAAACTGCCAAAACCAATACCATTCTATGAATCAGACAAGGAAATCTTTATGAAAAATGCTGGCATCACTCTCACTTTCACAGAAAAATTGATTTGACTAGTGATTTAAATGTCATGCTTTAAACATGATTTAAATGTCATGTGAGAAAGCAGGTAAGGAGGTGAAGCAAGTAAGGACCTTTGTTTTTTATTCTACAGGCAACACTACCTTCCCCAAGGTAAAGAATTTGTCTTAAAAAATTTGTCTCGTCCAAGAAAAGAGATGAGACAAATAAAGTGCAACAATTACCTTTCATTTTTGGAGCACCATCTGAAGATGATGCCTTTCTCTTCACGGTGGTGGCCTCTGCTTTATTCTGCTTGTGTTGGAGATACTGAGCTTTCTGTTTCCAGGTCTGTAGTTACCATGGTAAGAAAAGAAAGATTCATAACATTAGGTAATTTTGTTACCTGATGCCAGGACCTGGAGGCAGAATGATGTTACATAGTTAGGAGGTGAAGCAATCCCATGAGAACAAAATTAATGCTTTTATGTTTGCAAGGGCAAGATTTCCATACTTTCCACCTTTACATGCTTTAAGGATATAGGTAACATATTTCAAGGCATTGTGGCAATGCTGCCACCACATTCTTCATCTAAGCACCTAGTTCACAGAAATAATTTTCCAAAAACATCTGACAGAAACACTCACCAACTTATCCTTCTCAGGTAGCTGCTTCCACACTTCTGCCAGTTTTTTACTTAGCTCTCCAAAATCTGGCAGAAAGAAACGAAAAGAAACGAAACGAAAAGAAACGAAAAGAAAAGAAAAGAAAAGAAAAGAAAAGAAAAGAAAAGAAAAGAAAAGAAAAGAAAAGAAAAGAAAAGAAAAGAAAAGAAAAATGTTTAAAACAAATTTGATCATAAAATCCTGGAGAGAACATAGGAAATTTACCGGCCCCTCCACACACATTTAGGAAGCAAGCCATTCTACAACTGCAACTCTCCACACTGTACTAAAAATGTGCATTCCTGTTACTCTTTAAAATAAAAAAAAAAAAAGCTGATAGCAGGAAGATGAAGTCACAGTGTATTCAGGGGAAAGTGACAACAATGAAGGTAATTCTTTAAGTAAATAAAAAGTTAGCAAGTTCTTTACCTAGATTCACAACTTGGTTAAAATAAAATTATAATACAACCACGAAATCCACTCCTAGCCCCTTTGCCATCTCTTATTCTAAATAACATTGGCAGATTCTTTGCATTATGTCAAAATTAAGAAGTTGGTCTGAAATGGAGACAATATGTTCTGCTAATTAATCTGACTGGTGTAAAATCAAGAGAAGAGAAGGCTGGATTATTCCCTTACCTATTCCAGGATGCTCAGACACAATATTTGTACGATATTCCTTACAGAACACTTGATAAGCAGACATGTTTTTCTTCTTTGGCTAGTCAGAAGAAGAAAGGAAACAAAGATTTTTAATTATGATGAGACCTTCTCCAATTTAGTAGGAATTTGGCATTTATTAAAGACTTAAAGAAAGATATGATACTTAGGTCAGAAAACTTAAAAAGCAGTCCTTTACATCTCCTGGCTGAATTTAGTCTTTATGAAAGCACAGGAATCAGCCAGAAACAGTCTTAGTACAAGGCTTATCTTGCAAAACTCAACAAGCTACTATTCTAAATTCAGGATCAACATACAACTTTGGTAATGTATTTCAGTTTTAAAACCTATAATAAAACCCAGTATCTGTTATTCTATTCACAGTACCTATTATAGATCTGTCAAAAGGATTAAGTTCTCATGATATTGTTTTGTTCCATTCCTTGCATCCTTACAAAGTACTTCCATTTGGCAGGAAAAGAGACTGTGCAGTACATTGACAGCAAGGTATTGCAATTGCTGAGCTATGATCAGGGAAAAATTCCAAAACAGAATAGGATAATGGCTGAAGAGATTTGGGCTCTGTCTGTCCATTTCCTCATACAAAGCATTATTTCTCTAGCTGAACATGCACAAACTCTTTTTCCCCATTTACTTACACAGCTACAGTTATCTCATTTGTAAACTCGTTCACATGCTAGCTACCACTTCTGCTACTCATATCTTTATGCAGTAACCATGGAAAACTGAATGTCTAGGACAGGACAAAACTGGGAACATGGTAGTCTATTAGAATTAGAATTTCATTTGAATACAGGAGTAAATGGGTAAATATCTTCAATTTTCAAGTAACAGCTTGATTCCTTTTTACAGGAACTTTGATCACTAGTCCAAAAGTCTGCCTGGGAATAGCTAGAGCCAGTCACATTAGAAAAAGATGCAGATGTGCTTGGTACATGACCCACACCAAGCAAAATTAAGTATAACTTTCCCAGAGAACCTCTACTGGCTAAAGACTGTCTGTACCACAAAGCCAGAGGAACATATATTCCTTCTGCTACACACAGAAATCACAGTGGCTGACACATTTTTCCAAATATGCTTCACTTAAACCATTGATAATTGGTATCAGTTATCCTTTGTTTCAATTTAACATGCCTTTGTAATGGAGTGCCTAATTCAACATTACCCACCACCCAATTTCTATTTTCTGAAAAGAAATTCAAATTTTCCTTACTTTGTCTCTTTCTCTTTCCTTTTCTCTCTCCTTTTCTTTTTCTCTTTCTTTTTCTTTTTCCTTTTCTCGTTCCTTTTCTTTTTCCTTTTCTTTTTCTCTTTCCTTCTCCTTCTCTCTTTCCTTTTCTTTTTCTCTTTCCTTCTCCTTCTCTCTTTCCTTTTCTTTTTCTCTTTCCTTCTCCTTCTCTCTTTCCTTTTCTCTTTCCTTTTCCTTTTCCCATTTCTCAGACTTGTCCTTCTCCCTGTCTTCCTTTTTTCTCCTCTTCTCGCCTTGACCATCTGAGTGAAAAACAGCAGGAGGAGGTGGAGGGACACCATAGGGGGTACTGGCAGGTGGTGGTGACACTCTTACTTCTGCTACTGCCACAGGAGAGTGCCCAGAACTCTTTTTAGACTTGGAGTGCTTCTTCTCTCTGTGTTTCTCCTTATCCTTTTTTTTCTTACTTTTTTTGGACTTCTTCTTCTTCTTGATTTCCCGGTAGGAGTCATCTATCACCAGCTCTCCAGCCTCCAACTCTCCACCAGAGGAAGAACCAGATTCTGGTGGTGCCTCCATACCTGAAACCTCGTACTCACTTCCATGGCCCTCTGAATGAAGGGAGGTGTCAGCACCAAAACTCTCAGAAGGCGGATGTGAGTCTGGAGGTGGTTTGTGCTTTTTCCGGGATGACTTCAGGAAGCTCTGCAGGTCGTGCCCCAGCAGGAATGAGCCTTGCTCATCTCGAGCTGATTTCTTTGAAGATTTCTTTGCAGCTGCTGATGCTGAAGAGTAGGATAAAGAATCATCATCTGCTGCACTACTTTTTTCTTTTGGTGAAAGGATGAGCTTCATCTTCAAGCCGTCAGGTTCACGAAGTGTAAGTGTCTCCGTGTTCACGTAAAGAGGTTTCATTTTTTTAGATTTGTGGGAGCTGCTGTCATCCACTGAGTGCTCCCCACTGCTCCCACTCAGCTTCTTCTTGGGATGCTCCTTTCTGCTTTCAGAATGGCCAGAGGAAGAATGAGATGATTTTTCCGAGGTCCTCTTTGAAGACTTTGAGCTTGTGGCTAAAGGTGAGTTGATAGTCTTAAGTAAATCCATGGTTGTATCAACTGAGGATGGGCTAGAAGCTGCTTTTTTCTTCTTTTTTGATGGTAGATCCAAAGGCGAGACACCTGAAAAAGATCAAAAGAAATGTACATTGAGATGATTCCCTTAAAGATGGAAAGGAAGGGAAGTGAGAATCCTGTGGGCCTTCCAATTACAGGTGACAGATTTACATCCTGGCTTAAAAAGAACCACAGCCATCTCAGCACAGCCTTACTGACACAATTCAGAGGCTGTGACATCTGAGCTGGTCAAATAATTTAAGGAAGGGAGAGACTGCAGGGAAGTTCTTGAAGTTTTGTGAAACTCCATTTGTGACTTATGAAATAAAATATTTTGATGAAAATACACCTAACTGAAATTACACCTCAAGTGCACGGTTTTTGTGACATTTTTAGCCAAGGTGAAACCAATGAGTTGAAAATATGAGCTTTTTCATTCTGGAGACAGATTTTGATGAAAGATGAAATTTCAGTTTGGCTTTCTCCTTCTACTGGACCAATAATAAATCCTAAATGTGTTAAGCTTCTATGAGCTGAATTGTCATTTTCCGGCCAACTTATTAATTGTGAGAGTACCTGAACCGAGAAGCATTTCTTTTTCAATCTCAGACATTCTATTTTTTTAAATCCAGAGGAAGTTATATTACCTGTAAGTATAATTAGTTTTCAATGCAATCGGTGTCAAATGTGAAGGCATGAGTTAGCAAACTACAACTTATCAATGAAAAAGGGATGGAAGATCTCTACCCCCTACCATGGCAATTTGTTAAGCCAGACTCTGAAAATTTAATTCCCTAATCTTCTGCTGGTCTGGTGCTGATCAGTGTCAGGTTTCTGATTAGCTGTTCTAATGCAGGTTGATGTATTCTCCTTCTATAAAATACTAACCACAAAGCTTGATGACACTGGTTTAAGAGCTTCCTTTCCTTAAAGTCATGATCTGTTAGCCCCTTCTCCTGCTTGATTACTTCCTTACCTCTGTAGCAGAACTCATCGGAGGAATGCTTTCTCTTCTTTTTGTGAGCTTCTGTCCCTGGAAAAAACTCACTGTCCTGGAATAAGAAGAAAAAAATTGCTGTCAAAAAGGAGGGAAATAATATCAGAGTCACATGGACTATTAACAGATAAAAATTTATAGGAGGTATCAAGGGTTATTTGTACTGCTGTAACATCAAGGATCTGTAGGTATGAACCAGTATCATCTTTCTAGATGCTAAAAGAAAACCTACTCTGTCCCCCAGAGCACACAGTGTAGATTTAAAGTAAGATGAAACACATGTTACAGATAGGTGGGAGAATACAAAAATATCATTAGTCAGGATTGGTTTCAGCACAATGGTCACCTAATTGACGTAGAGCTTTCTGTAGGCACGGCAGCACAACAGGGCTCCAAGGACACTGAAAGACAGACCTCTGCAGGGAGACCCCCAAGAGAGAGGAGCAACATAAAAGAAAAAGCAAATTTGCAAAGTGTTGAGAGATGGGCAATGCAAGCCATCACTTGAAGATCAGCTGATAAATTGATAAAAGACTGACATCTACCCTTTAATAAAGCTAAGAAATAACTTCAGATACATAGACTATCAAGCCTTGAAAACAAAGGAGAGCAGTTCACGCTTACTATGCTGAAAAAGAAGTAACAGGAGGTACAAAGAGGTGACCAACTAGAATGATGGGACAAAAATTTGTCCTTAATATGCCATGTCACCTAATTATTATCTGTGGTTTGATCAATTTATGAAATAGAAATTGAAGCTCCTCTAAAGAATTCCAACCACAAGGTAGAAGATTTTAATTTTAAACAAAAATTTGCTTTTGAGATGAAAAAAAACCCCAAATCACTAGATAGCCACCTCTGAGCTAACAGCAGAAATTGTAGCTCAAAGAGGAAAGAAGTTTTTGAAGAAACCTAAGTTGCCACTATGTGATTTCAAGAGTTAAGGGCCCAAAGAGGTAAATAGGGCAAGTTCATTCTTCTCAAGAGCTATCGTTTCAGGCTGTCTGCAGAATCAGGAAGACAACAGTGCATCAGTTAATATTCTGTCCATCCTTTGCTGGCTATTTCCACAACCATATTTTTAAAAATGGGTGTAAGAAGTTATTAAGAGCATTTTCTTACTTGCAAGGTATGTCCCATCAACACAGGGACAACACTCCTACTACCTCATTTTCTGAGGCCAAAAAAATTGGAATCAGGGATTGATTCCCTCCTTTTCTCCAGGAAAGTTACTGAACAATACAGGACATGATTAGCTGCTCTTGTTGTCTTCTACATGCATTTCTAAATAAAAAACATATCAAAAAAAAGGAAAAGAGACCCATCCCATCCCATCACTACCTTTATGCATATCCATACACCCTGAACCTTTTCTCTGAGGGTTTCTACCTGAGTTGCTGTCTCGTCCTCCTCTTGCAGAAGATCCTTGTACGAGCGCTTTTTCTCTCGCTGTATCCTGCCAGGTGCCAGCCCGTCGTCAACACTTCGGTGACTCTCTAGGGACTCTGATTTATGGGAAATGGGAAAAAAGGAAGAAATGAAATACCACATTAAGGAACGACAGACAAGTGGACCAGTCATAAAATAAGCTAACAGTGGATACTGGCACAGAGTGATGCACAAAACCCAAAAAGCACAGAGGCCTGAAAGGTAACAAACAGTCTGTACTGTCTGACCAGAGGGATGGGGCTTGGTGCTCTAACACAATCATTCCAGATCCAATCTCTAATGCCTGTATGTTCCTTCCTAAAGACAAGTGGATCTAGAAATGTTGCCATGACTAAATGTATCATTATCCCCTGTCCCATTGACTTGTCAGGGAGAAGAAAGGCTGCAGTGGCAGAGTTCCCAATCAGGGTGTCTGCAGTAGGAAATACCACCCATTTCTCTCTCAAGTTCTAATCCCAGTACTTTACACCTGAAAGTCAAGGGCTTGGGATTGTCCGGTAACTTGGCCAGGTTAAATTTAAGGGCTCCACAGCAACCTAACTTCTTTCCCACTCTGACTGCATGGCCTGGCAAGGGCTGCAAAGGGCACCCTTCAAAAAAAATTATTTGTTGATTCTTTTTGCAAATCCCTCTGAGATTATGAAGCAGTCATACCTTCTTTCTTCTTGGCGCCATCATAAGCCATGGTGGTCCTGCAGGAGCCTGTGAATGAGCTGCCACGTCTGGGCTCCTTCCCCCGTTCCCATCTATAGGAAAAGGTCTGAGAAACAGAGATGAAAATAACCCTCCCACAAAGAAGAAGCACTATGTAAATGGGGAAACTTTCTCTGAACCAAATAAGGATTCTCTGGGAGACAGTGGGAAAGGAAATGAGTGGTCACTCTTCAGGCTTGATAGATTTGGGTGTATTAATCAAAATGGATATTGTATTATTCTAAATATAGAAAATGCCACCCTTTCTTATAAAATATCTGAATCACTGAACTAATTTATTTACAAAAATAGAAAGAGGGTGAGAAGACAACTGAGTTTGATTTTCATGATACACAAAACTGCACCCTGTGTCAAAGCCATTTTTTGTCAGGAGCCAAAGAGTGGGATGTTTAAAGAGATTTCAAACCCTTGAGTCTCAGATGAAGTGAAGGAAAAGAAGGGACCAGGCAGAAGGAATTAAATTACAAAATAATTATTGGGGTTTTTTTTGTTGTGGGTGGGTTTTTTTGGTTTTGGTTTTTTTTTTTTTTGTTTGTTTGTTTTGTTTTTTTTTTACTAGAGGATCACACATTTTGTATTAGAGGTGTGTATCCTCCTGATGTGCTTCCCAATGCTACCACTGCAGCCATTCTGAATGCCAGCCTGGGAGAGGGGATGAGCACTCCTTTTAGCTAGGCCTGCAGCAACCCAACCTCTACCCCCCAGGTTTCAGGCCTCCTCTAAGGGAGCCACTGTGCCAGCTAGGGGCATGCAGCAGGACAGTGCTACTGTGGAATGGCCACACTCTGGTTCTCCCAGAGCAAACAGCTTTTGTTCCTCAGCCACTGACCAGCTTAGCAAGATCGACATTCTGCTCCTATGGGATTAATCCAATGGCTGCCAGCTGCCTTTGTGTGTTTGTGTGTACGTGCACATGTGTAAACACCCAGGCACAAACACCGTGCAGCCTGTTCATCCCAGCTGCCATGGTAATCTTGCCACACTGAAGCTACACGGGAATACTCTGGGAGCAGGGAACTGGTGCTTGTACATCCCCCATGCAACTCGATTTTATAAACAACTGGCTGAGGCTGACAATGTACAACTCATTCATCCTACAGTGGTTACTTAACTGATGCAACAAAGTCTCAACTAAATCAGGCTTGTGGGTACATACGAGATGCTTCTGTTTAAATTCATAGGAATACATGCTATTTCTTCGGGTTTTGAGAAAATACCCACTGCTGAATGTCAAGACAGTGTTCTGACCATTATATATTGCTGGTAGCAAACACAAGGATTCCACCTAAACACAAGAGCACTGCCTATGTACATGCAGAGAACACTGCACTCAGCAATAAAAAAGAGCATCTTGCCACTTGTGGGCTAGTGATCTTAAACCAGACGTTTTCAACATTTTGTGCTGTTTGCTTGTCAGACAGACTTCACTGAGAGGACACACAACACCAGAGTATTGTGCTCAAGACAGAAAGGGTCTAATATAGATACTGCTCTGCAAAACAAAGCTGAAGACATTCATTCATGAATGGATGACATGGAGAGCCTAAGATTTCTTTGTGCCTACATGCATACCTTTTAGTCTCTTTTTAGATCTTATCTGCTTGGCAAGGACAAAGCTTGGTAGATACTGCCCAAAGGTGCTCACAGCCCAGACCTCCAATCCGGCAAATACAAAACATAACCACTCTCATCTTGTAAACCTCACTTAGGTTCCCCTGCTTCAAATTCCCGGGTTTCAGCAGCGATGGCACAGGCTCAGCGGGGAAGCTCTCCCTGCACGTCTCCCGCTCCTTAGCGCACATGCCTGCGGGTTCAAGGCCTAGCCTGGCTCTTCTGCAGCCCCGGGGCTCCGCACGGAGCCCCGGTCCTCGGTCCCGGTGCCGGTGCCGGCTGGCTGTGGAGGCGGCTCCCTCACCCCTGTGCCGCCAGCGCCCCGGGCCGGGGCCGTCAGGGCAGGCGGCACCGCCGGCAGCTCCGCGCGCAGCCGAGGGCGCCAACCCCGGCACCGGCCCCTCCGCGGGCACGGACCGGCACCCGGCCCGTCCTGCGCATGCGCTCCGACACCCCCCGGAGCCCGGGCCCCGTCACCGCCGCCTCCGTTCAAAGCGGGCTCGTCCGCCCCGCTCCCGCCCGCGCGTCCCCTCACCCGAGCGGGCTCCAGCCTCACGCCAGCCCGCGGCTCCGCCCCTGCAGCAGGCCCGGGCGTGCCCCGACTGCGGGGCCGCCCAGCGGCGACAAGGCCCGCCGGCGCCAAGCCGCGGCCGCTGGGTGGGGACGAACCGCGGCCGCCTCACTCGGCCCCGCCGCTTCCCGCCGCGCCGCCGCCCGCGGCCGCCATCTTGGACAGGGAGACAAGGGACCCGCGCCAGCGCCGGCCAGCCGAGCGCCGAGCGCCTCCAACGCGGCACCCGCGGGGCGGGGCGCCGGCTTGCCGAGCTCATCGATGAGCAGCGCGTCCCCACTTGGCCGAGCGACACACGGGGGACACACGGGGACACACACGGGGGATATCTGTGCCCGGCTCCGACCCCACCACCACCTGTGCAGGGGTGCCCACGTTCGCCCTAGCTTGGCACAGCCTCCTCTTGGTGTGTGCGGGCGCTGCGCGGTCCCGGCACAGCTTCCCCTCGCGTGTCCGTGCCCGTAGGAGGCTGAGCTGGCTGGGCTCGCAGCCCGGGCTGGCTGTTGGCCGCTTGTTGCTGCCGCGGTGGGTCAGTGGGAAAGGGTGAAATCCTGTTATTAAACATTAAAAAGCCTGCACCTTCGTGAGATTAGTCGCACACACACATGAACGGGCCCATCTCTCTTCAGACTGATCCCCCGAGGAGCTGCAGTGCACAGCTGGGGCAGCGATAAGTGCGACTGCACAGCCCACTCGGGACTACTGCCCGCGAAGGCATCGCCCACCCCTCGCACCCGTTCTTATCGATTGCCCAAAGGCGGCAGCCAAGAGAAAGGCAAATTGCCCCCAGCATCTTCTAAAGGGCTCATTCATTATTGCAAAGGCTTCAAGACAGAGGTTAAAAAAAAACTCAGAAAACAGCCAGGTCAGGAAAGAATCCTTTTCCCCACTCGGTTAGCCCTTCTTCACTCTGACCTGATGGGAGGTTCAACAAACCTCATTTCACTGTCACCTTAAATCTCATCATCTCCACTGATGCAAGAGGTACCTTTTTATTGAGGTGCCGGCAGACACCCCGTGACTCTGGCAGAGGCTGCTCACAGTCACATGCTGTCTGTCTGCAGACTGCTGCTCCCAGTGCCGGGGTCAGCCCTGACCCACCGCAGACAGGCCATTCCCCGCCCCTACAGACCCGCCTTCTGCTCCTGCTGATGCTTCTGTGTCCTAACCAGTACAGAATGATGACTGTAATTATTTGCAGTCCAGTAAGGCCTAGAGGAATTTGAAGAGAAGAGAGGCCTATGCCTGTTATGCTGTGTGAAAGTGTAGTTTGATCCAAAGTCAGGGGTACAGCCTGTACACACAGCTCAGTGTCTGCAAGTGCAGCAGCTGTAACACAACAGGGCCAGCTCCCAGGCTGAGCAGAAAGCCCGTGCTGATGTTCTCAGGCATGTACACGTGTGCTATTGGCAAAACCAAAATCACTCCTTGCCCTCCAGACCATAACTGAAGGAGGAATCACCACGGCGGACAAGTGCCTCTGCACATTTATGACCAGGATCTTGCCAGAGCTGAACCTGACACGACCTACTCCTTTACTTTGCTTATTGGTGATGTTTCTAGGGGTCCCAGTGATGGGTTCATACCCTATTTGACAGTGCACAGCACAACAAAATCACAGTTCCCATGTTTTTATAATCTGCAGCTTTCTTGCTTGTGCTACAGGCTGTACAAAAACATCTATGGACATAACAGAATCATCAGTCAGCTCCTGGGAGCTCCTGGCCTATGGGTCAGGTGGAGGC
This sequence comes from Molothrus aeneus, assembly GCF_037042795.1. Classification (NCBI taxonomy): domain Eukaryota; kingdom Metazoa; phylum Chordata; class Aves; order Passeriformes; family Icteridae; genus Molothrus; species Molothrus aeneus. Next base: position 18,308,215 of record NC_089650.1, on the reverse strand, counting down.
AGAATGGGAGCAAGCCAGAAGAAGCTGTGAGCATGATTGGGAGAGGCTACATGCAGCCCAAAGAAACAGGGATTCAGATTGCTTTGAAAATTGAGAGCTTAAATTATCCTTGTATTTGATGATAGCAAGCATTTGGTAATGATAGCTAGTAAATGGGTGGGGATGGTATGCTTAATATTCTGCACCCTAGAAAGAGAAAGCATTTGAGCTCCCCTGCAGTTTAATGTTTTTAGTGCTGGATGGTTCATATGTATTAGATTGTGTCAGGACTGTGTGTATATGAGAGAGAATGAATTTGCAGGTGAATTTGCAAAAATGAACATCTAGCAGGATACTTGCACATAAAGCTACTGAAGTACCAATCATTCAGACTTCCCTTGCTGAGATCCATCCAAGTTTCTTTCCTCCCACAGAACAAACATAATAGTAATAATAATAGGAATTGTAATGGTAACAACAATAACATACAGTCCCTTCTACTGCACTTTTCATCAGCAAAGAAATGCTCAGAAAAATTAATTTCAATCATTCAATTCTTCAGAGTTCATAAAGGGAACCAGCCAGCACAAAACATTGGCATTTATTGGGTGCTTTCAGACAGCTTAGCCTTTTGCTTTTCTAGAAAATCCAGCAATTTCTTTAGAGCACATACCTAGATTAAACAGGTCAGGTGGGGAAAATGTCAGAATGCTGATAGCAAATTTAAGAGAGTCACAACCCCTTCAAATTCTTAACACTTGACAGAACCGTTTCTTTGTACTCTGGAATATAAGAGGTCGTAGCAAGGGAATCAGAAAATCAAACAATCCCTATAGCTTTTAAAACCTGAAGTGCAACTTCAGTCAGTCTCAGACTGAAGTCTGACTGTTGTAAAAATATTGCTTATTCCTTTTGCTCAGAGCATCTTGCATTCTTTTGCCTACATCCCTGGGAAAGAAACAGCAAAAGGGTACATGGTATGTTCCCTCAGGTGTCCTCTTGGCTGTGAGTTAACTACTGTATAAAATGCTCTTGACAGTGCAGAATATTTTAGGATGTTTGTATAGTTCCCTATGCTTAATGCAAGATTAGCTATGTACTAAGGACTTACTGCCCATGAAGCCACCCAATCTGGCCTTGCTTTCCCCACTTCATTTCCACCATGCATCCTTGTCTGCTTATTTTCTCCTGACTGAAAAACAGTCCAAGCTGCTAGATTTAGTTTTTTCATTGGGTCTCTTTTGTTTCATTGGGTTTTAGTACTTAGTTTTGTGGTTTGTCAAGTGCAGTGAGTGTAAGAGGAATGAGTAATGAGCATGAGCTTACAACCAAGTTATGTACTGAATTAAATTCAGCACTTATCTGTGTGAACAATTATCAATTTTACCTGTCATAGTTTTGCAACTCATAAATCTCTCTTCACTCCTTTCAGTTTCTCATATTTTTTCCCTAGATTCTGAGATGATTTGGCATTAACTGGAATGGGACCTGGTTTAAAACCTCTGCTCTCCACCTGTGGAAGAGAAGCAGCATACAGGCAGTGCTACTTTTGTAGCCCTCGTTAGTCCTATTGCTTGTTTTGCAGGGGCAGTGTTGCTCTTCTCTGTGCACATTACAGCACTTGTGTGTTGTGGCTGTTACCAGCTACCAAGCTGCCCTTAAACAGGAAAAGTGGAGGAAGTGACCACGAGGTCACAGTGACTTTAGGTGTAGTGAACCTTGTTTGCCTGCTCGCCAATTGCCTCACCCATATAATTTCCTTAGTCTTATGTATAAGCAATGCTGGTGGCTCCTCTTTGGATACAAGGACTTGCTTCCTTAGAGAATCAAAACTTCAAAAGATTTGTTATGTGCATTGTTTTGGTGTTGGGGCTTTATTTAAATTACTTTCTATTTGTCTTTGCTTTTTTTGCAGGATGCATTCATTTTCATGTCTCTTCATCTTTCAGTACAGTCATTAATGAAACCACAAAGGTGTGTGCATTCATTTGTAATGTCAATACAGCAGCCTGAATGTTCCCTGGAGCCACTGCATCTGTCACAGTAGGGACACACCTTCTTCCCCTGCTCCTTGTGCTGCACGCTCTGTATTCATGCTGAGAGGGCTAAGGTGAGATGGGAGGTCAGTGTCCATCTGGAAGGGAAATAGTATGGTAAACTACAGTAGGATTTGTGGGGTCTGGAGAGGAAGAGCCTGTTCCTGGAAGTGGTTAAGCAAAGGGGAAAGGACTATACTGGGCTGATACACAGAAAGGAAAGGCTAAAGACAGGCAATCTGTCAGCATTGAATTTGCCTCTTTTCACTGACTTTGCTGTCTCCCTTCTCACCAGCTGCCAGGGAGGTAGAATTGGTTTAATCTGAGTTTCATGGAGCCATGCAAGGCCTATTGCATTGCTTTCAGCACTCTGGTTATCCTCCATGCCTGAACCCTGGACACCTTGCTGGTGTCTGCTCACAGCCCTGGTCCCATAAAACAGCAGGCATTCAGCTCTATGTGTATTCTTGGTTTGCCTTTTTTTTTTTTTTCCCTTGAATCTGTTAATGTATTTAAATTCCTCCTCTCGTACCTTGATTCATTATAGTCATCTTCTGTACAGGTCAGACTGACCTGCTCTTCTCTTTTTAGACATTGTAGCATGATCCTTCACCTTTAGGAAAAAAAGCCTGCAATTCTGGGGTGTTTCCTTCCTGTAGCTTTCTGTTTGTGACAGATCCAGAGTGTTGACATCTGTCCTGTACTGGGTAGCAGAAATTACCATATTACTAATATTTCTCTCCAGAAATTGTAGATGGCTCATGCCTATTTCTGTGGACCAAGCCTGCATATTGCCTCTGCTTCTGGCTACAGAAGCCATTGCTGGAGATCAGAACTTTTGGAAAAAGCAGGAGATTTACTGTTACCTGAACAGCTTGAAAGTGGCAGTGGAGTTTGCAGAGGGTGGCAACAGGACAGTGTTGCCTGCAAAATTCTTGAGATGCCAGCTGAGGTAATGCCAAGCTTGTGACTGTAGTGTGCTACGGTCTGTGGAGCTGCTGCAATAATATGGGCAAGAGACAACATATGGAAAGGGCTCCAGACTCACCGAGGCTGGAGTCACAGTAAAGGCAAGGAAATGTACTGGTGTGATGAGAGCTGAGGAATAACAAAAAGTTATGAATTGCAGAGTCCTATGTGTTGGGAGAAGCTGGGGGTGTTGCAGGACATTTTATGAGTTTTACATAACAGGTAATTTTCAATGCTTTCAGGGTCACTGGATAAGACAACATGATCTGGGTCATCAAGTGCTGTTCTCTGCTATTGTAGGCCCACTGTCATTCAATCCCTTATTGTAAGCTGATCAATCTTTATCCTTAAAGTAATCAAGTCTCATTCCTCCGCAATGCTCATTGGGAGACAGTCTCTTGTCTGATGGTTAGGAACCATCTCCTGATTACCGGCTTAAATGTATACCTGGTTAGTTTGCATTCATTTGTTCTTGTGCCAACATCTTATTTTAGCTAATATAATTATTACTCTGAAGTATTTATAGAGAGCTGTCGTACCTGCACTCATTCTCATTTTGCAAATAGAATATGTCACTCAAAGAAAAGAAAAACTGTACTGTATGGAAACATCAACCCCTCTTTCCCCAAATATGTAAAAGCAGTTAGCCCTTGGTATGGAGTTAAAGATAGCTGGTCAGGGATACCGTGACTGTTTTTTGTGATTGCACTATTTTTTGTTTGCAAACTTGCTTAAAGAGGCCTCACCTCTCACTGTGCCACAATCTGAAATAAAATTAAGTCAAGCTCACTTTTCTGGGTTACAGGAGAACCTAAAAATAATGACCTGTGGCATGGCACCCTGGTACAAGAGAACAATCTGATGGGCAATTCTGCAGTCTAGGCTGTGGCTGAGCTCATGCTGGGAAACATGGAGAAATGAAAGGCCTCTATAAAAGGAATTTTAGCTGTGCTTTGTACCAACCAGACAGAAGAGTCATAAAGCTGAGCTTAAAATTTTGGTGTGAAGACAGTATTGGTCTGAAGTGTAAGTACAAACATGGGATAAACTTGAAATGAGAACATTGTCTTTGTAATGCACATCAGAAACCTTCAAAAGAAGTTAAGGTGCTTCAAGATGAATCAGAGTGGAAGCTCCTTCAGCTCGTTGCTCACTGCAACATGCAACAACATTTTGAAATTTCTTCTTTTTTTTCATCAATTGCTCTCCAGATGGAAGTTGAGGATCTTCCATATTATCTGGGGATGCTGAAGCTGTGACAGTCTGAGAAGCAGTTTTGACCAGGCTCCCAGTGGTTCTCAAATCATTGTCATGTGCCTGGGCTGTGTACTGATCACTTGTACACAAGGGGGATAAATTGTCCTCCCAAGAAGTACTGGTCCTAAATAAGGCACATGGGTCTGTGTGCCCCTCATTTATTTGGTGAGAGACCTAGGGAAGAGTTTGGTGGGTTTCAATCATGATTTCAGAATGGGGGAATGTAAAAAAAAAAACAAAAAAAACCCCACAAAACCTGTTTGTTCCTATACAGGATGTAACAGTGTACTTATACAGAGAGAAGTAGAGAGATTATATCAGTGTATATCCCAGTCATAACTCATTTCTTTTCTCAACAGTATCAGCCAGGGAAGGCTATTGAGTGTTGGTGCTGCACTTGGAGCATGGAAAGAATGGGATGTTTGACAGTCCTGGATTCAATTCACGGTTAAATGTCTCGGGTAATGGAAGCGTTTACCACATCACTCAAGAGCATTCTATGGTCTGCTAGATTTCATAAGCAAGGAGTTTTCTTTTTTTATTTAGTTGACCTGCTTGCTTTTTCTGAAGAAATAAATGACCAAATAAAAACCAAATCTGAAAACCCTCCCCACTGAGTCTATTTCAGTTGTTGCTGTTTTCTTCACATTTTCCTCCTTGAAATGCATTCGTTTCCAGTTGAAGGAATCTGAAGAAAAGATGATTATTACCAAGAAATTTGCAAATTAGAGGAGCTCAAAACACCCCCACAGCAGTGTTCTAGTAAAATAAGTGAGGCTGGGCCAAAACCTCTATATATTTATTCGGATTTTCTATATTTGGATTTAGCAATCCTATTACTGAGCTAAAATTTAGGACTCTTTAGACACATTTGTCCTGGAAACAGCACTGGTAAATTACAAGCTCTGATAGGTGGGAGGATGAGGACAGTGTCTAAGATCTAACAAGGAGAAAAGTAACAGACATTCTTCCATTTCTGTTAAGTGCATTTGCATATTTTCAGCACATTTGACAAATGAATAGTTATGTGCTTGGACAAAATTAGTGGCTAAAGAGAAGCAAAATGCACCAAGTCTGGTGTGTGGGATATTGCAGTGCTATTATGCAAATTGGTGCTATGTCTTTAGCAGGAGTTTTCAGTTCAATTTAGATCTACTCTAAAGGAGGAGAAGAATGTGTTTTAGTCAGACCACTGGGATGAGACTATGCATGAAAAAACTCCCATATAAACAAAGATTGGAACACCAGTGAAAAGATGGAGAAGGGATGAAAAATGTACACCATGTAAGGTAGAGTGCAGAAAATGTGACCACTAATCACTGAGCATTTTTTGTGAAACAAGGAGAAAGGAGAGCTTAGTGGAGAGGGAAATGACTGGTAAAATGAAGCTTTGTGCTATGACAAAAGGAGGCAGTGGAAATCACTGCTTTCAGGTTTCTTGGAGTACAGGAGCACAATTTTAAATAAGGCTGGAAATTTCTGTGTTAATTCTAGTGTAATTACTGTAATTGAAAATACACTTTTTATTTAAACTCTTCCATTCTGGAAAGCAGAGCCCTGTCATATTCCAGAACAGAAGGTAAATTTGAATTCTGAGAACCTGTCAAGAAATGCTTATGGGAGACAAATGATCACATAAATGTCAAATGCATCATTTCTTAAATGTTCCTGCTCTGGTCATTGCTAGCAGTCATGTCTCAGCACTATCTTTTTGGCTGAACGTGGATCTACACAACCTTATGTTCATTATGTGCTGAAGACATCCAGCACTGTATTTTTCACCGTGTTCCTCTCTTTACCACAGGTAAATTCACAGATTATGTCTGTATTATTCTGCACTGCTAAGCTAGTGCTGCGTGCCAAGATTTACAGCATCTCCCCTTAAGCTCAAACAGTTATAAAAATCACTAGATGGCAGCAGTGCCATTTCTGGGCTCCTGTTGCCCTGAACTCCTGGTCTCAGCTTGTGCTCTGGGGTGCTCCTTGCAGCCAGTTCCCAGCTTTGCAGGGGATGCAAGGGCAGCCATGCTTACCGAGAAAATACTTGCCTCTTCCTCAGCAAGAGATTTGTGTTCTCCATTTGGTGCCTTCACAAAGGCTGGGTTTTTATGGGTGGTTCCCTATTTTTTCTTTAGATTCCTTGTTTTTCCCTGAAATGGCCCCAGTTTGTAGCTTGCAGACACTGGTATATACCCGTGCTAATGGCTGTGTTGTTATGATATGTTATATGCTTCCAAGGTAGTGCAGGGTAACTAACTAAGCTTTGGCTGAGAGCAGAGAATATCCCTGGAACCAGCAGAGGTTCACTCCATGGCTCAGGTATGAAACTGGATAAAAGGAATTTGTTAATGGCATTGTTTGTTGTTGTTGCGCTGTTGCAGTTGGCTTTGCTCAACAAAATGCTAAAAGCAAAGTGCTAAGAGGAGAGAAATACACTGGAGAATTAAAAATCAGAATCATTTTGGTCTTGAACAATCCTCAAGTTTCTCAATTCAGGAATTTCCTGGGAAAAGGAATAATTCCAGTGAGTTCCCCAGCTACAACCATTAGACCCTGAGGCTCCACAGCAGTGTGATGAATGGGTGCACAGCCTGGCTGGTGGTGTCAGTGTTGTTTTGCTTGCTTTTCAAATAAATCTCACCAAATTTAAGCAGTCTCCAGGATCCCTTCAGATGTCAGTGTCAAAACCAGGAGAAAGTTTCCTCCGGTGGTCACAATCTGGTTTTTGTGGGTTCAATAGCTCCTTCCCTGTCTGCTTCAAGGACAAGCTGAACTCTGGGGCAGGGGCAAGAAGGAAAGGTTATTGTGATTCTTCTGGCTTGCTTTTTTTTAACAGATCCTCCCCCCCACTCCCCTCCCCCAACCAAAAACCAACCCACACTTTTATTCCTCATTAAAAAAAAAGCTCTTTTCAATGGAGTTTTAGGTCTGGAAATGGACCAAGGCAACTGTGTGCAAATGTACAGGGGAGGACATGGCTCTTGGCTCTTGTCACAGATTTTAAGATCACCTTCGCCAAATTCTCACAAAATAAAAAAAGTGCTGCTGTGCTCTGCAAAAAGGCAGATGGGAGTTTCAAAAGTGAGGGTCATCAAACATAATTCTGGATAGAGATTCTTCCAAGATCACCTCCTCTATAATTTATGAAAGTACTGAGTTATTTTTTTTAAATTGATACTGGGGGTTGCAGCATCTGGAAACTCTCACAAGGTTAAGGGCTTAATTCTTATTCCCACAAGTTCCTATTACAATTTGCTGGTGGAAAGAATCCTCCAAACTGGTGCTAATCCATGCATTTTGAGGCTGTCTTTACACAGCCAGAGCTGTGGAAAGGTAAGTAGAAAAGAAAAGGAGACAATTTTATGTGTTTGCACACCCAAATACACATTTTGGGCTACAAATTTTCACTTTCTCATTCTCCCTCCTACTTCACTTGCTCCATGCTGTCCTTCAGCAGGGGTTGGAGTTTTGAAATGGATTTAAAACAAAAATACTTGCTCTGTTTTATTATGAGCATATTTCAAGGGGAAAATGGATTGTATTTTTATTGGACTGAATGCATTCAATTGCAGCAACTTTTATTATTTTGAAGCAAAGTTTTGTTATTTAAACAAAAGCCTAAGTGGTACCTACTATGCCAACTCTAAGCATTTTTCTACAGCTCATTTTTAAATTAGCCTTTAGGATTTACTTGACTAAATCAAGCCTCAGGAAAGAGAAGCTTGCAGGGGGGAAATCACTGCATTAGAGGTGATAAAATGAGAAATGAGAGAGACGAACATCAGTGCGAACTCATCAGCATTAGAATAAACTCAGAAATAGACATTCTACATTTCCATAATGCTGTCAGCTGCCACTACAGAGACAGGGATCTATTACTTCTGTTTATACTGCTGCTAACTTAATTTATAGCAATTTATTGTATAAAAGTAGACAGTAACTTGACTGGCTGGGAAAAAAAAATCCCCTTTGTGCTGAAAATAAAAATGATAATGCACATAATAGATTTCTGAAAGTAATTTGAATGGCTGGTTGAAACACAAGGTGAGTTAGATATATTTTTAGTAAATCTCAGCACGAATTCCCTACTTTCATATGCACATTTGCAGATGGATCGATAAAGGGCAGACATGGGACATTTACTTTGTAAGATTGGATGGGCCCAGGTTATTCACCACTTGCAGGCTTCTTTATTTTGCTGTGGCTGCATGGGGGGATGAAGCAAGAGCAGGAATGGGCACAATGTCCCCAGGGCTGAAATCAGGTGCCTATTCATGATCAGTTTTGTGAGAAAAGAATCTGACACAGCCTTGTCCCAGAAAAAAATGGGCAGTTCATGTAATTTCTGTCCAGATGGTGGAGAGGATTAGAAACACCAAGCTTTCCACAGCTTTCAATCTAAGGAAGTATCTATAAGATATTTTTCAGGCAGACCCACGTATGCCCTGATTTTGCTCCAAACAAGCTGACACAAGCTCCAGACTGGAAGCTTTTGTTAATGCCTGTGCCTCATCTCAGTGTCTCAGCTCAGACTTAGCCCTGTGCTCACCACCACTGCTCCATGTTGGGTCTGGAGCTGATGGCATCCTGTCAGATTGGCTCCAGAGCAAGCTGACATTGGTTTGCAAGATCCCATGAAGATATACCTAGAGGTGGTGGGATTTCAGGCCTTTGTTAAAGCTTGTGGCCTGACCCTCTCAGACCTGTCCTGCTCTCAAGCAGTGGTCCTTGGTCTCTTCATTCCCTGAGCAGGAGTCTGGGCCTTCTCTGTAGCAAACAAGCCTCTTGGTGAGAAGCTTGCTCTTCTTAGGTACCTTTCAGGCCCCCTTAGAAGTAGTTCATGAGTCTCTAGGGGTGCATAAACCAGAGACAGAAAAGCATGGCTCTGGCAAGTCTAAGGGATATAATCATCAGCCTGCAGGTAAACATGTGCTTAAATGTTTTGCTGATCAGAGACAAACTGCTGAACTGGGGCCTTGGGAGGTGCCTTGCCACCACAGTTACTCCCTTTATGACAAGAAGTTGATCTTCAAACTGAGGCAGAATGCTTTTCTGTTGCAGCATAACCTGGTTTTGCAGGGAAAAGGAAAGGGAGGATAGGACTGGCAATAGTTTGTGGCAATCTGTGCTCAGAATTAAAATATATGGGAGCAAAATTAGTAGTACTGTCACTGGTGTGCAGATACTACCAGGTTTGACTAAAACAGGGGATGAGGTGGCTGAGAACTGAGTTGCGTGGACCAAGCCACAAAAGGAGAAGTGTAACACAGAAACAGCCAGGTCTGGCACATCTGATAAGGACCTCGGTGGAGAGAGGCATGTGGAATTTGCACAATGTCAGCTTTCTGTCTCCAGAGAGTGCTGGTCCAGAAGAATCTCACATCTCAGGACATTGTCACGAGCAAAAAAGAAGCCCCTATCACATTTGGCACCACAGTGATCCTACAGTCTCAGTGGCATTCCCAGTAGCATCCCCAGCATTTCCAGGATTAACAGTTGTGTTCGCCCTCATGTGGATGTCACTTCAGAACTGCAAGGACTTCAATGATAGCTTGTGTTTCTCAGCCCACCTCCTTCCATGTCTTTCATAATCTGGAGGCCTCCAGTGTGCTTTCCTCTGAGCAGCTGCAGGTTGTCACCACATCCTCACCTCCCACAGCTGTGGAAATTTTTGGGGTTTGTGTTGCTGTGCAGGATCAGCCTGAGAGACGACTGGCAGAGTCCCCTCACAAACAGCCTTTGCATAGACTCCCTCCAGCATGGCAACTCATCTGGCATACACAGAGCACCCAGGGGAGCCCCCTCTGAGAGGCCAAGCTCTCAGGCTGGGACCTCCTGCTTTTCCTGTGTCAGTGCCTCAGGATCAAACCAGTGGTTGAACTACTTGGTTGATGCCTGTGCTGCTTCAGTTGTGAGCTTTGTCCAAATAATTGTTGACAAAACAAAGCGGGACTAGGTTCAAAAGTCAAAATAGTTCTCTCTGCTTCAGGCCCTGGACCCCTTAATTTGTGGCTAGTGGAGGCTTATCCAGCTGCTAGCCACAAACTCTTCCTGCTGCAGGACTATGCTCTATTATATGTCCCTGCTCCACTCAAAGGGAAAAGAGGAGCCAAGGGAAGTGCTGAATTTAGAATGGCTTTTGATTTAATGTTTCAAAGCTTTACAAAATACTCAGGCAGGGGTCTGTGTAGACTCCTCATTCTAACTGAAATTTTAGGTTAAGAAAAACAAGCTGTTGATTCATTGACTCAGGTCTTTAGTTCTGCAAACCAGCAGGGAATTGATTTATAAAAGGTGAGAGTCTAGGACAGTCTGGAAGCCCATATCATGAGTAAGCATACAAAAAGATTTATAAGAGTGCAAAAGGATAATGCTTCTAGTCCTTATTGGTTTTTAGCTGCTTAAATACCACAGTAGGTGTCAGAAGATTAATAACTTTGAGGATCTGCCATCTTGCACATCATTGAAAACCTCCTAATGGGGTTAAAAGAGCACAGACAAATTTTCTGAAGTTTGGCGTACGTCAGCACCTGTTACAGTCTCTCCAGATTCATACAGTCAAGCAGACAACACTGGCATGTGCAAGAGCATTGTGGGAAGGAAGGGAAATGTCACAATGTGTGGATAAAGGTGACAGGTCTAAGACATGGTGCCATATGAAGCAGGATGCCAGGCTGGTTGTTGGAACAGGGAACTAGACAGAGGGTGAGGAGTGACACTGAAGTAGTGAGCGTTGAAGTGCAAAGCCACACACATGTCAAGTTGAAATCTTCTCACTGTACAGGATGTACCAACACAAAAAGAAACATTGCCTATGATTTCAAGCCTGATTGCTGCTCCTTGAAGGTCTCAGCATAACAGTTTATTATCAATGTGAAAGCAAGAGCTTCCTAGTTAATTAAAGATTTGAACTTTAAAAGCTTTGATCATAGGGATGATTTGTGCTCACTTCAGCCCAACTTACTTAACATACAGCATAGCTCATGACAGCATTTTTGATAGTAAACATTTACAAATCATTTTCTGACCACACATCAGAAAGAAGTTAAGAGTCAGTTAGCAGTGCAATGCATCCAAACGCAACACATACCACACTACTCAGCCACTCTGCAGATTATAAATATCACACATTGCATTCGAATAGCTGCACTCTCAGATCTGCAGAACTCCATGAGGTTTGCCTTCTGCAAGGGGAGGTGTGCCATACTGCTCTGAGAAGCAGGCTCTAAAAAGCTAATTTTGTGGCTCTGTGTTTATTCAATTGTTCTAATCCTTGTCAGATCATAGTGGTTAAAAGAAGATCATAGAATCATAGTGGTTTATGTTAGAAGAGACCTTAAAGCTCATCTCATTCCAACCTCCCTGCCATGGGCAGGGACACCTTCCACTAGACCAGGTTGTTTAAAGCCCTATCCAACCTGGCCTTGAATGGTCAGGGATGGACCATCCACTGTTTCTCTGAACAGCCTATTCCACTGCCTCACCACCCTCACAGTAATTTATTCCTACTATCTAATCTATTTGTACCCTTTCAATTTAAAGACATTAGCCCTTGTCCTACCTCTACATGACCCTGTAAAAAGTCCCTCTTCAGCTCTCTTGTAGCGCCATCTAAGTACTTACAAGTGTGATAAAGTCTTCCCAGAGCCTTTTCTTCTCCAGGTTGAACAACCCCAGCTCTCTCAGCCTGTCTTCATAGGACCAGTGCTCCATCCCTCTGATCACCTTTGGCCTTCTCTGGACTTGCTCCAACAGGTACATGTTCCTTCTCACATTGGGTGCCCCCAGAGCTGGATGCAACACTCCAGGTGGGATCTCACCATTGCAGAACAGAGGGGCAGAACCGCCTCCCTTGCCTTGCTGCCACACTGCTCTGGATGTGGCCCAAGATAGGGTTGGCTTTCTTGACCTGCAAGTGCACATTGTAATGGAAGGATCCTTCCTTCTATTCAAGGAAGATGTCTTTTTCCTTCTGTTTCTCAGCTCAAGATGAGTTCAGAGAAGAAAGGTAGATTGTCCTTCCATGTCAACTCAAAGAGGATAACTGATACATGAAAGACTTCATCTCATGTTTTCCACCATGTTTGGGCAGCCCTTGTTTTCTCATCTGATAGCACTGCTGCTGGAGCATTCACCATGGTATTTGCTTTTTACAGAAGCCAGCTTTACCTTCTCTGCCCAGCATCATTTAGGCTGAGTTGCATTTCAAGGTAAGGCAGATCATCGGTCAGCTGTGGTGTGGCCTCCTTCTTTTGGTGTCTGTTCTCAAATGTCTGTCCAGCCTTAGACTCCTGGGGATGGATAAAAAGCACCATCAGACCCCAAAGGGTGCACATCTGCTTGTGCGTGCATGAATCAACATCCCTGGCTAACAGATGAGAGGGAAGCCAAATGAAGTGAGACGTGGGGTATTGAACACATCTGTCAGAAACATCTGTCAGAAAAGCTGAGCACAGTTTCACTGCTGTGCAATGCTCATTCCTTTCCAGTAGTTTCTGACTTCTGGGTCTTATTTAGCTCTTCTAGATACCTGACTCCTACCTCTCCTCCTTTCTTTCCCCTCCTTTTGTGGAGGTTTTCCTCTTGTTTCAGCAGGCAGGCACAGATGGACACATGCTGAGACGTTGTCAAGAGAGGGCTTTCCAGGAGGCAGGGGGAAGAAGGGACCAGGCAGGAGGAAAGGTGCTGTGAGCTGTGAGCTCCAACACAGCACAGTGTCCTTTTTGTGCTTTTTGGGGTGATAAGTTCCACCTTGAGGTCTTTTGGTTGGGGTGTACTCAGGTGTGTCTTCCTTATGGATCCTCTAATCTCTGTGAATGTTGAGCTCATTCTTGAACGATTTTTTTTTTCAGCTGTGCTATTCAAGTATTTACCACTTAGACAGCTTTTGTCCATTGACTTATTGGGATGTAAAAGTCTCTGGCCCTCTTTGTCCAGCCTGGCTGGACTCACAATCAGCCTCTTCAGAAGCCACTCATGGGAAGGGAGAAGGACTGGAACCTGATAGTTTTATTAGATTTTTTTTTAAATTAACTTTGTTTCTGTGGGAAAGCAAGGTAACAAGTACACATCCAGTGAGTTTCCCACCATCTAAGATGACTTATAATACTTATACATCTGGTTTCTTCTGACATGCCTGTGGGTCTCATGATCTGCTCTGACAATCTTCTAGGAAATGCTGATAATGAGCAATCTTGGCTTTTCCCAACACACTTGTTTGTTTTCTTCCTAATCCACTCTACAGCAAGGACAAGATCTCATGTGGGGTCCTATCTACACTATTTTAACAGAAACAATTACACTTCTTGCTTTAATTAACAGTGAGCTTGACTTTCCTTTCTAGAATCAGAGGATGAATTTTCCTTACCTGTAGCTGTGCAGCTTTCTCTGACTTGGAGATCAGACAGGTGCATGACAGGAAGCGCCCAGCTTCTTTCAGGGTTCCCACAGGTATCACCATGGGGAGAGACTCTCCCTCGCTTTTTCTGAGAATAAACTGCTCAAATCCCTCCATAATCTCTAAGGGAGAGGAATTAACTCAGACATAAACACTTGCCTTCAGATACAAGCTGCTTATCTGAGAGCTGAGCAGGGCTTTGTACAGGAGCCCCTTAGGAGGCATTCCATCACAGGCTTCCTTTCCAAAGCAAGCAGTCAGATGGTGAGCTCCCCAGCAAGAGACAGTGATACAGCTTAAACTACCCTGCTTAGCAGCCCCAGCAGCCTTAACCAGGTTCCCCAGGCTGTTGGCACTGCTCTGACACAGGGAGTCCCTGACCTTGCTGTGCTGCCTCACACCCACAGGCTTGAAGGCCAGGTGGGGCTAGAGGAGTGCTGCCTTTGCCAGCATCCCCAGCTGCATGTGCTTGAGTTTTGGTAGTGGTGCTCCCCAGCCCCCTGCTGGCTGTGCAATCCATAAATGGCCCTTGATGACCTCCACTGTTGTCCTTGGGCCCTGACAGGGTCTCATCCCTGGGAGTGGCTGTAGATTAGCAGATTAGTAGTAACATAGGAAGAGGGAAATCACCTGGGAAGTAACAGTCATAAAACAAAATACTTATCCTCTCACTCAAGGGCAGTTTAGAGGAATGTGAGAACAAAAGATAGTTTCTTCCTTTTATATCATTGCAAGAGAAACAGGGAAAACAGCCTCTGTTCTGCCTAAGCATCCAGAGGGACAAATGGATGTTGGAGGAGCAGAAGTGGAAATTCTGTCCTTCCCCATCCCTATTCACCGTTAAGAATCAAAAAGAGGGAGGGGATTCAGTGCCTGGAGAGGAGACAGCTGGTGGCCCAAAAGGTACTGAAAACCTGCTGTAAGGGAGCCTGTAAGAGGCAGGGGAGGAAAGGAGGAAAGGAGTGAATAGTTGATGATGAGGGGAACTAATGAGACCTGGGTCAAGCCACTCCAACTGAAACTTTTTCTGTGGTTGGGGCATTTAAAAGGCTTCCTATCCATATGGACTGTCCTGAGTCTAATGAGCTGTGAGTTCAGCCAGCAGACTTTCCATTATTTAGGACATGGAGACTATGTCCTCTACACAGACATCCTCTTTTTTTCTAAGAAACCTTTAATTTATGCCTGTTATTCCAGTTAAAATCAGCTGAAATTGCCCAGTGAGCTCAGGGGAGTGAGGAAAAGAAAGGAGACAACTGAACAGACAGACACATGTGCATAAGCTCATCTCCATAAAGCATAATTGTTTGAATCCCATTTCTATAGAAAATATCTGATTTTTCAGCAAGTGGAAGACCATGAGAGCCTTAGGGATGTGAAGGACTGTGCAAATGGGATGCTCAGTTTTTATTGTCCAACTTCCATCACTTTTCTGGAGAGGGAGAAATGCCACATATGATGCCTGAAATCTTCAGCCAGAATCTACCTCCAGCTTGTCCCCTGCAATTATTTTCTCTATGGAAGAAAATGGTTTCTCTGCTCTCAATCTCTAACTCATGCTTTCTTCTTCTCCTTTTTTTTCCCCCATAAACATCATGAAGTCATTACTTGAAAAGAGGGAAAGAGGGAGAGATTAATTAAGAAGCTTGTATTCCAGTTTGAGGCTTTCACTGGTAATCAGAAACTACTTGAGTTGTGCTTTCAGGGGTTTGTAATATGAACAAAATCTCTGGATAAGGAGACAGGCTATAATTAATTTCTCTCTTCAGGACAATTACAGATATAAATAGTAAAACAAAGACTGACAAACATCAGCAGAGCTGCCCACATTGTATGTACTCCATTGTAATGTGGCTCAGTAGCAGATTATTTTCTACTCAAGGTCAGTGATTCACAGCATGAAAAGGATATGGCACAGGATTTCTAGCCTTTGCTAGCACACACCTGATAATCATCACTTCAGCCACTTCTCCAAGCAGCAAAAAACCAAACATAGGAAAGAAACCCAGCATAAAAAATAAACTTTTTCTTCTCATCCCATCCCTGCACTATCCTGTCCACTGGAGAGCTGGCAGCAGAAAACAGTTAAGCTGGGGTAGTTTGAACATGAGTGCAATAGTATTGTGAGCAGCAGGAAGCCTTAGCAAGGAGATGAAAGGGAAGGATTGGCAGAAGCCACTAGCTGCTTTTCAGCATCTTAGGTTTCATGGAAAAAAAATAAGTGCCCGGCTGCCAGGGCTCTGCAGCAAATTTGGAATGCAAGAACTGGCCTAGTGTTGCAGCACTGAAGAAGTTTGCAGAGAGCTGCAGGAGCAGCTGTGGTATATGAATGGCACTGGTTTGTTTTGGTTTGTTTCCTCACAGCCATCACTGACACTTGCAGGGTCTTCAGCAGGGAATGTTTTGTTGCTGCCCAAAGAAGCCTGGGGAGAAGAAGGAGAAAGCTGGGCTCACAGAGGTTCATGCGCTCTCCTCAGGCAAGCCAGTGGCCTGGGCAAAGTTTTGGGCTGTAAGACAGCAATGGGTAGGGCTGGGGGAGAACATGTCCTTGCTTTCCTGTCCTGTGAGGATGGGAAGATGGAATGTTTTGGAGGAGGGGCCCTTTGTACAGGCCAGTCCAAAACCAAGGGAAATTGCTGATGTAGAATAACAGCCAGCTCTTTCTAGAGCTCTTCATTAGCAGCTATCAATCTTCTTGCAAAGCAGGTCCCCAGCATCACTGACTGTTTTATAGAGAGGGACAAAGAGGCATGAGAGCACACAGACCAATGCACTCACAATTTCTGCTAGCACCAGACACTCTGTTTTCCAAGACCCATCTTGAGCCCTACTCCAAAACTACAGCTTATTTTAGGGGCAAAAAAGCCCCAAAGAGCTAAACTATGAGCAGCTTCCAAAGCCAGTCAATGCCATAGCAATAAAAACTGATTCTGTTGTTCTCTCCAGGCTTGTCAACAGCAATATTCAGCTCTGTGTGTATGTTAGGAGTAGAAATGAGGGGATAACTCACTTTGAAAGCTTTCTTCTGAGGTTTGTGTAAAGATTTTATCAACTTGTTCTTTCACTGACAATCTGCCTAAAATGAAGGACTTTGCTTTGAAAACAGGGACTCCAGTACCTGCTTTCAAATAAGCAGAAAGCAAGCAATAGTCAGGGACTGGCTGAATAATGCAACAGGCTCCTTACAGAGGACAACAGAAAGGATCAAGCCGATGAGAGGTCAGAAATCATTGTTTGTCAGGTGAAGAAAAATGTAGAAGATATTGAAAGGTCCAGAGAAGGTCAGTGAAGACACAAGTGTCATTGAATTTACAGATGATGAGAGATTGCCGGGACTCTTTAGCCAGAAATGATGACTAGTTGGAGGGAGCCTTGTCTGAGACATTTACAATGATTAAAGATGGAAAGTGAAATTGATTGCTTCTTCCTTTCTCTCCTTTTTTTTTCTTTAAACTCTGTCCTGCAACACGGGAACAAGGGGTCATTCACTGAAATTAAAGGGCAGCAGCTTTAGAGCTGATTTTTTTTTTTTTTAATGATGCATGTAGTTTATCCATTGAATGTATTGCCCCTCTCCCTGAGGTCATGGATGCAAAGGCTGTGGCTGGATTTTAAAGAGGCTGGACTAATTTTACAACCCTTTACAACATACCTAAGGCAAAGCAAAAAGGGCAGGTATTGGATCACATGCTTTGGGGTAAAACCTTAAAAATCCTGCTCCTGAGGCAAGATGGACATCTCTGTCAGAGCATGGCAGGCAGTTGAAATGAGCTAAAATAAACATGCTCGCCCCTGCACCACACTCTTTTGTGAGGAGTTTCTGCCTTCCTCTGGAAGCACTTGAAGGGAACATAAGACTCAGCTTCTCTCATTCCCAGGATGGGATCTTAACAAAGATTCACCTTCTCAGCTGCTGTAAGCCATGAATTAGTGCACCCCATGCCTCAGTTCCACCACAGGAGACTGCAGATGCAGGGTAACAGCAATTCTGCAGCCAAGGAAGAGTCACTGTAGGATGGGAAGAACCTCAAAGGCACGGATGGGAGGGAGGTTAATGACGCACATGCTGCTTTGAGAAGCACTTGTGAGAATCAAACATTATTGTCAGACTGACAAGGTAAGCCTTCTGTCAAAGAAATAAATATATGCCACAAGCCTAGCGCATGGCTTTTGAGTACTCTCCAGAGTAACTGGGTTCAGAGCTGAAGGACAGATTCAACTCTCAAGCTCATTTGGCCTTGTCTTTTCTTGAGGAAGATACCAACCATCATGTTTAGTACTTTGGAAAGAGATGGTTTCCAAAGAGATGATTATTCATTGGCCATGAAACTCCATCTACTAAGGAACAAAGGACAGATAAAGCTGCAAATCTGCTGTGACATGAGTCCTAGGGTGATTCTGCCAAGGATGAAGGACTCTCCATTTCACCACCTGGGCCCTACAGGTAAAATTAGAGCCTTCTAAAGTGCCATAGATAGCTCACACAGAGGAAATAATGGACTGGGGGTTATCTTTGGGGGCTGGGATACAGTTTTGTTTGCCATTCTGTTTTCAAGGGAAGGTGGTGATGAACATTATGTTTGTTTGAAAAAGAGGTGCCCTCTGGCAAAACACAGATTAGAATTTATTAGTGGATCCTTCTCTGGAAATATCAGTGCTGACATTCCTGTGTCCTGGAGAGCCAGCAGACATTTCTAGTGTTAAGGGAAAGACAGGGCTCTTAATGCCCTTCCCCAGAATTTTCTGAAGTAGGGATTACATGTCAGTGCCCCTTGGCCCTTCTGATGCCATTGATTTTCTTTTTTTTTCTTTCCCAACAGGATGCATGACTAATTGATGAGGTTCTTTATTGCTCTGCTGTGCCACCAGACACAGTTTTCCCACTTCACCAGTTAAAATAGGATATTGTCATCCTATTGACAATGCTGTCAGCTCACTAAAATGTTGCATGATGCCCTTCAGTGAGAACTTTAGCCAGGCAAAGCTGTTATCTTCATGGTTTCCTGCAGAGTTTCGGGGTGAAATCCCCCTTCACCTACACACTCTTCACACTGTGATCTTATCAGGATAACTTCCTGATTAGTTCCATTAAAATAAGTAAACCCTCGTTCTCTTCCCTGTCACTTCACTTGTATCCTGCATGGCCAGCTGGAGAAGATGCTTTAAGCAGTGATGGACTGTCTCTCAAACTGACATAGAAGAGCAGACTTCTAGTGAATTTTTTCCAAATCCCCACACAGTGCCCTGCACTGAGATTGCTGTTGATCAGGTGGAGCTCTTTTCCATCTGGGCTACAAACATGCACATATACACAGAGGAAAGATTATTAATAATGCAGCAGTGATTGTGATGAACCATGATAGGTGGTGACAGAAACTGGGAGATGAATACATTCAAATCAGCGTGCTTGGCAGGTATGTGAAATATTACTGGGAGAAAGAGAAGAGAAGAGAAGAGAAGAGAAGAGAAGAGAAGAGAAGAGAAGAGAAGAGAAGAGAAGAGAAGAGAAGAGAAGAGAAGAGAAGAGAAGAGAAGACCTTTAGCACTATCATGCCAATACCTCAGGCAAGAGATCCAGAACTGAGGCTATCAGTCAAATTTGATTTTTCCTAGGTTCCTCTCACCCATCACTGATGTGTAGGAGTTCCTTTTATCAAGCAATATCAGTGGTATCTGTCACTGGTTCTTTCCTCTCTCCTCCCTTTTTGGCTCCAGGAGAAAGAGAGCAAAATTAAAACAAGCAAATAGAGAGTAGGAGAACTGGTGCATCTGTAGGACCTGTGCTACAAAGAGGACTGAATGACACTACAGGCCATTTAATAGATCTATCCAGGCTCCCAGTGCTAAAGCAATCATCAGATGTGAAATCAGTAAGAAAGATCCTCCACTGCAAAGAGAATCGCCCTCATGTATGCAAATGCGATTACTTTTTGAGACCATGAAGAGAAAATGTGAAGTTTTCAAAAAAATCCATTGATCAGGCTTATGCTTTTCTTGATACTTTAGACAGGAAAGGCTGAAAATAATTCTAAATTTGAACCCTGCCTTCATTGTCTGAATTTTATCTCATAGAAGAGCAAAATGTCCTGCTGTTTTTTTTCTCTGATCCTTCTTGCAGGAATGTTTCCCCTTTTTCAGCCCTAAGAAATCAAGGCTGAAAAGAATGGTGTAGTTGACAGTACCACAGTCAAATGCAGTGACACGCTTGGCAGTATGTGAAAGTTGAACTCTTGAGTGAAAGTCACATCAAATGATCTGTGTGCAGTTAAACATGTTTGCACATACTACTCATCAAGTAATTTTGAATAATGAGGTGCAGGTGCAAAAGTCTTGATGTATTTGCAGGAGTTTCATGATCAGAAATAAGAGCTTAAAATTTGCCATCTTAAGTTGCTCCTGACAGAATAATCAGCGTGCTCTGATGTGCCCTGTGGTTGCACCCTCTGTTCTGCACCTGAATTACAGATAGAGGAGATGCTCTTAGCCCTCCCCATCTAAATGTTTTAACAAGCCAGTTTTCCCAGTCTGCAAAGCAAGGAATCTCAAAAGCAGACTTACTGAAAGGTAGGTTGGGTCTGAGGAATTCAGAATGAAAATCAAAACTGACTTGGATTCAGAGGAGACTGGAGGTGACCAAGGTTTTATGAAATGAGGCCATTGGCATTGGTAGCCAATCCTGTCAGCCCTTGGGTGCTTGTTTCCTCATTTTACACACAGCATTCATGCTCCACCCAGCTCTGTTCTGAGGAGAGATGACTTGGCCTGGGCTGGCTTGCTGTGAACCAGTGAGCTGTGCTGGTTCATATCTCCAAAGGCCACATTCAGAGGTGTGTGAAGGAGAAGAACCAGTGACCTGGGTGAGGTGGGCACTGCTCCTCATCCCAGGCTGGGCTGAGTGGACACAGTCACAGCCAATCCTCTGTGATCCACAAGCCTCTGTGTTTGGGGTGGTGCTTTATTGACTCCTCAGTCATGGGAAGAAATACTTGCATCTCCAATTGGACACTGTGGCCAAGAGCTAGGCAGGACTGCTGCCTAGGCAATCCCTTGCCTCCAAGGGACTTTAGCCTTTAGGAATACTTCAGACCACTAAATACAGCTTTCCTGACCCTACAAAATCATGTTAACAACTTTTGACAGCCAAGGGTCAGCAGACATCATATGCTTCCTTGAAGCCAAGGCTGGGAGAATTTTTGAGAGAGATTTACAGGCAGGGATTGACAAAGCCTGGACAGAAATCCTGTTTCTTCATGGTGAGAAGGGACTGAGACTGCAAGAAAAGTTAGTCTGGTCTTTGAATTTGTTCTCCCCCTCACACATAACCACATACCTTTCTATGATGGCAATGTGTCCTAAGATAAGAGCACCAGGTGGGTATTTCAGGAGGAACTCTCTGGTTGCTCGCATAATTAATGCATTCCAGGAGTGGGAGAGTTGAGATGTTTTCATTTGACTTTGGTGCACACTAGCTTGCAGAAGGGCATAAAATACTGCAGGAGACTGGAACAACTTGGCAAATTGGCCTCCCAAAGTTGCTGCCTGCAGGGTACATCCAGTCTAAAGGCAGGGAACACTGACTTTTGGACAGATGATTAAAAAGACTAATATCTGGTCAAACACAGAGATAAAATCCTAAAATAGCTACACAGGTGCTTTGTTGTTTTATAATTGAGAATTCAGCAGGGCCAAAGACTGGAAACACGTACATGTCTAGTCAAATCTGCTTATAACCCTTCAAACTGTTGACCAAATTGGACACTAAGTGGGCCTAGCTGCACCTAGACTTCTCTGAGAAGTTTAGACAGCAGGGGGGTCTCACTGAAACTCATGACTCAACAGGAGGGACCATGACCTGATAATACTGTAATTAATTCATTGTAATAGATGATGTAAAAGCTGTTGTTTAGATACTGCATTGGAAATATTTAGATATTGTACTAGCAATAAATCTCATCATAATCTTCCATATAATCACTGTGTCCTACTTCTCACACCCAGCTGAGAGCTTTCTCTCCACTACTCTGCCACAGGGACTGGTTTGACTCAGACATGAGGATGGGACTATGAGGTTTAATCCATTTCCCATCACAGCTGGGGAGCTGGATTACCTCCAGCTCCTGCACTGCCATGGCTCTGTTATGGGACAGATCCTACATTTGAGCTGCACTTGAACAGTTTCTGAGTCTTGACTCAGAACCACAGGCTGGTGGCTTCTGATTAAAGGTCAGAGGTACAGATATGGGGATAGATGTCATTGTTTGGGTTACTCTAGTGCTTGTAACAGTGCTGGTCAGTAACTATACAATGATCTAGAGTAGCTGCATCTCTGATGGACAGGATGAGGCTCCCTGAGAGGGCAGCAGCTCTTCCCTGGATTGAATCTGTTTTGTTTATAAAGGACAGAGATCTTTAGGGCTGTTGGCTTGGCATATTACAGGGGTCCTATATGTTAATGTAATTATACATATTAAAATCCCCTGAGAAAAATCCAAATAATTCTTAAATTGGCACAGAGACTATACTATTAAAGGTGGTCAGCCTGCTGGCCGTTCCATTTCAATTACCTTTATGTTCATTTGGTGCCACTGAAGTGAAGCCATTTTCACTGATTAGTGCCAAGAACTGACAGATATGGTATTCCTTTTTGTTTTCTCTTTTTCAAAGTTGTTTTTAGTACTGGTGAGCAGTGCCAAAATTACAGCTCTGCAGGCTGTTTTATTCAGCCAGGGAACTAATTCTAGCACAGTATGAGCAAAAGATGCTTTGCTCAGGAATGTAGGCACTGAGAAAGCAGGAATCAAGTCAGCTGCACCTCCTCTTTTAGCTGTGTGGTGCACACTCCCAATGCTGGGGATGGAGTGGCAGCTTTGTGAATTTTCACAGCCCTAAATCAGCTACATGAGGCCCATTTTGACTTTCCTGGGAAAAGGCATCATTTTTGGACTAGAGGGCGTAGGTGGAAGGGGATCCTACACTTATGCAGTGCTCAGACACTTATTTAGTGCCTGACTGTGGTAATGGGGTGTGCATACAGGGAGCAGCAGAGTGAAGAGAGTCAGTCTTCTTCTGTCAGAGATAGCATTTAGTTGAGCTCCCTATATCCATGTAGAACATTTCCATGGGGATAAGGTTGTGGAAATGCTGCAGTCCAGTTAGCAAGGGTCTGTGCCTGCCTGCATAAGGGCTGCTCCTTGTGCCTCAGGCACATTTAGGTTGGAAAAGATCCTTAAGATCATTGAGTCCAACTAGTAAGCTAACACTACCAAGCCTGCCACTAAACCACAAGCTTACTGCTTGGATGGAAACTGTTGGTGCTGATGTCTCCTTGGTGTACTCTCATGGAGCAGGTGGATAAGCCCTCTTGTACCCCTGCTAAAGGGACTGGCAAAAACCAGGTTGCACAAAGCACAACACAAAAGGTGGGATAACAGTGGTCTCCAGCCATCTGCCATGCACCTGGGCACATTGACACACACAGCTAGGCTATGGTCCTTTTTGTGCCCTTGCAGGCAGGGGAAAACAGTCACATCAAGTCTGGGATTGGCTTCTTGGTTTGCTTAAAGCACAGCCAAGCAATGCAGGGTCTTCAGGACAGGCCAAATGTTCCCATGAGGAAAAAGAAATTAACTCCCAATGCTTTTGTACAACATCACTTCCCATTTCTGTGAAGCTGCTCAACACATACTAATGAATGGCAAGGGCCTCAGTCACCAGGAATGCCACAAACAGCCTTGCTGCTTGCATCTCACCCCCTTCTCCCCACCCTGCCACCTCTCTTCCTGGAGCCCTAAGAAAAAAGAGGAGAAAAGTGGGTATTTATGAACGTGTCAGGGATAAACAAATGGCAGGTGTGCTTGAAGCCATACTTTCCCACTGACATTTTTTATCATAATTATTATTTCAGTTTTCTTTGGAGGATAATCAACAGTTGTCTCCCCATGAATGCGCTTAGTAAAAATGTGTCAAATGCACATGAGAATCCATTTATTGCTTCTGTGTTGCAGGAAGCTGAAATTACTGCTTAAATAACCTCTCAGTTCAAGTGAGGGTAAATCAATGCCGACCATGGAGAACAAAGAGGGCAGCTTTTACTCTTGCGACCCAAAGCTGCAACACGATCACAATTCATCTGATCTTCTCATCTTGCCAAATGAAATTGGAGGTGAATTACCTGTCTTTTTCCAGCTGGTATCCCAATGATGTGGACAGAAGCTGTATTATTACAATAGTTTAAGGGATTTTTTCTCTTCCGTTGTCTGCTTGTACATTAACAAGGGAATAGAAAAAACCATGATGCTGTCCTGTTTAATGTGCCTGTGTATATTGTCTCTTGCTTAAGGTTTTCTCTAATGAGTAATTTAAAACCTTATTAAGCATCTGCTTTCTCTGTTAAATATTTCACATGATTATGGACTGAATATTGCTTTCAGCCTTGCCTGAGCCATCTTCCTAAGTCTAAGAGGGTATGCAGTGAGAAATGAGGTCAAGTCCTTGTCTTCTCAGCCATCCAAATATATGATTGCTTGTATTGCATCTTTATGGCCAACAAAGTGCTAGTGCCTGTCAAATCAGTTCTGGCAGAATGTGGCAGAGATTGGTCTGGGATGCTGCATTTTCTGGATGCCATTTTTTTACAGTCATGTTCATCTGAGATTTACCTTCTTATGCTCTTTGAGGTTCCTGGATTTTTGAACCATTTGTCCAGCTGTGCAACTTGGCAGACATTTAGCCATGAGTTTCACTGTTGAAGCTGGAACTGTAAAGAAAGACATTTCTCCATTTCTGAAAATTTAGTAAGTAGCAGGACTTCCATCATGATTATTCTGCCAGTTTGATTCCTACAGCAGGTCCAGAACAACAGTGAGGAGCAAGTGTAGACAAGATGCCTATGTGTTCCAGGGATATTGTAGCACTCAGGGATTGTCTGTGAATAAATCTCACTTCCAGCTGTTTGCTTTAGCTTCATAAGGCTTCCAGACCTTTATAAGATCCTTCAAAATGCTAAAGAGTCCTTGAATTTGTTAATGGGATGATGAGCCGAGGAATCTTATCATCTTCCAGACAAGGACCTTTTCTAGAACAGGCATTTTAATTCTACTGTATATTGGTGCAAGAAGTGGAGGGTGAAATTTATGATCTGTCATGTGCATGAGTGAGATTAGTTGACTATAATGATCTCTTCTCTGACTTTAAATTCAATTTCCCTTTTATTTTTAATTAAAGTTGTGTTTCAATGATTTTAGTACTCACTTAAGCAAGGGGTTTAAAATGTGGAATATGGTCATGTGGAGAGGGTCCTGGGAAAAGCCCTGGAAAAGATGTTAAATGAGCAAAAATTCCTCGGTGTGATGCAGGCACTAAGAACTCACTTGTTTGTGACCAAAGAAGGGGTCACAGAAGGGTTCCTACTGCATGTCTTTGGAACATCCTGTCTCTGGTCACCACTGCTCTGACAGCAGAGCTATGGGCAAGGGAAAATTTACAAGACAGAGAGAGCTTTCCAATTTCTACCTCCAGTTCAACAGGAAGAGAAAAATCAGTTTCCGTGGATACCATCTACATACTTAGACCCTCCCATGCATTTTGAATTAGTAAAACCTATCTCCAGACTGTGGATGATCTTAATTAAACTAAATTAATTATTTATTCAAATAAAATAAGACATGCCAAGACTCTCCAGGGAGGCTGTAAGGACAATAATGCCTCTTATTAGGAAAACATGTCAGTACCTCACACAACCTGTGTCCATTTTATTTGCATGGGATCCTCTTGTCTGGAATTCTTCAGGACTCAATAAATTTCCATTTGCATTAGGTAGGACCCCTCCAGCCCTCTCTTGCCATTACCCTTTTCCTACTGTGTGTTGTGGATCTGCAAATACAGATGGACATCTCTTTTCCTGAGAAGCTTCTGGCAGACTTCACACAAACTTTTAGGATTGTTTATACAGAGAAGAGCCTAGCAATGCCAAGAAGATATTTCTTTTCCATGACACATTGTGAGTGATTCTTGCATAAAATTGCCAAAGCACTTGACAAGTCATAATCACAAACTAATGATCCATAAGGCGATTGCTGTAATTAGTAGCATTATTGATATTACCTTACTAGAGTAATTGGACTCACTTAACCTTTGTTTGTAGCAAGAGAAATTGGGATATTGATGCTGACAAGGACTGGCATCAAGTGGACAATAAACAGTCTGTACAGCAGTTATTTGCTAACATGCCGGCAGCCTGGTCTCTGCTGCTCACCATGGCTGTGTGATTGGCTTGGAGCTGAAGGAATTTGGAGCAGTGCAGAGCCCTTTTTTCACTTGAGCCTGCTCTGACCTATCAAGGTCAGACTGAAAGGTTAGGAGTGCTATAAGTCCCATGATCAGTGGATTAAGCCTAATGTGTCCATATTCTTCATGGAAAGAGTCAGTCTGAGGTATCTGCTGGTGTGCTTGCCCCCCTGCACGGAGGTGAGTGGGGAGATGCATCCCTGCAGTGCTCTGGACCTAGAGGTACATCTGCAGGGGATGAGGGGGTGCTCCACATGCCGCACCATCTGTGCTGTTCTGCCAAAAGCTGGGCAGCCCAGTGGTGAGATGTGTTTGTTTTCCCCCAGCACGGAACCAAGCTGAGACAAACCACCCATCAGATGGTGAGAGCTCTGGCTGCTGGGAGGCTGGGCTGGATTCAACGTGTTGTCATGGAGCAAAAGGCTGGCTCAGACTTCACTGGGAAAGCAGCAGCCAGAAAGATGAGTTTGCTCAGACAGATTGGCTCCAGTGAGGGGGTGAAATAACAGATGACAGATGATGGTCATGTGGCACAAGGTGCCAGCTACTTTGAGCTGAAGTCCTGTAGTAAAGCCTTTGGGGAAATCAACTCTTTCTCTTCTTAATGACTACGATATATTATATTGTCCTCCCCCTGTTTGTTTTAACAGGAAACATCCACCAAACCTGTCCATCTGTGCACAGGCCTCCTCTCTGAAGGCTGGTGATGAGGAGGAACACCACCTCTGTTCCCACTGACCATCTCAGGCAGGCTGGGTAATGATGAAGTTTTGGCTTTGTACCTGTACAATTTATGGCAATAATGATGATGATGATGATGATGATGATGATGATGATGATGATGATGATGATGATGATATCTGGAGAAAGAAACCATGTCTGTATGGAACTCTTACTTTCCAGCCTGAGCCCCATTTTGAAGGATGCAGTGGGGACAATGGCAGAAGTGTAGAGAGGGGTTCTTTGTGGAGAGCT
This sequence comes from Molothrus aeneus, assembly GCF_037042795.1. Taxonomy (NCBI): domain Eukaryota; kingdom Metazoa; phylum Chordata; class Aves; order Passeriformes; family Icteridae; genus Molothrus; species Molothrus aeneus. The sequence continues at coordinate 18,281,317 of NC_089650.1, read as the reverse complement.
GTCTTTCATCTTAGCAAAGCCATCCCTCCTACCAGTTCACCCCAGGGCATGGGCAGGAGCCTCTCTGGCTGCATGGCTGCATGCACTCTCCCAGAGCCTCACAGGGTTGGGTGAGGGCCAGACTGATGCCTCTGTTTTCCATGTTGGGCCAGCTACCTTGGTGTCATTCCAAAGTTATGTCCTAATTAACCTTGACAGAAGCCTTAGCTTTTCAAAAGTCTGCTGGACCTCCGAAAAATTCAATTTTTTTGCTGATGAGATAAATTCAGATGAGTTACAGTATATCAGGGCCAACAAAAATCTCAGTCCCTTAAGTGTACAGGTGGATGCTTAACCATACTTGTCCTCTTCATCATAAGGAAAACCTGCTACGTGCCCAAAACTTAATTTGCTGATCTTTATAAAATCTATTTATGCAAAAAAAACCCAAAAAACAAAAAACCAACAAAACAAACTACAGAAGGGAAATTAGATTGAAAACTGACTCTAGACACCACTTAGTAAGAATTATTTCATGCCAGTATATGTTAAATTCAATATCTATTCCACTCATGCAGTGTAGTTTATTAAAATGAACAGCATCTCAAATATGCATTTCTGCATTCAGTTACCTCAGCCTAGTACATGATGGATCTATTACTGCTGAAGGATACAAATTTCTGTCAGCTGTGAGAGAGTTCATGGCCATTTGATGGTGAAAAAAAGGGGGGAAAGTTGAAGGCAAAAAGTGCCTCAGCCTAAAAATAGCAGTAAGAACTCACCACTTCAGAGCAATCTATAGGCTGTCTGCGGCCTTTCTGGTGACAGAGCCTGACTGCCACGTCACTGCTAACATATGGTTTACCATGCCAATTTTCCATGAGAGGGAGGCATTTTTCCAGGGCTGTCTCAGGAGGTGCTGGTGCTGAGGTGCTCTCAGCAGCCTTCAAAAGCATCCTAGGTCATGAGGGTTTGGTTTGTTTGAGCCAACAGATGAGGTTCCTCCCCAAACCCAACCACATCTTTTTGTTACCAGCCCTGTACCAGCTCTGCCCCTGGAACCTGTCAGCAGGCACCTCTCCACCCCATCCCTGACATACCTCTGGCTGGGTCTGCTCCTCCCCTCCCGAAACAAAGCTGTCCCCACTCCTCATCCTGACCCCCCTGCACCTGTGCAGCACCAGGCACCTGTGCATCCAAGTTTTTGTTTCTCACACCATCTGGATGCTTAAAATGTCCCTGTCCCAGGGACAAAATTCAGTGTGCAATGCACTCCCAAGGGGCAGCTGTCGTAAAATTCTGCAGGAGTAAACAAAATCCAGAGGGACCAAGACAGAACTAGGTGTCCTGACTGATTTAAATTGGTGATCTTGGCTTCTCTGTCTGCACACATTTTCACTTTTCTAAATTTCTTGCCTTCACCTCAGATGTTTTGCTATATTTAGCTTGATAACTAACTGCATTTCCAGTAGCCTGGCAAAGCATTTTGAGCTAAATGAACATCGAAGATCCTACCAGAAATAGTATGATGTGATTTTGTCTTACACATAGGTATTTGCCTTCCTGGGGTGAAAAAGCTTATAACACACATGTGCCTGGTGGTTTTAGAGTGCTGCTCGAGTGCTCATTACATGTGTGAGCTAAGTACCTCCATTAGCTTTAAAGTGGGGGGAAAGATGAGGCTGATGGAGGAAGAGACCTGCTAAAAAAAGTCAGCAGAGAGTCCATGGCAGAGCAGAGGCTGAAAACATGGATAGTGATGTGTGTTAAGTCTGATAAGTCAAAGCTCTCAGCAGTGACTGACTCACATGATGAGAGACCTTGCACTCACCCTTTCTGTGCATACTGAACACCTGACTCCCGAAAATCAAGCGTTTCTCCATGGGTAATAAAAACAAACTCCAAACCATTAGCCATCATGAGAAAAGTAGGGGAGGGATGGCTCTGGGGTGTTCTGTTACAGCTGGGCAGTGGTACCTGGCATCTGCTGCAGCCAGAGATATGCTGTGTGCTGGAACACACCTCTGTGAATTGACTCACTGAGGCAGCTGGAACTGTATCCCCATAAATTAGGACTTCCACAAAATGCTGGGTAAGGACATAAATCAGTGGGTCACTACTGCACCAGAGATGTCTTTAAAATGGATCCATTTTCTCCAGTGTTAAATCTTCCCAATCAGAGGCAGCCATTTGGAGCCTGGCTTTGTCATTCAAGACTAATTGACAAACCTCTGTGCTCTAATATTATCCCTGTCACCCCACTGAAACGCAATAGTAACACTGGCTTCTATAAATCAGCCAGATCTTAAAAAGGAGAGTTAAATGAGCATCACATTATAAACCACAAAGCACATTCATCACTCTGCTACAAACTATAAATATGACAAGTACATCCATCAATTCAGCACCTTTCTTTCAGGTCTGACTACACGGACGTTAGTGACTTAATGGCTCCAGAAAGCTTTCCCTTCCTAAACACACTGTGGAGCCTGGTCTTTCATTTACTGCAGCTACCAGAAATGGAGCTCAACTGTCTACAGTCATGTTGCTGTGCTGGGAGCTCTTGCAAGGGAAAAATCCACCTCTTTGGAGGCTGCACCTAGTGTGACTCCTGTGGAAACTTATGCTGGTGCTACACTGCTGGTGCTTTCACTATACAAACTGAGCTAAACAAGGATGTCAGTCTGCTATAGACATGGAGCTACACAAACTAGAGAACAGTCTAATGGAAAAAGGATAAACAGATCTAGAGATAAATTTTCAATGATTTGCTGTCAGACTGTAAAGATTTATTGAGTGGGTGCATTATAATACCATGTTTTCATTAAAACAGCTTGGTGGATGGGCTAGGGGATTATTAAATCTGCAGCTGAGGGTGAGCTCTACACACATCTGGAAAGGGCTCTATGCATGTCTGGCAGGCAGGATTTGAAATGCCTAATGGAAAAAGTGACCCTGAAAAATAGTTTATGGTTCAAGGACAAACATCACCAGTTGGAAGACTGCTGGGTCCTCGTTTGGACATGCTATCACCACACTCCAAGAGTTCTGAGGCGACATACAGATAGAGAACATAGATGGTAGAAAACATGTTAGGCAGGGAAGAGTGAAAGAACTAGAATCTTTAACTGAGAGATGACTGAAGACAGAGTTGACAATGGTTTCTAAAAACACAAAAAGCCTCAGTAAGGAAACAGAATTCTTTTTTTTCCTGACTGCTTTGGTGAGGGTGAGGAATAATGGCTATACATTGCAGAAAAAGAGACTTAAGTTTGGCATGAGAACAAAGCTTCCTGACAGCAATGGCAGAAAAAGCAGTGGAGAAAGTTGCCTGGAAAGGCGGTGACATCTCCATTGTGGGAGGCTTTTCAGAGCTGACTAGGCAAACAGCAGATGGTGCCTTGTAGAATTGGGGTGGACAAGATGTTGTTTGAGCCCTTCCATCCCTGTTTTTTATAATTCTATGTTTGGCTAGCACCAGGGCTGTTAATCCTGTTTGTCCTACAGGATGTAACAATCCATGCTCTGCCTGCCCAATTTGCCATGTGCAGTTAGATTTTGGAGGAAGCAGAACTAGCAGTTTCCCACTTGCATCTTTCCTACCTCCTGCTGAAGAATGGGTCCAGACGAGTTGTTGCATCTTCCTTCATTTCTCTTGATCCTTTGGGGTGAACAGCAGTGGAGCCCAGCTTCTCTGAGGAGAACAGATGGACTTCAGAAGCAGTACACGTGTAAAACCTCATGGAGGCATTGCAACCAGAGTGCTGTATGCCTCCAGAAACAGCTTTTAAAAGTCAAACCCCAGGCACTGCTTTTGGGTAGAGCAGCTGACAGTATAAAGACTGGAAGTAAAGTATCTAATCCTCCAAGGAGAGTAAAGCTAACAAACACTATGCTATGCCCAGTGTGCAAGGATCCTGCCATAGCTAGATTCTGGGGAAAAGGATAGGTGGTTTGGGATGTGTGGAAGTATCACTAGAAGAGTTTTGGGAGAAAATTTCAGGACTTCATATTGCTTACTTGCTGTCTGTTGTTGCGAGGGTCTGTGCCTGATACTGTGAGGCTGACAGTGTTCTTCCAGATCATCAGGCCTGAGACACTCTGACACTGGTGCTGACCCCCAGCTCCTCCCCTCTTGTCTGAAGAAGATATTGCTGCCTTTGCTGCTGTCCGAGCATCCCCCTCCCACTGCATCCAGCCTCTGTGCCACAGAGCACCAGTGCAGCCATAACTCCCCACAATAGGGTGAACTGGCAAAGACAGCAGAAGAACAGCACCTTCATGGACCTGGCTGGGAAGGGGAGTGGGTCGATCCTGTCTGGCTAGATCCCACACCCTGCAGCACATGGGACATTTCAGTGGGCCTTTTTCTACCTCACCCATTAAATATCTTTTGTAGTCACCACAAAATTTGTCAGCCTGAAAAAAACCAACCCCAAATAAAAATCAGTAGCTTTCTTTCCCTTCCTTCCTCCCCTTCCCTGCCAAACTGCTGCCATAGACAGATGCCTGGAGAAGAATAAGAACAGGGCAAGCCTATGTGCTGCTTGTTCTAATAAACATCACTTGGTAAATAATTTAGGTCAAGTCAATACACAGAAATCACAGCAGCTGAATTAAGTGGGTGCTGAGAAAGCTGGAGTTTTACTCTGTTTTGTTCAATGTTGCACCTGAAGCCCCAGTAAATTTGTTAGGGTGAATCCCAGGTGGTGATCCCTACCCAGGCTGTGGGCAGTGCTGCAGATAAGGAGCTGGTGACCATGTGAAGTGGAGCTGATTCCAGGGGCAGACAGGACCTCACCCTGGGCAGAGAGGGTCTAGGTGGGTCTGGAACCTGTGAGAAAGGTGCTGTTAGTATGTTTCTTGACCTCATGAGCTTGCTCACATGCTGTCCCATTAGCCTCCCTAAAGGCTTCTAGCTATGAAAGCACTTCTGGTGCATGTTTTTGACGTGCATGTGTGCAGCTTTAGAGCAGGTGAACTTACATGCAGACTCTAAACTACTCAGAGATTTAGGGGTAGTAGGCTTACCAAATTAGATCTTTGTCTCTTTTTGAAACAAATCATGCCAAAGATACACTCAGCATCTTAAGGCAAATACCGGGGGTCCTGAAAACATGAAATAGATTTCTCTCCATGCTTCAGCCCAGCCTTTCATGCCAGTCCACTATGGTGCACTTATTGATTATCATGATCACCTATTTTTTCCAGATGCCTCTGTGCACCATTTCTCATTACTAAGTTTAGTGCCCAGCTGCTAGCAAGGTACAGAGGAAAGCACAGATGGTAAAAGTTGATATTCTGGCAGTTTTAATAGGCCAAATTTGAGCAGATGCAGCTGGGCACAACAAATGCTACTGCTTGAACTCCTCTCCTGCAACACTTCTAGTCTGTGATGTACAGCACAGAGGTGCAAATCTCTCACAAGCTCCATGTAGGCTTTTTAATAATGCAGAGAAATGGGAAATTTAAATACAGATGTTGTGGGAAGATATAGATGAAATGGCTACAAGGATTTAGGAAAAGAAAAGGGAGTGTTATGCAGCTGCTATTCTTTCCTATGATCTGGAGAATCATGTTGCATCAGGCAGTATTTAAAGAGGAAGGAAGAGCCTAAATCCTTCTGAGAGGTGTAACACTCTTTCAATCTGAAAACCTTGGCTCAAAACAAATCTGAACACAAGAAAATTTAACCTCTAGAGCCAAACTTTATGGCTAGCACACAGCTCTTAGGTAAATAATGACACCAAATCATATTCTTTTCCTTTTAAGTAAGGTCCAAATAGTTACAGATGTCTGTGTTTTAGAAAAAAAAAAGATGACCATGCTAAGCATATCTTAATTAGCTTCCCTCTTCCCAAAGGAAAAAAATTAAATGAGGTGGTATACTTAATTCACCATGCCAGAAAAGACCATCTTTGAATGCTGTAGCTGCTATAGATGTGTCACTTTTTAACATAACTGAGCCCGGCTTAACATGTTTTGACAGGATATCATAACCTGATGTGGCATGTTAAGAAGAAAAAGTCATCCTTTGGACTGGGCTTTAGATCAAATAATATTGACATAGCAAAAGTACTGGGGAAAGAAAAGAAACCCTTACAAGTGGTTCATAGGAATGAGATGTAGCCATTTGTCAGGTGGTGTAATCTGATGCTCCTAAAGGTCAATGACGTGTTTTTCAGAAGTGTTGAAACTCCTGTCAGTATTCAGTCATTGCTGTTCCTGAAGTGTGACAGCTGAAGATCCTTGAATAATTAAACTAGATAAAATCTAGCCATTATCGAATGATTTCTTTGGTTTTTGTTGCTGCTATAGGTATTTCACAGCAATTATAAGATGATCAGGTTTTTGGATGGCCACAAAGTTGTGTACTTAACAGTCATGCCAGAGGTCTCACCTGGCTTCAGCCATCCAGAGACTGTGCATGTAGTGAGTATTTGGTCATTGATCAAGTTTTCTGGCAGGATGTCACCTAGGCAAAGTTCTCCATCTTCAGCTGGAAGCATTTTTAGAATCTTTGTTGTACCCTTGAGGAAAATAGAAGCATGAGTTCTTTGGCATTCTATGGTCCAAATCTTTGATCTACTGAGAGGCCTTCATCATTTCACCTTCACTGTGATGCTGTGAAACAGGCTATCCCCAGTTTACAGCTGGGATGTCTCAGGCAGAAAGCAAGTCATGTGGCATGGACAAGGGTCCCTGGGAAGCTGGTGGTGGGATTGGAAGCAAGGAGACATCCTCCCATTGCATGTGATGCAGATCAAGGCCCGTTAGTCATTAATGGGAGCTCATCGCAGCAGATGGCACTGCTCCACCTCCTCCTCCAGGAGCCTGCTGCAAAGCCAGCGGTGACATTGGAAAGGCTTCACTCACAGATGGGCTCTTGGCCAGCTCTCTGTGCTCTGCCGCCAAATGTTTGGATTTTCTTACAGTTTACGATTTCCTCTCTCTTCACTTACCCCCATCAAGGGCTTGGCTGAATACAGCAATAAGGAAGCAAGGAGGGTCAAGTTTATAAATGACTGTGGGAAGTTTGGTTTCCATGGCTGCCAGCAATTACTGTGCAGACTCAGATGAGTGGAGATTACAGCCCAGGGCTGCTATTTTGTGCGCTGGAAAGACACAATAACAAATGACAAACTTAATTCACTGCTGCAGCAGGGAGGAGGCATCTCACTCTGTGAACCTGGGGCTTATCTTACAGGAGAAGCAGCTCTAAGTGGATTTCTCCTTTTTTTTTCTGGCTGTGCTCATGCCAGCTAATGCATATTCTTCAGTCAGTAGCATCATTTCACCTCAGAGATCTTAAGCCTATTAGTCAGCCACCCTTTCTATTTCTGGACCTGGGAAATGTTAATCAAATAGGAAAATTTAGCCCCCAGAGTGGGCTTAGAGGTCAGTCTTATTTTTAATTTCCTTTTTCCACCAAAGGATCTGATGAGCTTTTTTCTAATTGAAATACAAAATAAATAGTTGCTTGGCCAAGATGCAGGGTGGCAGCTTGCATTCCACAGGGCCTGGGAGCTCACCTCCCTCCAGAACATTTCCACATGCTGCCTACTGTCAATACAAATGCCAGGGACCTTATTTATAAGACTACAAGTCCACAATATGGATCCATTTATTACTGTTAGTAATCAATTAATAGTGCACAGCCATCTGCACTAGCTCACCTTGGTATCATGGCTTAAACCACAGTACAGGATGTGCACTTAGGCTGTGCATGGTGCACATTGGTATTCCCAGCAGGAAGGTTTTGTGAGAGCCTCTCTGGCTATTTTGAGCCTTTCCTGATGCCTCTGAGGCAAAGGAAGCCATTTGGGGCATAAGAGAGACTTTGCTGTCTGCTCAGTGCTGAGCAGACTCAATAATAAAATGTATGGAGCTATATGGTGAGCTGGCACTGAGGCAGTGCCTTTCAGCTGTTATCTCAGTTGCTGTTGCAATGTCCTGACAAGCAGACAAGTAATGGTCCTTACTTACAGGTACAGGAGATAAATACTGGGGGTAGAGTTATTCATCAAGGACCAGCTCCAGAGCAGGTATCACTCAGCAAGTAGCTACCTCACCAAAATCAATAGTACTTTTGCTATTGATGCTTTCCTCTCTGTTGGAAGCCAAAAGATGATGGTCAGATCACCCCCACAGCCATCACCCTGGTAAACTGAGCAGTTTGGCTCTTGGAGTCATGCCTAGAAAGGCAGGTTTGCAAATCTCAGGGATATTGTCCTGGATCTTCTCTGAGCATCTCCATTTCATCAAACTGTTTCTTGAACTGAGCAGTCTGGGTCCCTGGTGTGGTTGCAAGTTTCAAATAAAAGGTGAATTATCTTCTTACTGGCTGCAGAGGTGGCCCTGATCAGGTGCTCTACCAGACCTTTTGTTGACAGTATTACACTGGATATTTATGCATGACTAATTGGGGTTCACAACTCATTTTTGAAGGCATTCCTGTCTGTTCCCTGTCCTGTAGGTATCGCCTAAATTTTCTGTTCTTAGATATGCTCACTTCACGTTGGACTCAACTGAAACACATACAGTTCTACCATACTTGTTCCTCCAACATCACCAAGAAATTACAAAGTTTTTTTGTATCAGTGACATCTCCTCACAATTTTTTAGCCTTCCAATCTCAGTACGACAGAATTGAGTTAGAGATTTCAGTAGACCACAGGTATGAAAGTAAAATACCATCATGCAACCCACTTCACCTTGTGGGACTCAATCCATTAGACAATTGCCATGATGACAGTTTTCTGGTTTCTGTCATATTTTCAGAGTCACTGACTTTAATTCATTTACCACATATTCTGTTGGCTTTGTATTGTTCTAGGATTTAAATCCAGCTAGTGTGTGGCACCAAGTTGAATGCTTTGGAAAATCTTAATTTTTTTTTGCCATCAACACCCCTGACTTCATTGAGTAAACTTGTAATCACAACAAAGAAAGATATTAAGTTCATTTGACAGGGTCTGTTTTCCATAAGCCCCTGCTGATGGGCATGAATTATATTTCCCCTATTAGCTGCTCCATTATTTTACCTGGGATCGATGTCAGCTTGACAGGCTTATAATTACCTGGGTCGTCTCCTTTACCCTTTTAAAATATTAGCACAACAAAAGATTTCTGTCAGTCCTGTGGAAACTCCCTGCTGCCTTCAGAAGTTATGGAAAATGACCCTTTGGAGTACAGAGAGCTGTAGCCAAAGCAGCACAGGGCAGGACAAGGCTGGCTTCTCTCACTGCCTGCCACCTGCCATACTCAGAAGGTGTCCCCCAGCCTCCCTGGTGTCATGACACACAGTCAGGAATGTTGCCCTGATTCCTTGAGCACAGGACCCACTTTCCTCCCAGCTCCACTACACAATGCCTTTCTTCTGCCTCATACCATGGTCCTGTTCTTCACTGTGTGGGCTTTTGGGACCAGAGCTGGTGTCTCTGGCAGAGCCATGCTCCTGGGAAATGCATCCCAGCTGTGGGTGGCAAAGCTGAGGATTTCCTCATTGCTGTGGCTGGGCTGCTGGGACACAGGAGGTGATATTGTGTCTGGCAGCTCTGCCTCCTGCCTGGGGAGCAACCCTGAACAACAGATTCCCCCTTGGATGATGAGTTTCCTGGCAGGCAAAATGGGGGCGATTGTTTCTTGGCAGGGAGCTTTGTGGTCTGTACATGAGAGCAGGTACATATAAATATATTCTTTGTCTTTGGATGTTGTGTACCTGTGGATTATTTTTTTCTTTCTGCTGTCTCTTCTTTTGCCCTGCCTTCTCCACAATCTCTTCTCCACTTCTGCCTGCTTCTTAACCCTTGTCTTTGTCTGGGCTTCTGCTGCTGCTATCATATCAGGCAGGGTCTGGCTAGAACAAATGCATGTGCACGTAGGCACAAGAATCCACAGCCTATTGGAATACATAATGAGTGCTGTGTCTTTCATGCTCTGGAGCTGTTCTCGTGTGTGTGGGCTGCAATTTTAACCAATGTCAAGGTCCCCTGGGTGAGGGACAGACATATTTTAATATATAACTAAAAATTGGCATGAATAGCTATAGCTTCTGTAAGGAGGCAAGCAGATTTATGTACAGGGAAGAATTCATAATCAATAATATCAATAATATCATAGAGCAAATACACAAGCTCCTGCTCTCTCCAATTATGTGAGCACAAAGATCAGTCAGCACATACACATAGAACAAGGAGATATGGAAAAGGACTGTCCATGTCAGGCTGGGCTGGATGTAAACCATATTTTAGTAGCTGATTCTTTTTTAGGTATGTTTTCAGCACTGTACCATCTCATCCCAAAGTGAAGAAATTTTTATTGCAAGGTTCTCATGGATTTCTTATGTTAACCTCCTTCAACTTTTTTTTCTGGTCTTCTGACAAAAAATGGATCTGGCATGCATAGAAAAATCTCAAGGGTTACTGGTCTTTCCTTCCAAAAGTGGTCAGAGTTAGGCAACGAGGAAGGGTAAAAAAAAGTTATAGACCAAGAAACTAGGAAGGAAATACATAAGTGCAGAATATTTCCTCACAGGTAGCAGGGAGTGATCATCCTGTCAGGTGAAAGAGATGGAAGACACGGGGAACTCACTCAAATTTATGAGGACCCATGTAAGATGCTAAGCACGACTTGCATTTGGATATTAGTTTGCAGGGAAGTGATGTTTCTCTTCCCAACACAGGCTCCATGGAATAGTAATAAGGAAACGTTAAGGACTGGAACCAACTTAGGGTTATTTTATAAGTGTATGTGGTTATCAGGGAAAGCTTAGCACTGGGGATCCTGTTACACACCACTGCTTCCTAGTCATTACTGCAAGCTTATGAGAGGAGTGCATTTCCCTCCTGGGGGACTCCAGATAATTGTTGATTTGGAGAGTGAAGATGAATGGCAATGCTGAACCATGCATGGACACACACACACACACACACACACACACACACACACACAGTGTCAGACTTCACTCCCAATGTTTTAATGTAGATGCTTCAAGAAGAAATTGAGTCATTGATTTCTCTCTCCAGGATGAACCCTAAAGAATAGGTAGGCACTGACACACAATTTGTTTCTCTCTTTCTGATAGTAAATAAATGAAGCAGCACTGAGAGTAGAGCTGAAGCCACTCACTGACCATAAAGCACCCCATAGCACACAGTGCCCTGCAGAGAAGGGGTATTGTAGCATTAACTCTTACTTGCTCACAGGAAAACAAGCCTGAGCTGAAACTGGGGTCACTTAGTAACTCCTCCCAGTCTGAGCTGAGGGCACTGGTATTCAATGAGGACATTGGAAGGCAGGAAAGTCTTAAAACTTGGCACACCTGACACGCCAGTCCTTATTTGCATTGCTTAGAGAGGAAGGAACCACTTGTAAAGTTTAATCTAAAAGTTATTGAACTTATTTGTAGCTCTCCATGTAAAGCAGACTCCAGGAAGTTTCTGTAGGTGCAGAGATGGGTGAAAGGGCTGAAACAGTTTATCCATGCAAACTCTGGGAGCATAGGCAAGTGAGTTGTAGCTTAGTCTGTAGCTCACTGTGTAGCTCAGTGACTTTATGAAGGTCACCTGGGACAAGAAAGTTTATTTCCTTTCTGCACTGAGCAATGAATACCTGAGTCCAATCTGCTATGGCAGCTCAGGTGATGAGTAGTAATTTCATTTCTGGTGGCCACTCTGCCACAGACATACTGCATATATACTGCTCATCCCACCACTCTAAAGGAGAGGGAATCAGGACATGTGGAAGTAAGAGGGGAAGAAGAAGCTTTTGTTGGTACCCACAACCCGTGTGGGCAGTGCGGTACTGGCCTATTAGTGGTTCTTCACTGGGAGAGGGAGCAGGCTTTTTCCTTCTCAGATTAGAGGAGCACTGCTCACTCCAAAGAAGATTATCTGATTTTAAGAATTGCAGAGAAGTAAGCGATTTTTTCCTATGACATTGCTCCATTCCCTATATTTAACCTCTACTTATGGGCATCAAAGCCGCAATGACCTCCTTCTGTCACTAGCACCTCCCAGCATGTCCAGGGACCACTTTGGCCCTCAATGAAAGGGAAATCAGCTCTAAGTACTCTCCAGGAAGGCCCTGGGAAACTTGGATGCTGCCAAAGCTACACAGCTACTGGTTTCCAAACCAGCCAAATTCTGTCTGGCAAGCAGTGATCCCTGCAGCACAGACATCTCCAGATGGGCAGGGCCCATCAGGGAACTCCTGTTGGAGGAATATTCACAAATGCTGCAGTATCTGGCTGCAGGACTCCGTGTAACCCTAATTGTGCCAGTGGTTCTTGTAAAATGCACAGACAAGGGCCAGTCCTCCGTTTCTCAGGTCCAGAACAGGCCATTTAGCACTTGCAGAGTGTGTTCAAAACATGATGTCCAGCAAGATATTCACTTCTACAACCTTGTCTGACAATGTAGTCTGGCATGTTGAAATCTGCAGAGGCCTGGAATTTCCTGCAACCCCCCATGGGAGAGCAGCTGTGATTCCTGCTGGTCCATCACAGCCAGCACCTCTTTAGTGACCCTGTAATGACAGGACAAGGAGGGAGGAAGGTTATCTTGCTGCCTTAATGCAAACAGCAAAGAAAGACTGAAAAATTGTGAAAAATCATGTGACAGCTTGTCTTTAATTACAGAGCATCAGCCCTGTGCATTGACCTGGACTAAACAGAGTGGTCCCTCTGAGTACAAATGTCTCCTGCTCTCCATGCTGTTAGTCTGGGAGCTAGAAGGGATGCCAGTAAGTAATCAGAAAATACCATGTTCTCACAGACCCAGAGGTGCCTTAATTTCCATAATTCCATTGTTTTCTTCTTAATTATTAATAGTCTTCCTAGATGAATATAGTCTTTAAAAATGTATTAAGCAGAGCTGTTCTGCCCTGAAAGAAAGAATAATAGTAAAACTTCTTCTCACAGCCACCTGAAGGTTTTATCCCACAGATGTTTGAAGGAGAAAGAATAACCTAATAAGGCATTGGATAGAAACTTCAGGAGCCTCACTGCTGTCCTTGGCTGTACCATGGGTGTCCACTGTCACCTCTGTTCCCCCTCTCCATACCTGTGGTGCAGAACAAGATGAATTTGTCTGGCATGTGCTTTCTTTTGAGGCTTTCATTTTCTTACTTTTGACTCTGCAGAGGAGGCAGTGGTCCAGGGGATTGGTGTCACTTGGGGAATTCAGCTGCTGTTGAAATTCATATGGTACTGTAAAGAAACATTGGTGCTGGTTAAGTGACGTCTGGGAAACACATGTAACTACATTTGGGAGGTGGGTGTTTCTAGACATTTTTCAGGTGATCTTGGCTGTCATCAGCCTCTAAGATAATATTCCAGTGCTGTCATAAAAATAAAATTAAGCTCTGAAGGTAAAAAAATCAATGTCTCCCAGCTGTGATCTCAGATCTGTTCATGTATGCTTTGAGATAGAGGATACCTGATGGCAGCCCTCTCCCTTAATATTCCCTACCAGTCCTTTAATGCCAAGATCCATGTGAGGCATCAGAGAGCCAGCACAAAGGCTATCCTAAAGGGAATTCTGTGCTGGCATTATTATTTATACCAGGCAGTAACATGGTACATAGCTCACAGACTGTCTGCATGGTTCAGGTAGAGAAAGTAGGCAAAGAGTTAAACAATTTACCCCAGAGAGCACAAGGGCCAGGAGCTGAGCAGGAGCAGCACTTGGATGAACCTGTGTGCATGCACTCCCCTGTGCTGGCTGTTCAGCAGTGCAGTTTGTCCCCTCAGGACAGAAGGAGAGCAGAATCCCCCACCAGGATTGTTTAAACTTTGCAAAACTAATCTATTCCAAATGACTACCCAAAGTAATCATTTACATGCAACTAAGTATTGTCTCAGAAGTAATTTACTACTGATTACTCCTATAATGTGTATGCTACTCGTAGCAGCTGCATAGCATTACATGATAATCAGCCCTAGGCTTCAGAGGGGAAAGATAAGCAGCTCGACACAATCCAGCCCCTCTCGCCAGTGAGAAATAATCTGATTATTCTGTAAGATCATTGTTTTTCCTCTGCAGCAAGTTCTGACCACCTGTTACTCCCAAGGACATCCATCATCCCAGCATGTGTGGAGCAGGCCACTAGATGGAAGTGTTTGCTCAGCAAGCTGAGATGACAAGCTAAATAAAAGAGGAGAAAGTCCTGGGTATCCTGGTTTGCTTTCTCTTTAGGAACACCTGCACTAGCAGCCCAGCTTCAGACTTGGTGAAAGAAACCATTGGAGAGGGTGCACCATCATTTTGATGATGCATTGTTTTATGATTTGCTGTTGAAATAAAAAGAAAATAAAAAAAAGGAGAAATTACAACTTAAATTGAGGCTAAATACCAGATTGAAGCAGACCCATAAAGGAATCCAGTTCTGCAGAGTTCCTGCTGAGCTCAGTAGTTGTGAAAAATACAAGTGTTTCTTTAAGTACCTTAAAAATATAAAAGCAACCAGCCCTAGCATCTCGATTTTAGGGACTACCTGCGGCATTTCTGCCCTGCCGTGCTCTCCTGGTACCTCCTTAGGCCCTATTTTGCTGCAAGTCCAGAACTGTGGGGAAAATGAGCTTTTGTCCAATGAGCAGGAGTTTGGCCGGAGAAGAGTTGGCACAGGATCGAAGAGCTGCAGAGATGTGCTGCCTCCCTGACCCCCCGCCGTCCTGAGATGAAGGGGGTGGCCTGGGGGTGTCCTGGGGGTGCCCTGCGCTGCCTTTGGTGGCGCAAGGGACACCACAGGGATCTCCTCAGGGAGGTTAAGCGTGTGGCCTGCCCGGCCCCTCTGGGTGACATGTCGCTGGCAGAGGAGGGACTTGAGGCAGGGTGGCAGCTTGGCTGCTGCCCTTTAAGACGCTCTAAGAGTGCTGCCAAACCTGCGTGCCACAAAGATTTCTTCCTCCGGGATCGCTGAGAACGACAGAGGCTTCTTGCTTCTCGGAGCGTGCGTAGGAGGAGGGCAGTGGGAGTTCCTCCACAGCAGAGAGGGCAGATTTACCTGTAGGTGGAGGCGTTCCTGCACGGCAAGCGGGTGCTTTACCTCTGTGTTTACTCTCCCGACTGTTGCCACTTAATTGAAGAGCTCCAGCTGCAATGAACATTTCGGTGTGCGGTGTGCTGTGAGCTGCCCGGCACAGAGGGGCTCCCAGGGCTGCTCTGTGCCCAGCGCGGCCCTCAGCACACGCATGGCTTCCCCATCGCCCCCGTGCCCTGAGCATGGCGAGCTGCGGCCTAAGGGGGCCCGAGTGAATCTCGAAAGGTGGGATTCTTTTGGGGACACAGCTGTGGATCCTGCAGGGTGACAGCTCCGTAAACCCTCCCGTGCAACCCACTAAAGTGGAGGACTGGATGCTGAGAGTTAAACAAAACAACGGCTTTCTGGCAAGAACATATCATTGCATGCTTGAGAGAAGATGGGGATGATGAAAATAAATGAATGCCCTTAATAGTACTTGTCTTGGAATTACAAGAAGTGTGAGTTAAGGGAACAAGGGAACAAACTAGTTTGTCAAGGGAACAAACTATGCAGTCTCCATCATATGAACCTTAGCATTCATGGAAGCAGGAATTTATTGGGTTAGCCTGTGGCATACAGGGACAACCTCACTGCTTTTACTGCCTTAGGGGCTGTTGCCTTTTGGGTAGCTCTTTCAAGAGAGTCTTTTGGGGGACTGAGCTGGCCCTGTCACTGCAATGTCCCAGAGGCCCAGGAACTGAAGCTAAGCCAGGGGGTCAAGGCAGCTAGTTTTAGGAGACTGCAGCTTCTTCTCAGAGCTGATATACTGTGCTGTTTTATACAACAGAGAAGTGATGGGTTGGGATATAGCTAGCCATCTAATAGTGACACTGCTGGATAGTATTTTGGATTACTGCTTGCTTCTTTTCTCTACATGCTTCTGTAAGTCAAAGCAAACCTTAGGTTAGCCCCTTCAGTTTACACGTTGGGAAACACTCATTAGTACATACTAATATAACCCTTTCAAAAAATTTATTTTTCCCCATGCTTTTTGCATTTTCATAGTGTGGTCCTCAGTGAATTAATTCCTTCTCAAGAATGACTAGAAGCCAGTGCTGGTGGCTGCACAAAAGAAGTGCCTGTCTTTCCACACCATCTTCTGTGCTTCTCCATAGACCATCTGTTGAAGTGCAGAAGTGCCAGACCTCCCACTTGCCATGTTGAAAGATGCTGCTGCTGGGGCCATCATGATCTGGTTCATAATAGTACAGCAAAGTACCCCTTGTTTTTCCCACTCTCTATGTGTCAGGGTCCCCAAGGAAATTAAGTTGCTGGTGCACCAGAGCTGGTGGCCTGCAATACTTCCCTAGTGTTGTTTTTATTTTACATGGTGCTGTAGTCACTGAAAAAGGGATAGCTGCTACCAGCAGAGCAGCCCCTGCTGTAAGTGGGGAACAGTCCAGGAACAAAGAGACCTGTAGTGCTCCTGTAGTGGCTTCATCAGAGACTCATCACTCAGGGCCTCGTGGATGAAACTTTGTCCAAAGAGCAGAGTCCTGCCAAAGGTACATGTGGCCCAGCCAGTGATTTATTCCAGCTGAAGATACACCCCAAGTGCGTGTGTTTATTGTGCTGTTCCTGCTCCCCCAAAGCAAATTCCCTTGTTTTCTGAAACAGCAAGATTAATACTTAGTGCTTGCTAACCACTTTCCATGTTCAGAGCACTATACAAATATTAACTAATGAATCTCATCATGACATAATTAAATCTTATTTTACAGTGATTGAATGTTATCTTACACTTTATACAATACTGTAATTACAAAGATAGGGGGAAAAAAGCCTAATAGATCTAAGACTGAGAATGATTGACAGTATTATGGTTCCTTTTCCCCCCTTCCTTATATCCAATATGATTGGAGAATCTGGCAGAGTTTTCTGAAGGCCAGGACTTGTGAGCAAATCAGTTCAGAAGATGAGCAGATCCCAAACCCTGTGATGGTTTTTTTTTTTTTTTTTTTTGAGAGTCTTTTCAATGCTAATCTTTTACCAAATTTCTGAGACATCAACACCAGTCTGAGCCCAGTCTAGCCTGGCTTTCTCTCTGAAGGAGCCAAAACTAAATGCAGACAGCAAAGGGTACTTCTTCCCCTGACCCTGACTCCTGAGGACGGTTTGCTTACTCAGGAGAGCACAGATCCATCTCAGCATCCTTGGCTCCCCAGTCACATTCCGTGTGTCAGACAGCCCACCTTCCTCCCTCCCTCCAGGACCTGCCACACACCTCTGCAGCTCCTGGCCCTGCACTACTTGGCCTCACAGAAGCCCTGGAAGGATGGATGCCAGGGGTTCCATGCAAGGAAATGTGGATCAGGATACAAACTCCCTAGGTGCTGCTGTGTGGGGTGGCCTGGTGGCAGTGCCCATCCATGTGAGGTGACCAAAGCAGTGTGTGTTCGCAGAGTCCCTCCTGCGTGCTGCTCCCCAGGCTGGAGCTAGGAAGAAAGGAGGGAGAGGGATAGAGAAGATGGTGCATCAGAGGGAAGGACAGGCTGTAACATGGGATCACCCTCTCACGCCTGCTCCATGTTATGAGCTGTCTGTCATAAAGACAACTGTTGACTATGAGGGGTTATGAAACTGCTTTCCAAAGGTAACAATTTCCTTCCTTATCTCTCCTGCCTTGTTTGCCAGGAATAAAGCTCTTCTGAAACTCCCCTCAGGACACAAAGCAATCTATGTTGGCACAGAGCAGGTGGGGCAAATTGCTGTTGCCAGGGCAGATATTTGCTCTGAGGTGCCCTGCATGTGAAATACAGAGATGGGCTACAAGCCCTTCTCACCAGGACAACAAAGCTGAGGGCTGCTTGCAAATAAAGCAGCTCCACATGGCCAGGGGACCAGGCTCTGCTCAGCACAGGACACAAGGAAGAGAATACCTGACTCTAGAAAACCATCTGGATAGCCAGAAAACTGCTCTGCCATGCTCCAAGTATCCAGCACTCCCAGGAGAGCAAGGGGTTTCTGGGATGCTGAGGGTCGGTGTAACTTCCACTGTCAGAGCTTCTGGAGACCCACAAGTCTGTTCTGGCAGCTGTTTTGTGATGGGCAAAAAGATACATCAGCAGATCAGGCATGTGGCAGGCAGTGTTTGCCACAGAGGTGAAATAAGGACAGACACACGTGCTTGTAGGAGGCAATAGGACTAACGCAGTCTACAACAGGAATGTTGATAAGAGGAAAAGCTCTAGAAGGGAGGATGAAGAGGATGCCAAATATGATCAAATGGGAGTAAAAGCAACAAAGTAGTGAGGAAATGACCCAAAAAATTGTTCATGCAAAACCCACTCTAAGACTTCACTGAGAAACAGGTGACAAGTAGCAAACAGGGGAAGCAGGCAGACAAGCTCTGGATGGCTTTCTGGTTCATGAGGGCCCAGCCCTCCTCTGCAGGGTGTGCTGACAGCTGTGGTAAGTGAAGGCAGCCGGAGACAGTGCCCATTGGATCTGTTCTGAAAGCAGAAGAGGTCCAGATGCATCGGAGTAACCTCCAGAGGAACAGAGTGGGAGTAAAAGGAGACTATGGTAGTGCAGCTGTCCTGGTGCTAAGAGCAGACCAAACCTCATTCAGGGCTTGGGTATCCCCACGTGCCATAGGTTTGGTTAGAGTTCCTGCTATGCTGATGAAGGTGCAGTGGCAATGTCCCAAGGAGGTGTAAAAAGGGGTGAAGTTGATTGCAGTGCTATCCAAGATACTGAATCGAGATTTCTCTCTCTATCTGAGAGCGAAGTCCATGAAATTCTTGGCATTTTTGGCATGCCTGTTCTGCAGTGGATTAGTGTTGGCAAAACTTTTGTTACCCGGTTAACCCTGGTGATTTGTTTGTTTGTTTGTTTGTTTTTAAACTATAAATATCTTAGTTATATCTGTTAATATCTGCTAATAACTGTTAGTATCTGCTCCTGCTTTCCACAGACCTGTAGACAGCCCAGGTGCAGTGCAAACCCGTGTCAGGATATTTGCTGCAGGAGGGGTGCATTGGGCATGCTTAGAGGCACTTTTAACACCTTTTCCATGGCCTGTAAGCCCCTCACATGTTCCTCCAGGAACTCTGCTGATGTCTTTGTGTGGCTTCCCACTAACACTACTGCACAGCATGGCCGGGAGGGTACCTGAGCTCCAGCATCCTCCGGCTTTGTGTTGGGCTGTGCTTGCAGGTTGTGTGTGAGCAGTGAATCTGCGTGCAATAGCGACCTGGAGGTGGTCCTCCAGATGTGTGTGGACACAGCTGGAGCACCAGCTGTGTAAGCAGTCTGTGGCACAGGCAGAAAGCATGCAATCATGAGCTTGCTGCATTTAAGATGATTTGAGTCCATCCCTAATGCAGCAGCACAAGCACAACCATTCATACTAATCTCTTGTCAGGAGGTGAGTTTGAGTTGTTGCACTGAGATAATGGGGAAGCAGTGATTGCATGGGGAAGAGGTGCCACCCGAGTCTGTAAGTACAGGGACACAGAGAGGAAGGCTATGTCCCCTCTCTCATCTGGGATGTGGGCTTTCTCCCTGGGTCCCCCTTCCCTCTGCAGCAAAAGCTCTGCATGATTATGAAACCGTGGCAGCAGACAAAGACCACTGACTGAGGGAGAGAAGCATAGTGGGCAGTCACATAATCTCTTGCAGATTTTCCCCAGTGAGAGTCTGTGGCTATCAAAGAGCATTAAAAGTTGCCGCAGGCTGTTTGTGGGGTGCAGAGCAAGGATCAGTTTGGCTAAGATCAACATTGTTTCCCTGCTAGGGATCATTCTGTAATGCCTAATGAAGGATGGGTAGGAGCTTCTGCATGGATTAGCTGCAGCCGCTCTATTAACCTGTGCTATCCCACAGAGATGATAAATAATCAAGAACATCAGTGCATAAACATGCTGCCTTTGCTCTCCCCAGGTCTATTCCAGAGGAGCAAGCATTGTGTATTCCACACCAAGCTAATCATGGGGAGGAAATTTGCTGCAGACTGGAATCTCATCAAAGCAAACAACAGCAATCTCAATGAATTGCAGCAACCCAAGTGTCTACTTTAATCACTCACTCATGTGTTTCCTTTAGTAAAACAAAAGAAAACACAACACATGTAAACTTGATTGCTCTTAAATGAACAGTTTAATCCTGGCACAGCTCTTGGTTGTCTACAAAAGGAAGGGGATTGACTTTACAGACAGGCTTCGAGATGCAGCAGCACTGGTGTGTGTGTGTTGCATGGTGAGGGTAAAAAGATAATAAGCAAGGGAGGATAGTGATGCTGGATTTTACCACATTTTTAATCTGGTGTCAGAGAGATTAAGAAAAGTCATATTGTAAGCAGAATGGACTGGCCTAGTGCTTTGGAAATCAGGGACTGGGTGCCGCAGTGGATGGTACATTTGCAGGCCTTGGGTAATGCTGAGGGGTCACCAACCTTTTCCTTCTAGAAGTAACAATTAAGGCTGCCATAGAGAGAGATTTAGAAACAACAGAAGTTGCTGCCCAAGACAATCTGCCAGATATGGGTTAGCTCCTCAGGCCAAGGAGAGGTTGCACCACAAGTACTCCTTTAGGGTAGCTAGACTTTGCTACTTGCTCTTTCTACCACTGGAAGATTTCTACTTAAATGGAACTTATACTTTTTTCCCCATGGAATTTTGCTTTGTTTTCCTGCACTTATGGTGGTGGTGTACTTCAGCTCATTTGAGAAATAAATGCACAAAGCCATTCCATCACCCTCTCCTCCTCTTGCAGCAAAAATCCAGAGCAACTCCATTTTAAGTAAGTAGAAGCCAGACTTTTTCTTTCAACAGTGTGTAATTGATCCATACATTATTTCATTTACTGTTTTGTCCCACTTAACCATCATTCCTCACTTTCCACAACCCCGAAAATTATTTGGTTTGATTCAGGATTGTGTTAATAGATTTACCCCAGGGCACTGGCATTGACTGTAGTGGCATAGTGCCTGATTTACATCCTGTGTGAGATCAGAACCAAGCATGCCACCTCTAATCCTAAATCATTTTCTCACTTTCATATTGTAATATTGATCTGTCCATTGCAAAGTAGTCTAGGCATTCATCTTTTTATCAGATTCTTACAGGAGCATAAGGCTATGTTCAGTCAATGACTTCTCAATAAATGCTCTATTTTTAAGCAAAAAATAAAACACCACCCAAAAGCAAACAAAAAGAGTTAATCCTTAGACTTGACTACAAAACAAAGCTGAGTGAATAAACTGTAAAATGGAGTGGAGCAAGGGGGCCAGTTTTCCCTGCATTCATGTTGGTTTTAATTAGGGATTTACCCTGGGATAAAGCCCCTGAGCTCAGCAGAACTTGCTGCTCAATAAGATGTTACTGAGCTATAAAGAGGCCTGCCTTCCCACCATGAAGCTCACGGTGCAGATGAGTGCTCATGTCCCTTGGCCACTTGCATTAGGGAAAGAGGAATGTGGATTTAGAGAGAGTGGGTGGTGTGTTGGTATCCAAAGGAATACTCCCTTAATTAACCTGAAGCCCTAAGGATTCCACTGGTTTCAAAAAAGTTTTTCCAGGTTTATGCAATTTGAACATCATAGAAACACTCTCCAAGTAGCTGAAGCAGCCCAGTGCAGGTGTTGAGAGTCTTGTTACACACAGCTGGCAGGAAGGAGCTTGGTATCACTTCTGCTGTTGGGCAATTTGCATTGAAACATGGGAATGAGCCCAACCCCACACCCAACCATATCAGGATTGATGCCCAGTAATGCCCAGTACACAGCAAGTTTAATGTCCTTGTAGCTTCTCTCTCATCCTCACTTCTGGGTTTTCTTGTGTCTTTAATCAATGCGGTATTTCATCTTAGCCACACTCCATTACATTTTCTAAATGTTAATCCTTGCAGGTCTAGCAGTCCTCATAGCAGGTGGTGAATCAGCTTGTTTATTGCTAAACCTTTGGAAGAAGGTGGAATAATCATTAAAGATATTTATGATGAAATATGGTTTTAGCAGGATGGGACATAGTAGCTACACTTACAGTAGTGAACCAAGCAGTGCCCAGAAACACCTCTGGATGTTGGCTATTATTTGCTGTCCTGTTGGAGCCTTCTCAGGCAAACTGCTGGCCTGTGCCAGCTTGTGTTTGCCTATGGGATTTCTGGGCATGGCTTGGGAACTGGATCTTTCACAGACTCCTCCCCAGTGATAGTTTGCACACAGCTGCCTTCCTCTGAGTGTTGGGCAGAGCATTGGGCAGCCCCAGGCTGCTCCATGGACTTGGCCTAGGGAGTGCGACCAAAGAAGGGCAGCGGAACTGGTGAAGATTCTTGAGCACAAGATTTACGAGGAGCAGCTGAGGGAGCTGTGTTGATTTAGCCTGGAGAAAAGGCTCAAGGGGGAATCTTGTAACTCTATACAATTACCTGAAAGGAGGTTGTAGCCAGTCAGTCTTTTCTTCCAGCTGACAAGTGACAGGACAAGAGGAAATGGCCTCAAGTTGCACCAGGGAATGTTGAGATTAGGCGTTAGGAAATTCTCTGGGGAAGAAATGCACCAGACAGTAATGGACAGAAATGGATCCTTCAGCTCTAAGGCTGTTACAAGAGTGTTAAAAAAATCTTAATTGTGTTGAAAGGACGTTATTGCACACCAATAAACTGGTGCTTAGCTCTTCTTGGCCACTCCATGCCTGCTCCCCCCAAAGTCCAGTTCTACCCATGTCACTCTTGAGATGGGAAACCTGGTGACAACATGCTAGTAGCAGCTATTAAGCTGAAAGAAGTAGAAACCTAATCCTGGCCTGTTGGTCCTATGTATAATGCCCAGCATAAATAAACATGCTGGTCCCCAGGTATTCACCGTGTCTTTTTTCCCATGAAATCTGCTAGAGCAGTAAAGAAACAAGTGCATAAAGAAAAGCAGTTTTTATAAATAACTTCAGAGAATTTATCACATTTCAGTGGTCTAAATTTCATCAAAGTTTCCATGCTACTCATAGGCAAGGGTTAAGACCTCTAAGAAATTATTTTGGGGTCTTAAATAAGGTGGGAAACCAGTCAACTGTGAAGTACCAACTGCCAAGAAGTATTTAACTCATATGCCTATAGCCAAGTGTTGCCACCAATTCTCACCCTGTCACAGATCTCTCAGCTCCACCCCAAGCTCTGAGATGACCTCTGAGATGGCCAAGGCAGTCACAGCAAGTCATTTAGCAAGTCATGTCCCCATCTCAAGCAAAAGAGCTGAATGAACAGAGGCCTTTGTTGCACCGGCCCCTTTTGCCAACATGCACGGCTGGTCAGGGCAGCAGGCAAACCTCAGAGCCAAAACCTGCCCAGAACTGCAGGGACTGTCATTTCCATTGCTTCAGTGTGAGTGAGACTGATTTCATGCTGCATTACCTTTTAACATGCTGCAGATGTAATTTGAAATACCTGTACCATTTGCTTTGCACTCACTCCACACACATGTTGCAAAGTAGGTTATTTTGTTGATGGTTTTGAGGAACACCGCGGTTACAGCAGTGCTCCCATCTGAGCAGCACCTAGTGAATAGTGTACAATATATAATCAAACAGCCTTGGCAATCCCTTTTCATTAGTGGGAGTAAATGCTTGGCACTGCATCAATCTTCTGCTCCCTCTCCTCTTTCTCTAGGAGTGCCAAGTCATTTTGAAGACACATTAAATTGCCAGAAGACTCCCAAAGAAAGCCAGTCAGCTAGCTGCTCGTTTGGATAAGGTTAATTACAGCAAAGATTAAAATCTGTGGTTCTTGATTGGTGTTGTTAAGGCTTACAGAATCACATTGTCCTCGGGGAGCTGCCTGCCAGCTCTCCTGTCTCCCTCTCTCTCCCTGTGTGTGCCTTTTCTCTGTTGTTTTCCATGATGGTTTTGTCACCTTCACTGAGGTGTAGCTGATCAGGGGCTGTGATGGGGGTGTGATGCCTGGTGCTGGTACCTCACACTACTGACTGAGAGAGGTGTGGAGGTATCCAGCCTTCATCACCATCAGCATTGCATCTCTTCTTGGTTGCTGCCTTGAGTTAGGACAGTAGGGTTTTCCAAGCAAAGAGGAACTGGGGCTGATGGTGGTGCATGGAAGTGGAAGGAAGGGCAGCCTCCACAGACATGTACTGTTACTTATGAGGCCCCCCTGAATATGTGGCTTCTGGCCAGGCCCATGACCACTCTGGATGAGCAGTGTAGCTACCACCTTTGGGGTTCTTCTTGTTTTTCTTTTGTTTATTATGGTACCTAAGACCTGCCTTTCTCCAGCCAAGATTTCCATTTATAAAAACAAAATCAATAACAAATGGTTAATAGGAAGGATTTGTGATGCCAGAGAATGCTGAGGTCTGACACATGAGCTAGCTGTGTGTGCATCTCTCATGTGGGATTAAAGCATTTTGAGGAAGGAGAGAGAATAAGCTTGCTCTGTGCTTACATGGTGTCCTTAGCCCTTTCCTGGACTTCAGTGTGCTTTTGGAAATGACTCGTGTGAGGGGTGTCAGAAAGGTGAAAGCAATACAATGCTGCAGAGACATATGAAGGGCCCTGCATGTGTGTCTAGTGCTGCACCCTAGCAACTTCCAGATAAGCCACAGAAAGTACATTTCCTCTGCTTTAGAGGAATAGTATTTCAATACCTTTATAAAAATCACAAACCCATGACTTTTATTTTTTATCAAGTGGAGAATACAAGAACACAGTCACAAATGTATTTTGGCTTAGTTGGCAAAAGAGGGTTAATGACTGGTTTTCACTGAGCAGCAAAAATAATTATTTTTAGAAAATACAAAAAACTTTCAAAATTTTGGACCATAATTTTCTGAAAAATTAATAGCTGGGAATGTCCCTTAAAACCAGGGTTGACTGGCTTAGGAGCGTATGGGATTTGGCATTCCACCTACAAAGTGTAGGATGATGGGTCATATGAAGCCAATGTGGATCAGTGTGCTGGCACATATGTAACATATCTGGAGGTTTAACATATTTTGGGAAAACAAGTTAAAAGTATGTTCTTGACTTAATACATCCATTGCCCTGAAGTCCATTCTTCTTATTGAAGAATATTGCATGGAGGTTCTATGCACAGATTAGCTGCCTGCAGGCTCCTTATTTCTGCATTTCCCTCAGCCATATTTAAATGGACTTTTTTGACTTTGTCTTCCATGCCATGAAGACAAAGTCTGTGCCTCAGTGTGCATGTGTATGAGAGTGGGGGCTGCTCAGTAGGTCCAGGTGGTAAGAAGGCAAGAAGGAGGACACAGTACTAAATGCAGAATCACTTTCGTGCTGCCTAAAGCCATGCTTGTTCATTGATGGGTAAGAATACATGAGGGGCTACAGAGTATTTGTTTGGCATATGTCTCCAACCAGTAGATAATGGAAGAGCTGCTCAGAATCACTGCGCAGTAGGTTTTCAAAGGGAAAAGTGATGTCTAAATATCTTAAGGAGAGGGAGCATCACAAGATTTTTTTATAGAGGACTTAAAGAAACCAGCATGAAAGCAAGTTCTTAGACTAAAAGTAGGTGTCTCTGCCAACTGCTTTGCTCCTTTCTCCCTGAAATTCCATTCAGAGACTTAAAAACCGCTGCTGATGTTTTGCAGGACATCTCCACTCCCCTTCTCACCGAGCCTGGACCTTCCTTGTGCATTAGGACATGTAAAAATAAACTGTCACCACAAAAACAGCACCTTGAGCAGCTTCCAGGCACTTGAGGTGCTGTATCCTGACATAGCAACTTTAAGCTGTGTGTACTGGAGGGAGGAAACAACTAGGCAGTGATGAAAGGCTGTTGGAATAGGGGGTGATTGCGGACTCAGAAGTTATTTTGTGCATGCAAGGACAGAGGTGGCAGCCAGAAATGTTACATGAACTTGACTGACTGGCCACACCAGGCCTGGCCTTGAGGAGCATTGGTTTTGCTCTGTCTGTCTGTTCTGTTCTTGGTATTTGACTTCTAGCAACTAATTCTCTAGAGACTCCTACACTGCTTACTCTGAAAGTCTTCCTGGAGTAAAGCCACTTAATGAGGCTCTGTCCTTGCTGCTTTGCCCTTTTCTCTGAGGGTTCATGCCCTGAGTGGACTAAAATTAAGCAGGTATCCACCTCACCAAGCCCCTCTGAGAGACAGCCTGTCCACTATGGCCAGCATCCTGGCTAGCACATTTGTCTTGCTCCCACTTTGCTGGAGATGACCCAGTATCTGCCCACATAGAGAATTTAGATTCTCCCTTGTCTTCTCCAGGTAAGATAACCCACACAGGCATCATCATGTTGGGCTTTTGGTAACCTTGGAGTCAAGAGGGTTTTGGGTACCTATATTTTCCTCTTAAGTTCAGGTGTGGCCTTAGGGTCTTGAAAGCCATCCTGGGCTTAAAAACTGGGCCTGAAAAGGAGCTGTTCCCTAGTCAATGAAACTGGCTTCTGAATGGGAGCTCTTCACTCTGTGCTTCCTCTTTTCCCTGTGCAAGAAGAGAAGATGATAATAAAATGTGAACATCAAACCTTGCTTTGTGGAGCTCTTTGATCCACAGATGGAAGGTTATATAAATGCAAAGTGCTATCATTATTTATAAGAACACGCAGTCAACAGCTCCTTCCAATCTGGTGCAGTGGAAATAAACAGGAAGGCACAAATTTAGCATGATGACTGCTGGATCTAATAAGATGCAAAGACAGGCTGGCAAGACGTGAGTTTGTTTGAACACATGATGCTGTTTTACCAGTAACTGACACATAAAAATTATGAAAAATTAATGAAAAAAGAATCACAGGTGATGAAAACTGGTCTGACCCCTCAGTGCAGCAGTCTCTGGGAGTTTGCCTCAGTTTAATTTCCCTTATTATCAAAGCCTTTCTTCCAAAGAAATGTACGTTTTAGAAGCAGACTGCTTTCCTTCCAGGTATAAATTAATGTGGTTAAAATTACTCCCTTAAACCAGTGCTGACTTAAAATTGCTGGGTATTATGTTTAGTTGTGATGGGAATGCATTTTAACTAATAGCAAGCTGTCAGCTTCAGAAACTGAAATCCAGGAGTTATGTTTAAGAGGAACAGGTGGGAAGACAGATGCTCCTCTTCTGCTAGAAATGAAAGAGCAAATTCCTGAACTTCTGCCTGGCTTTAGGAAGCAGCTTTCCCTCTGTCTGGTTGGTGCTGTGGGATCCCTCTTTTCCCTGTTTTGACCAAGTTTTTGCTTCCAGTGAGTAGGAGCAGTATAGGAAGGGAAATACAAGCTCTCTGGCAATGTGGTTCAGCTTTTCCTTGGGGAGATGCCAGCTTGGAGAAGGAAGGGGAACTCACCAAAAGCTTGCTCACCTGTTGGTTCCCTTGGGGCTCAGATGCTGCTCAGCTTTCTTCTATGTGGGGATCGGTAATTTGGTGCAGACACTGCAAGGGAAAGGCTGTGGGTCCCCTTGCTGACTTTGCTTTAGGAACTGTGAGATCCCTGTCAGGCAACAGGGAAGGTGCTGCTGCCCACAGTGTTGTGTAGACCATCCTCTCTCCCTGCTCTCTGCTCCAGACAGACTGCTCAGGGAGGCACTGGCTGAGGGCTTCTTCTCCTTGCAGTGCTCTTCCTAAGCTCCAAATGAGATGCAGACATGGTTTGACCCGTGTTTGCTGGGGGATAGGGAGTTGTTAGGACTGGGTTTGGAGATGCAAGGTGGGTTTTGGTGGCTGCTGTGAGCTGACCTGGTTAGGGAGCTGTTTTACAGCGCCATCATGCCAAGCCCATTTGGACCAGTACTGCCTGGAGAGATGAGGTGAAACAGAGGCAGGGACACTCACAGCATGGCAGTATTTCAGCATCTGGCTCCAGTCCCCCTCAGTGCCCACACAGGGACTTGAGGCAGCAGGTAAAAGTACATGGGCTAAGGGACCTTGGTTTTCACAGCACATCTTTGCTTAGGATTGGGAGACAGGTGAGGTACCTGGGGTAAGAGAGACCTGCTCAGGCTTACTGATTGCCTGTTGCACACAGGCAGGCAATGACCATCTTAATTTCAAAATCTTCTTCCCTCATGCTGTGCAAAACCCTGCTGTCTGCAGACTTTTCTGAGCAATTTCATTACTTCCTCCTGGCACAGGGATTTACTTGTGCTGAGCTCAGCTGGGCCAGGCTGCCAGCCATGCTCACTGCCATGTCACTGAGGGCCTGGCTGGAGCTCAGCCTGGGAGGAGAAGATGCCTTTGCCTGCCTCCTCCAGCCCTCCAAACGGAGGTGCATGAATGAGCTTTCATGCTGGGCTCTCACAGGTGTGAGAAAGAGTAGGAAGTTCAGCATAATTTGTAACTTTGCCTGCTGTTACCAACACTAAGATGGGGAATGTGTCCAGAGACGGACTGAACATCAGATTTGCTCAAGGAATGACATGGATACAGAATGAAGTATTTCCCAGAATACCTCATTCCAAGAGTACTTGGTCTCAGGGTGTTCAAAGGATTTTGACCAGTCCCATATATCTTCTATGCCATGGGCAGTCATGAAGGTGATGTGAAATGACAGGCTTGGTTAATGCTTTTGGACTATGCTTGAGCTGGATGTATACTGTAGGTTTTGTGAAGTTGTGATCTTGTCTTTCATGGAAGTGTACGTTCTCTGGATTTTGTGTCGTCTCTGGAGGAATGAATTGGTTGTATATCCAAATGGGAGACATTTTGCCTAGTGCTTTGGTGCACAGCATTTTGGACATATATTATGTGCAAAAAACCTTGTCTGACTTTTTAATGCTCATTCTTTCTCTCTTCATCTGTGCCTTCTGTTCAGTGAATAAGTACTGATACTTTTCCAGAGTATGGAACTAGCTTTCTCATATGTGCTTTGCACTGCACACATGCTGTATTTCCTATGAAGGTGTTCTTGCTTCTTAAAGCCCTTTGCATAGGCTGATAGATACTATAATTTCAGTGAAACATGAGCTCTTACCTCTCATGGCCTTCTGGATACCTTCCAAAGTCATTGTTCTGGTTAACTTCTCTAATTTCCTCAAGAGGTAATGGTGCCACCTTGCTTGGTCTGGGAAAGGACACTGCCAGCTATAGCAGTGTGGATATGTCTCTGTGTGTACAACTGGAGGGATCTGCCAAAAGGTTCTCCCTCATCCAGAACTGGATGTCTGCAGCAGCAGAAACCAGAGCAGGGGGCTGGGTACCTGCTGTGGGTGAGGGATAACCTGGGCTCTACCTATTACATATTCCATAATCCATAATCCTATTACATATTCCAGTATCCATAATTCCAGTTTCCAGCTCAGTGTTCTCAAATGACCACACAGTTTTTTAAAAGGAGAGAGGATATATAACTCAATGGGCAAAATCACAAATATCTCTGCTGTTCTATGAGAGCTGTGATGTGACTGGAAAGCACATATAAAGTGAGTATCCCGACCCTCTCCTGCTGTTATGCTTTTGTTTGCTGTTCAGCTGGACTGAAATCTGGGAACACTGTCAAGCAGAGGAGGGTGGAAATGTCACGGAAGTTACTGCTACGTTCCACTGGGCATCAGCTCATGGAGAACCACCTGTGCAAAGTGGAATCCATCATGCTTTTGCCTGCTTGCTTGCTCGTTCTTGCCAACAAGCAGCAAACTGAAATGAGCAGTATACGCACTCTGAATTGCTTTTCATTGCCAGTAAGCAGGTCCAGAAATAGAGGGGACTGGGAAAAGGTGCAATATATCTCCATGTCCTCTGGAATATACAACAGTTGAATATGTAGCAGGGTAAGCAAATCCACAGAACAACTTTTGTATTGTTGTTCTTATATCTGGGCAAACTACTTTATCATATGCTAAGGGCAGAGTTGTAGACACACAGCATCAGCTGTAACACCTTGTGCTGGGGTTAGCTAAGCCAGAATACTCCTCCAGAAACATGTTCTGGGCAATTTCCTCTGGAGTCCAGGAGCTTCCACAAAACATTTCTGCAGTGGGATGACAACTGAGATGAAGGTTGCTAATACTGGCACAGTCTGAAGAGAGATGCATTTTACTGCTGCAATATTATGTAACTGCTTTTGTCAGGCAGGATGAATCTCAGTTCTGGTGAAGTCAGTGTCTTTATTACGGACAGTGTCACAACTGTCTGTAGTGTCAATTCAGAGGAGGAATGACCTTTTTC
Source organism: Molothrus aeneus (assembly GCF_037042795.1). Taxonomy (NCBI): domain Eukaryota; kingdom Metazoa; phylum Chordata; class Aves; order Passeriformes; family Icteridae; genus Molothrus; species Molothrus aeneus. The sequence goes on along the minus strand of NC_089650.1, from coordinate 18,251,240 downwards.
ATCTGTTGGGAAGTGACACCCTTGTTTAATGGTGGTAGGGGCAGGGAAGAGGGGCAGCCTGCTCACATCTGATGGCTATGACAGCAGCACATCTCTGTTAGGCAGTGGTTGCCTTCTCTTAGTAGCCATCTCTACTGAAGATTCTCAGTCTGCTACTACTAATGAAAGCCTCTTGATCAAGAAGCAGTGCCACTTCCCTTCTCTCTCTACCCTCATGTAAAGGTGGCCAATCAGGCATCTGATGGCTTGACCTGGACGTTCCAACCTTCCCAGGGAGAGGTCCCTGGACTCTACCTATTACAAGAGACAAGAGAGGCAAGAGAGACAAAAGAGGCAAGAGACAACTTTCTAGGAGTCCTAGGCAGTCCTTCTGCTGCTGGGTAACCTCAGCAAGGGGCAGGCAGCTCAGCTCTTAGCAGTGATTGCAGCTCTGCCTTCAAGGTGTACCCTGGCCAACACAGGGCCAAGGAGACAGGAGCACCGTGTGGTTGCTCTGCAGAGGTAGCCTTTATTCCAGCACCCTGCAAAGGAGGCCAGGGACAACAGCTCTCTCCTGAACAGGGTAGAAACTGGGGGTTTTATGGGGAAAAGCAGGGGTGGTACAAAGGGGAAAAAAATAATTGGTCCCAACAAATCTATATGAGATTCCAAAGCATGCTGGGAACTCACCATGACCAAGGAGGATTTCGCAGTCCGTGAGAGTTTGAGAAGACCTCATCATAGCCCATTTAAGGGATACCTCTACAAGGGAGAGGGCTGTCATGCCTATCTGTCTCCACATCCTCAGATCCCTTTTTGTTGACGGTGTCCTTCAAATCTTTCTCAGCTATCTGGTGATCTCCCCACAGTAACTGTTGAGCCAAGCTAAACATATGTTCTTTTATTTTTTCCTTGTAAATCAACTCTTCTGACCCTTTTATCATGTTTTACTGCTCTCCTCTGAAATCTGTTCACTTTGGCATGTTTCTGTCTCTTGGATGCTGAAAGCAGAATATAATCCCTCAGCTCTGGGTGCTGTCTGGCGGGAAAGGGCTATTACCTCCTGGAGCATCTCAGGGATTGGAAGAAAGGGATCTACTGCTGCAGGAGCTCTAAACTGTTGACCATCAACTTCAGCTTTTGCAAACCATGTAGCTGTCTTCATCCTCCTGGGCTAGCTGGTGCTCTCCACCCAAGAGGTCTCCTCTGTACAGCTGCAGCAGATTTCCATGGATAGAAAAAACTGCCTTTCCCACTGCTACTGCAGATGGTTTTCACCAGAACCTGTTCCAGCACTAGGGCTCAGCCCAGTCCCACTGCTGGCACCAGCAAGGGAGGCTGCAGGAGGAGAGGACGAGTTTGAATTTAATAGCAGCAACTCCTTGCCTTTGCAGCAGCCACAGCTGGAGGCAAGGTTCCTCCAGCTTTTTGTCCTTGCTGTAATTCATGGCCTGCTTGTGTATGAATTTATGATCTGTCACTGCTAAGCCTCCTTCAGTTTCACTGTTTTATGGGTTTTCCTCCCTCCCTTTGCATATCTTTTGTAGAACACCTATTTTTTCCCCCTTCCATACTCTCTTTGCAATATTCATCCAAGGAGGAACTGATTTCTTTTTCATTCCAGACTGCAGTCTCTCCAGGTCTGTTGGTCCTCTTTCCCTCTCCCACGTTTCTGCTGCTTGCAATAGCTGTCACTTCAGGACCTAAAGGGCACAGACACAACTAAGTAAGGGAGTGTCACCAGGGCAGCAGGAAGGCATGACCAGAGGAATGAGGCTCAGAGGCTGCCTTTGTACAGTGTGCAGCATCAGCACAGTGCACAGCCCTGGCTGCTGAGCTACCAACACAGTCTACTGCTGATGTGGTTGTAATGATGTCTCTTTCTGTCGGGCTGCTCAACTGCAGCTTGTCCTCTGAAGCTCTGTAAAATGTTTTTCTTCATAAAAATATATGCTTCCACATAAAGGCCAGTATGAGAGGACTTAGAAAGTCTACAAGGTCAGGCCTATGAATTGAATCCTGTCTTCAGGGAAATCCAGTGCAAGAGCTGGAGATGCTGGGTAGCTGTGGGAAAGTTTAGTTTTCTGACTAAATGCAATTGATGCTGGTGTTTTGACAGCTTTCAAAATTAGATGGTGCTTGCAGATACCCATGTCTCTTGATGCAAAATCTTTATGGATGGCTGTATCTGAAGGAAATATTCCCTGCAGGTTATGGTTGCAAATGATTGCTGATTTGTGAAAATCATGCCCCCCATAAAAAGCGGTGGGTAGGTGGGGCTCTTTCAAGTCTTTCTCCCTGGAAATTTGAAGTGATCCATTTTATAATCCAAATGTTTGTCCCTGAGCCTTCTGCTAAGTTTCCAATCTTGCATTCCATCCGCATTCCAGCTAACACCAGCAAACCCCCACCAGTGCCTCCAGGGCCCAAGGTCTCCCAGACAACATAACATAAAAAACTATCATCCCTGCTACCCTGAGATGGTTTTATTTGTGCTGCCTAGCAGGTGACACTGCACCTGAAACACAGCTGCTGTAGTGATTTAACCCTAGCTGGCACCATGCAGCAATTCACTCACACCTTCCCAGGTAGGGAGGAGAATTGGGAAGGAAAGATAAACATAGTGGGTTGAGATAAGAACAGTTTAATAATTGGGGGGGAAATAATAATACTACTAACAAATACTAATAATACCAATAATAATTGTAATGTAAAGAAGAGAGAGAGGGGAATAAAACATGAGAGAAACAAGTGATTCTCAACCCAATTGCTCACCACCCAATGACTGATGCCCAGACTGTCCCTGAGGAGTGATCAGCCCCTTCTGGCCAATTCACCCCTGTTAATGTACTGAGCAGGACGTTCTGTGGTATGGAATATCCCTTTGGCCAGTTTGGGTCAGCTGTCCTGGCCATGCTCCCCCTCCCAGCTTCTTCTGCAGCTCCTCACTGGCAGATCATGGGAAATTGAAAAGTCTTTTACTTAGAGTAAGCACTACTAAGCAACAACTGTAACATGAGTGTGTCCTCAAGATTATTCTCATACTAAATCCAAAACACAGCACTCTAGTAATTACTAGGAAGAAATTAACTCTGTCCCAGCTGAAACCAGGACACTGTCCTCCAGAGAGGGGACAGTACAGCTGCCTGTGCAACCAGGCCGGTTGTCATGGTCAACAGGCTAATGAATAAGAGATGAACAATGCCTAAACCTCAGTGGTTTAGCAAGGAAAGCAGGAAGAACTGCTCATTGACTGCCACAGCCATTGTCAGATGTTGTGCACAGAACTGAAGTTCACAGACCAGTGTTGAAGTGAGGTGAATTTTCTAACTGGTGGCCTCTTGCAGGACTCTCAGTACATTGATGGGCCTTCACTGGCAATGTAAATACCCATGTGTGCAACAGGTAAGCACACATGCAAAATTACAGAGGTGCAAAACTATGAGTTCATACCTGAGGGATTACATGATTCATCAATTTGTGGGTGAAAAATAGAGCTCTCTGCTCCTCTATTTCCATGATACAGCAAAGAGGTGTCTGCAATGCTTGGGTGACCTGATATTCTTCTGTGGCCTCAAGGATTTGTGTCATGTTAAGCTACTTGTCTCAGGGAGTGGCAGAGTGCAGGGCAGGATTTTTGGGAAGATAGTTCTGTGCCACAGAGCCTGTGCAGGACAACACATGTTACAGCTTCTGGTGCTCCAAGCTTTCTGTGCATTTATAGAAAGGGAAAATGAGACTAAGATTTAATCAAAGCAGTTATTAGTGCTTTATAAAGAGTCAAGATGGAGCTACATTTTGTGTTTTGTGGGTATACACTAATTATTTGCTATTTATTTGCAATTCTGCCTTCAGATATGTTTGCTGTTGTCCCAGGTGTTCTTCAAAGACAACATCAAAGATGGGATCCTGCCACTGAAGAATCAGCACATCCTTAAAATGGCCCTGAGAATTCTCCCATTTCCCTGATAATGCCTTTGCTTACTAGAACATGTTCTGTACACACAGTCCTATTAGCAGAACAGGACCTAATTTGTTTCTCTTGGCAGCAAATCAGAGCTACCAGAGTTCCAGGGTTCATGCTGAGTTAATGCTGAGTTCCCCACTCTGCCTGTAACTGGGCACCCAGTTGCTACTAAATTTTCAGGCAATTATGAAAAAAAAAAAAAAGAGGGGGATTAGGGGGGAAGACTAAGAGAAAAGGAAATGAAGTTCATATTTCCTGCATGACAGTTCAGATCATTATGTTTGGAAAAATAAATCTGCCTGCTACAACAGTGTGCAATCCCCTGTGAAATGGGGTGTGTATGTGTGTGATTCCCAGATTCCTGGGGTGGTTTTAGAGATTTCTCTTTAGCAGCAGTGCTTAGCACCCACTGGTAACAGGTTAGGCATGTCCATTTTGAAATTGGAGCTGTCTAGGGAAGACTGAACGGAATAATTGATTTTTTTATCAGACACAATAATTGAGGAATAATGGAAAAGGAAAGCTCAGAGGAAGAAGGGCCTGGGAATTGTGGTAATACAAAGTAGAGGAATCCCTTGGGGACAGATCATATCAGCTGAAGTAGAAGAAATATATAGGCTTTTCTGTCCTTCTGGCCTCTTGTAATAGCAAAATGAAGAGGAGAGCTGGGAGTATGAAGGGAAGAATAAAGCCAACTTCTCTCTTTCACTCCACTTTCAGTTTAACCCTCTGCTGTCTTGTGTAATTGAAAGTAAAATGGGATGTCCTGCTTTTCTTCCTCGAACTGATGGGTTAGGAAACTGTAATGCTGCTGAAAAACAATAGCAGTTCAGCAGGTTCAAGGGTAATGGGAAACAGGCAGGCCTGGTGGGTCTGGGTTTGGAAGATGCCCTTTGAAGAATGTCTAACAATAAGAAGCTCATGCCACCTCCTGGGTAGCGTTTAAAAAATGTGTGGATGGTCTGCATCAAGGAAAAAAACCACAAACCCAAAACATGGATAAATGTTTGAAAAAACATCAGGAAAACTTGGCATTAGCAACTGTCAATTTCCCTACAAGCTGCCTACAAAACACTTCTAGTGATTTATGGCACCTTACAATATCCCAGGTCACTGGGATGCACTGCCTTCCCTTGGAGAAACCTGTTACACCAAGTAGCATACTAATGTTTCCTGGTAAAGTTTTCTGAGACTTTCTATATTAATTGATTTCTTCATCCCTTCTTATGTTTCTCTTCCTTCCAGTAATTTTGCTGTCCCTCTTTTATATTTGCCTCCTTATCAGAAATGATCCTACTTACTTTTAGGCACTGCTTAGTGAACTGGTACAAACTTTGCTCTTTCCACCTTTTCTTGTAATCAGATATCTCTATTCTGGTAATCAATATATATTGCTTTGTCAATAGCTTTTGGGTATTGAAATGCCCAGAACAGAGAACAATAGTTTAGATGTGACATCCATAGAGAAAGAAGAGCATGCCTTGCTGCTGCATAATCTGTACAGTGCTTCTGTACACAAACAAGGGGCTTACATTGTTTTGCCAAAGTCATATGCAATTTGCCCTCTATTATAGCCCTTAGTGTTCCAGTGTTGCAGCCATCTTTGCCATTAAGCACCTGTGGTTTGGGTTATTTTCCTCCTCCCTCCCTGATTTCAGATAATTACTTTTTTCGCCTAAGCTTAATGTTTCATTTGGGTAATTTCTTCCTGTTGTTTCAATTTCTCCAGCTCCCAGTTTGTTATTTCTCCTCCTTGCTTGCCTTTGAAAGTAGACTCCCATATCCTCTCTAGTCTTCCCCCCCAACTACTCCACATATCAAATGAAGATATTAATAAAACCAGAATAAACTATGGAACAGTAAGAGCCTTGCTGAAACACCCCTCATGATGCTCCCCTTACTGGGGACATGCCACTGGGCATGGCTTGCAGATTTGTTCTTGCTTTGTTACGTCCACATCTGTGCCTCCATGAATTTGTTTTGCCTCTGTAAGAACTCTGAAGTTGCTCTATGAAATTTCCTCCTGCATCTGGTGCATTTTCTTTTTCCATCATAATATTTTTAGCTAGTGTGTCAGGAATGCAAGCCAGTGTACCCCAATGTGCTCAGTCATTTCCCAATGCTCCTAACACACAGTGCTGCTCTATACCTTGCTTGGCAGCCCACTTGGTTTGCTTGTGCTCCTCAGCTTTGCTTTACATTTATCTCCAAACCTTTCCCAGTTCCCCAAACACCAATATACATCCTTAACCTGTGGTGTATGCAGCCCTTTGCAGTTCCCTTCCAAGCTTGCTGCAGTTTATAGGACCAGAGCCTCAGCTGCTATAAATTGTTATGGCTCCACAAAAATCAATGAAGCTATATGATTTGTTCACCAGCTGGACATCTGGCTGGGATTTTATGAAAGACCATTTGCCTGGACTGCAAATAGGGCATTAAAGGTCCCTAGGCCCAAGTGAGCTTGGGGAATGAAGGAGGGAAAAGGAAAAAACAAGAGATACTGTGGAATAAGCCAGCTCTAGCAGCCAAAAGACCTGGAAAAGAGCCAGATGAGACAGAGAAGACCGTCAGCATGGACTTCTGTACTCTGAAAATGTCATCAATTGTACTCTCTGCAGAGATCTCTCACCTCCTTATTTTGATGGTCCACCTAGTCCTTATACAAGCTCTTATTCTTAGTATTGGGTCACACCCCATTCTCTTGTATTTCAGCAGCGTCTCTCCTCAGGTAGCAAGACTCTTACTGTATAAAGTGCTGTACATGCACAAAAAGACCAAAAACTTATCTTAGAAACCTGCACACCACCTGCTACCAGTCGATACAGACTGTGAGCAGAATACTGCTATTAAAAAAGAGCACGGGCAACTTGAGAGGTAGTGAGCCTTGTCCTTAATGCTGGGAAAGTTGACCCCATGGGCTCCTCCTTCCTCTACCTTCTTCCCTCCCTTCCTCAGGTCCCATTGCCCCTTTTCTTTTGGTGAATCTCCTCCTGAAAGCAACAAATCTATTGGGTTGTATTGCTTGGAACAAGATAGTAAATTACAGTAATACCATGATGCCTTGTGTCTGTAGCTAACACTGTGTGTCCTCCTTTTTCAAAGAGGAAAATGGGAAGCAGGAAAACCCCTCAAAAGAAAAATGCTTTCAGAAGATGTCAGGAGTGCCCAGTGCATAACCTGGCTGCTGCTAGTGAAATCTCAGGGCCACTCTCCTACAGAGTGAGAAATCACTCAGCTTGTCCTAGCTGAGCCACAATAACTCACTGCACACCTTCCCTCAGCTCAAGACAAGGTGCCCTTGGTGAGCCCTTGCAGGAGGAGGTCTGAGCAGAGCTTGGTGCCCTCTGGCTTGTCACCAGCCCCATGTGCCAGCAGGCAGCTGCTGGCGACCCTGAGCAGAAACTCTTGCCCTGGAAAGGGGCCTTTGCTGCTCACCTCTAAGAAACAATTTGTACTTGAGACAGAGAAAAGCTGAGGCTTCTAGCAATCATTAGGAAAGCACTGAGGTGTATAAGCTGTTGGGTTGTTAGTCATTTGGGCAGTCCCCAAGAGGCATTTGTGTGGATGGGAGGGTGAAAAATGTGCCTTTACAACATGTGTAAATGGCAACTAATTTTTCTTTTTTTTTCTCCCTTTTTTTTTTCTTTCTTCCGAGTGCAAAAGGCCTATAAAACAATTAGAGCTTAAAATTGGACTCCTGGCAGAGAAGGAGAGAGGGAGTTTATGCCTTGTTAAATGTAATCAGTCTGGTGATCAAGGGACAATTTCAGCTGCGTGAGATATAATTACATCATAAACTCCACATTACAAACAGGTCAAGCAGAGGTGAAAAGGTAAAGAGGGAATTAACTACTACGCCCTTTGGGGGATGTGGCAGAGGAGACATTTCTGGACTCCATTTCCCAGGGAAACTTCTCCAGCTGGAATGGGAGCTGTGAGCAGGCAGGAAAGGCAGGCTGGCACCTCAGGGCTCCTGCCTTCCCTCATTCTGCCGGGCAGCTGGACAGGTGACAGATACACCTGAGGTTTCACATCTGCCAGCTAGGCTGGAATCTTACTTAGTTAAATATTAATCATGTTTCAGAAAACAGAGAAACATTTCTTTGTGGCCTGAAGCTGGAGGAGTGTTTGTGGCTCCTCTGCCAGCTGACTTTAGGATGACAGCCAGCTACAAAGAAAAAGGAGGCATATATATCCCTCCCAGGTGGTGGTGGCACACCTGAGGTTGAGGATGGAGAGCCTGTTTGCAGGGACAGGGGCTGCAGCACAGCTCAGCACCGAGCTGGAGTGAACCTGGTGCCAGAACAGGTGTGGGAATGCTGCTCTGGAGCCCACTGCCCAGAGGTCCCACACCTCAAGCAGGACCCTCAAGGTATCTCATCAAAGGAGTGGTGGTGCAGAGCTCAGCACCAGCTTGTCCCTGTCCCAGGCTACCTGTGGCAGCAGTGAGAAAGGGTCTATTCCTTTCATGCAGGAAATCACATCAGGCACAGGCAAGGGACCAGACTTGCCCTGGAGGCTGACTCTGGCTGGACCCATGTGGGATACATTTCAGAAACACTTCTTAGAGCACAAGGGGCTGCTTGGGTCTATCCAGAAAAAATAAGAAACAAGAATCTGGTTTACCATTTGCTACTTTAGGTAAATACATTTAGAGGTGAGGTTTTGAAATGAGGAAAACTGAGTAATAAAAAAGAAGGAACATAGTTAGGAGACATGGGTTTATTTAGGAACAGTTTTAGGAAATGTAAGATTTCTCAGCTTAGGGACTTGAGTTATTGACAAAAGATCAAAATAATGTTGGGAAATTCTTCTTTCATAGTTTTCTGTCTCAAAAATAGCTGAGCATTTTAAAAACTGTTGTGTCAGTAATTGTGGTCCTCATTTCTGGTTTTACTGCTAAAGATCTGCTTTACAGACTAGAGAAGTCTGTCTGGGATCAAGAGTTCCAGTTTTTACTTGTCACTGACATGCTTCATGTTATTAGATAAATCACTTAACCTTTCTGTGACATACTTCCCCGTCTGTAAAATGAGGTTGATAATCATACTGCTTACTTCACTGAAGTGTTAGGAGAAAGAATTATCACTGTTTTTATAAGCACTTATATCTCTCTCTGGGGCAAAGACTGGGGTTTTTTTTTCTGTGCTCATGTAGCAGCACAGGAGTCCTGCTCTGTGATGGATGTTGGTAGGCTCTATTAGATATAGAAAGATAAAAATTAAATATAGCTGTTGACAATGCAGCAAACAGGGTTTGCAAGTATGACAATAAGAATGGGTTAGATTAAAAGAGCAGGGCCTCTTTTTTTTTTTTGTGCTGAAGGAATGATCAATTAAGTATAATGACAGCATCCTGAAATACAGCCCTACCTCAAAGTGGGCAGCGTAACCATTCTTCTGTAAAATATGGAAATAATTATTGATGTTTATACAGCCCTATGAATTGAATATTTTTACTTAGAGTGCTTGGAGAATTTGGTCAAGATCATGTTGCATTAAGAGCTTTACAAGCCCAGAGCTGGAGACAGTCCTTACCCAAAAACATTTGAGACCAAAAGAGACACAGAATGAACTTTAGAGAAACTATGTCAAGAGAAGTAGAAATACACATGTCCAAGAACACACAACAGGTCACTGCCAGAGTAATTTTAAGTCATTCTTGTCACTGCCTCCTTGTGACTATGGCTCCTGTGTTGTTCCTGGACTGCAGGCCAGCTTTATTCACACAGGCTTGGTGTTGTTACTAGGAGCAGAAACAAAAATGCAGACTGGCTAATCTGGAGGTTTAGTGACCATGCAGACAACTGAGAAGGCAGGGAATTGGGGAAGTTTGAACTGGCTTTTCCAGTGGGACCATCATCAGCAGCAGTCAATGCAGCCTTGGCTAGTGCCTGATGCTGTTGTCATGGAAGAGACTTTCATACATCAATCAGATCCAAGTCAGTCATAAGTAAGGAGCTCAGCACTTACTGACATAGCACATTTAAAAGGACTAATTAGTCCCTGGTGCCGTCTACAAGGAAAGACTTAAGCTGCAAGCAGCTTAACACAGTTTCACAGGATGGCAGTGAAGAAGCCTGGATTAAACCCTGCTGTGAATCATTACTGCCACAGCTGTAGCATCATACAGACTGCTCACAAATATTTCTGTGTGAAGCTGGGCTGACACATTAGGCATTTTTTGAGGCATTCCCTTCATGACTGGCTCAGTCCTTCCTACTCATGCCTGTCTTTTTGGACCAGCACAGAGGGAGTAAGCAAGGGTCCGAGTTTATGGACAGAGAATTACAGCTCTGGCTGTGCTTTGGGACACAGAAGTGGTTCCTAGCTCCTAGCTGTACCAAGAGCAGAACTCACACAGAATTGCTGCTCCTCTGTCTAGGCCATTTGGTCACCTTCCTTTGGCTTTGGGGAACATAGCTTTTGTAATTTTCTTAAAATAGAAGGGCCATAATTTGCGGGAGTTTTAGGGACCCTTCTCAGTATGGTTTTCCAAAGAGTTTAAGGAAGGCTCACACTCTGGAGGATCGGCCCCCTGCCCTCCCTGCCCAAGTTACCAGGGATGGTAAGGGCAGGGGTATGAACTGCTGGGGCTGGAGGAGAAACCAGACAGGAGCTCATGGAGCAGTGGATGAGCCTTGTCCAGTCTGGATGCAATCACATTTGGACTGTGAGCCATCGTGAGACCTGTAGGACAGTCTGTGGTGTTTGTCTGATAGTTTCCTGCAGTGCTGCCTGATCCTGAGGTGGGCTCCAGCTGCCAGATGAGGAGAAACAGGCACTACAGGACCAGACAGGCTCTCCAGTCATGCCACCCACATATAAAGTATGCCTGTCTGAAGAAAATTTAGAGGCGAACTGTTTTGTCTGCATGCTTGCAGAAGCCAGTGGAAGTGCACTGTATTTTTATTCCCTATAGTTCTTGCCCAGCCTGGAGCCATCTTGGCTTGGCAACATGGTGATGTCCCTGGGACAGTGCTTGCATCAGGATTGGACATCCCTCCTGCCTGTGCTCTCTGTGCTGTCCTTTTTTGCAGGGGAAAAAACCCCAAAGAAATCGGTTAGCACACCAAAGAATTCTGACGGCAACTGGAAAAGAGCCCAAAAAGTTGAAACCTGCCATCAGTGTGGGAAAGGATGAGAGAGAAAAATTATGGCATGCAGTCCTGATACCACTATTTCTTGGCAGGAGACAACTGCCTGTGCATCTCAGATAGCTTCCCAGAGTAAGAAAGCACAATCATAGCTCAGCATAGAGGAGCAAAGAGCTTGGAGACAAAGGCCCCATTCTTCTGCTGATCCTTGAGGGAAAATCTATGTCCTTCCCACCCAGACTGGACAGTCTGACCAGCTTGGCTCCTCATGCTTTCCAAACCTTCTGTGCAGTGGTTGGCTCTGTCTTCCCACCTTGCTGTCTCAGATAAAATCACTGTCTGCAGAAGGGAATGCCTCCAGCAGCAGGGCTGAATCTGGCCATTATGCCATCACTTTCCCTGTGCTGCTGTGGTGAGAAATCATGGGTGGGTTTGATTAATCCCAGCTGGACAAGGAGCCCAAAAGTTGGCTTTTCCCAGTTTCTAAGGACTGAGTTGCATTGTCTGACCACACTTGGTGGTCACCTAATACCTGTGCCCAGGCTTTTTCATCCTTGGAAAAAGAAATAGCTGACATATTGCTTTGACTGTAACTCTTAAAAGGAGTCTGCCTTCCAGCTGAAGCAAAACTCCAGGAAATCCTTAACAAAACTCCCAGCAGTGTCAGAAAAGTGACAAGAGACTGAAGCAAGGGCTTAATAATGGAGTGACTCTTTCAATCAATTGGTGTGAGTTAATTAATTAATTGCTGCAGTTGCAATGACATTCCCTCTGGCTGAGTAATCGGGGAAATCAGCCACCTGAGGCTCTTAGGGAGTTAATTGCCTTAAACTTTGTTAAAGCAGAGTGATAATACCATTTAAAAAATGCTATCAATGCACATTTCTTGTCTTTTGGGATCTTCCAAACCCATTCTTCATTTTGCAGAGCAAAACCTTTAGAGTTTTACTTGGAACAACTGAGTAATGGAGACAGATGAGGTGGAGAAACAGGGAGCACAACTGTGAAATACAAGTTCTGTATCATCTGAAACAGGAGTCATGCTGGTGAATTTGAAACACCCTGAATCACTCTCCAAACTTTCTCTGTCCATCCAGACTCCTGCCCCTTCTTAAATGTTTTTTTTTTCTCCATCAGGGAGTAGACTTTCCCTACTCTCTTGGAGTCAATATTCTCTTTTAAGCCTTGTATGAAAACACTTTTCTTTTTTTCAACCTGATTTTATCTCAAAGAAGTGTTGGTAGACATAGGAGAACTATTCTGGGAAGAGAAGAAACCCTTCTACCACCCCTTTCACAGCTACCTATTTCTCAGGCTGAAGCTGAGCTTCTCTGTGCTTTAGACCTCTCTCTCAAGTGAGCCCTTTGAGATCTTTGCAGGACATTTGGTCTTCTGTCAGTGGAAGTGGGTATTTTTGGCTGGAGCCCCTGCAGACATCTTTTTAAGGAGGCAAAGTGGAGGCCTTTGAATGATGTCAAGCTGTCCTGAGGCAAAACTAGCCCTGTACCAGCAGCAGAAAAATCCCTGTCAGAAGGCTTAGCCTGTGGTGTGTCTGGCGCTCAGGCTCTCCGGCCTCTGTGCTCTCCTTGCACTCCCTGCTTGTTAGTCTGTGGCTCCAACACACAGTGTGCTCTGGGCAACTGCCTTTGCTTTCCTGCCCAGGGCTCCCATCTGTACCCTGCAAGGTTTTGGCTCCGTGACAAGTGATGGAGCTGGAGAAAATTCTCTTTCCAGCACTCATAGTTTTCCCTAGCCAGAGCCTGCTAGAAAGCTTCACCTCTTCTTGATATTTCTGATTGGAAACAACCCACAAAAATTAAACTGGAATAAAGAAACCAAAAGAAGGAAACAGCTTTGTCTCTCAAAAGTTCATCATATGACAGACAGTGAGTGTGTATAGAAGAAGCATTGAGAACTTGATGATATCAATTCCCATAATTTTTATCCCAGTTGTTTACAATGTTCATTTGCTTGTTTTCCTCATAAGGCCCTTTGAGTCCTGCTATTATAGCATAGTCTCAGTGTTTGTCAAAAAATGAAAGGAGAGCATAGCCCTTCAAAAGATGGAGGAGAGATTGAAATTGTTAGACCAGCAGCCTCAGAAAAGGGAACAAAACCAAGTGACTCGTGTTATAAATAAATGGTACGTTTAAACATTCCACAGATTTTATAGGGCCATAATAAAAATTTTCTTATTGCTTGAGGCTGGCAAAACTGGTATTTTCTTTCTTTTCCAGCATGAAGCATTCCTGGTCTCCAAGGGCCTTTTGGGGAGGTGACTGGGGGCTGAGTGTCTCAGATCTCCCCGCTGCAGCCCTGTCAGAGCTCCCAGCGAGGGACGCCGCAGCTCTCAGATGCAAACCGCCGTTTTCTCCCTTCTATCTTATCTATCAGTCACTTCGTGTGGGAGCTCATACACATATTATTAAATATAAATACAAACCCCAGGCACACATTTTTATCCTTAAGTAATAAAATCTAATGGAAGAATTTACAGTCATGGGTTGTAAAGCAATAATAGTTGTAAAATCATTTAGCAGGGTTCAAACACAGGTGAAAGGAGAAGTTCAGAAGTTCAGCATCTAAATATGTTTCCTGGCAGTTTCCTGTGACAAACAGCAAATCCCCTATTGACATGGTACCAGTAAGGAAAGAGCAGAACTGCTCTCAACAGCTCCACTTGTATTTTTGAGTTCATGCTTGTTCAAGTTTATTACTTCTGAAGTGCACTTTCTATGGGTCAAGTTATTCAGTGGGTAGTAGCGAGAACTGGCTGAAAAGGTCACTGCAGAGACAACAGAAATCCAAATTTCTCTATGGTGCCACTCAAGCCCAGTGAAGGGCAAATAAACTTTTTAGTTGAGACATGATACGCATGATGTATCACAGATGGAAACCACTGGCATTACCTGGAGGGAAGTTCTTAACACAAGCAAGCCTGGGCTGTTTCCATTGGCAGCTAGCGCTCCACCAAGAAGACTTAGATGCAATTATCATTAAGATACTTATATGTACATTGCTTATATTGCAGTTTCTGCCATTTCTAGCAAGCAGCACTTTCTAGCAACTGCTGTTTACTACATGTAGCCATTCTAAGCTGGGCAACAACTTTGTTAAATGTCTTCACCATGCCAAAGCATAAAACGCATGCTCGGTTCTTAAGAGATTGAGCCCGTCTTCTTGTGCCTCTGTTGTTTACTGGTTATTGGTAAGAATAAAAGCTAGTAAACCCAGGCCTCAGGAGTTGCACGAAGCACATCAGGTGGCTGACTTTAAACTCCAGGTCCTGCCTGCCATGTGATGCCAGCCCATGGCACTGAGACAGGAACGAGGTAGGAACCCCACAGCTGTTGTTAGTTCTGCTTCTACTGCTGCATTACTTAACATCCCACCTGAACTTTGTCCTAATGATGGGGACAAGTTATAAGGTTGCTTACTGGATAAGAAGATAACTTTGCCCTATGCTTCATTTCGTAATTATTCTTTTAAGAACAAATTATTAGAAAATGTGAGGAGTACTAAACAGAGTGTACCTTCTCTCAATAAAAAAGGACTCAATTTCTTCAGCAAGCTAGCAGCAATGTGATAACTATGATGTATGCAACACAAGAACTTTAGCATTTCATGGTCTTTGGCACTTTTAAACTTAATTAGCCTTGGCAATCTAAACTGCTTCAAGTGAATCACGGGTGTGCTCCCAAACAAGCCCCTGTTACCGCCCTATCTGAAGAAATGTCACCACTTCCTCAAAGTCAATCAAACAGTCATGTTTTTTCCTGGGAATTGAAGAGATTCCCTGTAATAATAATATGCACAAAACATATCTAAATGTCCTGCACTCTCACTGGCACAGGCTGCCATTCTGGTGTTGTGCTATTTCCACACTCTGGGATGCCTGGTGTGCTGAAGCAGGCAGGCAAACAGCTGAATTCCCTAGCAAAAAGCCCATTACTCCTTCTGTGCATACAAGTACAGCATCCTTTCCCATGTTGTCCTCTGCACTAACATGCAGCAGGGAACCAGCTGCCCAGAGAAGATTTCTGATGGGCTACCAGGGGACTTGGGGGACACTGTGGTAAGACAGGGGCTTAGAAAAGTGCTGAAACCTATGACTGGTGAAAGTGAGGATCGCTTCTCTATTCTGCTTGGCTTCTCATGTTGCCAGGCTGTTCTTTTAGGGTTTTGTTTGAGAAAAAATCAGAAAAATCTTTTGTTCTGGTGGAAGTTAACATATTATCAGTTTTACTTTTTTACCTGCTTTGCTCCCTCTCTCTGTTCTCTTTTTTTCCTGTGCTCTGTGCTGTTTCTTTCTTCATTTAGTCCTAATTCCTGGTGTGATTTGCTTTCTACCACCCAGCTCTTTCCTCAAGGACAGGTCACAGAAAGTAAGCACAGGGTCACTGGCTGGAAAAAAAGGGCATCTCTGGATTGGCCCCATGCTGACCTCTTCTGAGAGTTTACACAGTCTTACCTGCAAAGAAATTGTGCTGGACACAGAGCAGGTTTGCAAGACAGGTTCTCTGGAAGGCAGAGAAAGTCAGCGTTTTGGCTGCCTGGAGGGGCTTGGTGTCTCGCTCCCTGTGCTGGCCTCCCTTAGATGCCAGCCCTACTGGCTACAACACCTTCAAACCTTGTTGGAAGAGGATCATCAGATGAGAGACACATGGATCAAGAATTGTTGCCTGCCTGGGATGAGAGATCAGTGTGTTGGGCTTCTGGTGCAGCAGAGTAAATCTAGAGATTGCAGTTTACTGGGAAAAGATCCCTGGCCCAGTTTTCAGGGCTCAAGCGAGCTGAACAGTGCTGCTACTGACAGAACTGTGGCCTTCAAGGCAACAGAGGGACTGGCCCTGCATTTGTCAGGGATATGGTTAACCCCCAAATTACTTGCTTCCTGACAAGTAACCAAATTTTGGCATCTTTTTCTCATACATGTCTTTACCCTCCTTCAGTAAAGTCTTGCAGCTAACTACAAGATTTGTCAGTGCAGTCAGATGCCCTAAGACTGGACCCTGGGAGCAGAAGACAAGCAAAACCATCTAGAGTTTGCATCCTCCAGGGATCCCCAGGGAGCCTCATTTCTTCAAATGAACAGCTCCACTACTGCATGAGGCAACTGGGACAAAACAATTTCTTCAGCTTCACAAATGGGCACAAAAAGCACTGCATGCACAATGGCTCACGCACTCAGGGCAAATGTTTATAGTACAAATTTAGCATTGACTGAAGCAGATTAACAACTGGCTGCAGAATTTTATCCACATCCTCCTGTCCCCCAGGACATCATGAGTCAGTGAGCAAGCTGTTGACAGCACAAGAGATCAGAACTTATCAGCCCAGCAGTAGCTCATACCACCTTGGGCATCAGAACCTGCAGGTGGAGATCAGTGATGAGAACCAGGGCTACTGATGTTGTTGTTAGGGCTTGGTGGGGTTTTAATTCCTAGCATGACAGATGTCAGACAAGGGGGACAAAACACTGGCAAGGGGAAAACAAGAAAACATTATGGTTCAGAGAGCAGATACTGAATCCCTGCATCTTCAGGGCTTTTTGTGGTGGATTTGCAGTGGGTCAGTTTAACCTAAAAAAATTAGCTCCCCCTGCAATCAGGAAAGACTCTGCATGAGGTGGTTTAGAGCAACTGAAGTGGGGCTCATGTCTTTGCCTGACCTGTAGAAAGAACATGAATTTGTACCTAATACATGAGGTTAAGTGCCAGCCACAGCACCATCAGGGGTCCTGGTATCTCAATACATTAAAAATACCAGAGAGATGAATGCAAATAACATCACACTTACAGCAAATGGCAAGGATGCACTATACAGCACTGCTTCTCAGGAAATTGAAAAAAATGATGCCTTTCTTTATGAAGGAAGACAAGAAGATTTTTCCTATTTTCTGTGTAGACACAGAAGCAGAAGTTGGAAACATTGGTTAGCTCCTCACGCTATATCACTTGATTGGAAAGGGTGGTTGTTTCTCGCTTGTCCCTAAAATGGCACAATGGATTCCATTGTGGCACTTGAGGGTTAAACCTTTTTATGGGCCACATTATATTCCCTTATTTAGCTCCATGCTCCATTTCAGCACCACCAAAACCCAGACTGGTTTATGACCTCCCTCAAACAACATCTTGAAGTCCAGAGCTGTCAGGAACCATAGTACAATTGTAAATGAGCTAAGCTGGTTGGGAGGCTAATTGCTGCTAAGTGACTTGATTGTCTCATGCAGACAGCAGGAAGGTCTTTCTGCTCCCATCTCACGTGTACAGTGCAGAACTGGGGTCATGTAGCAGGTGGCTGATTAAAAAAAGTAAATGCAAATGCTGCTGGCCTGCCCAGTCTGTCAGATACCAGTTTCCAGTCTATGGGGCTCAGCGGCTTTCTGGAGCTTTTGAATAGTTTGGGTCTTCTCAGAGGGTTTGGGAGGTGCTTTCCTTCAGGAGGGGGATATGGTTGTCAGGTACTCCCTCCAGCCTCGTGATGGTCCCCAGCCTCTGTGTAAATCCACAATAATTCTATTTTTCAACTTTATTTCTTCATACCCTGGCACTACTGAGGAGCTTTAAGTGCAACTCCAAGTGGAGTGTGTGGTACCTGCAGGTCACTGCTAAACTGCACTTTCTCATGAGCACCCACTCTGCCAGCTGGGCCCAGGGGGAGCTGTGATTCTCCTGAGCTGGTCCCAGGTAGTAAAACCTATGCTATCAGCATTCATCATTTGATGAAATGAGCTTCCTATTCCTCCTTTTTTCACCAAATGGGCAGAGCAGGGTGGTGCTATCAGCTACAGGAGCAGACAATACCTGGGAAGCAGAGACAAGCAGCTGTCCAGTTCCATGCACTGGCCTGTGTAGGTACCTCTTTCAGTATAGGGAAATGGCAAAAAGTGGCAGAAGTGAAGCCAGGCTCTGAGGCAGGATCACAGCTAGTGCGTGGTGCTGCTCAGGGAACATGAAAGAAAGGACTGGGGGAGATGTGTGTCATACCTGGTACTGTTATTGACAATGCTCACTGTGTGTGACCTTGCACCAAAATTCCCTGATGACTGCCAGTCCCCTCTAAGCATTTTGCCTTTCCAGAGGAGGTATTTAGGAACAGCATCTGTCAAGAAGTAGGATGATTCTGGGCCAGACTGTGTTTGGCATGTGTTTCTTGGTATGTGGGGAGACAGAGATGTATTGCATACAATTTCTGCAAATGCTGAGGGCCAAATATCAGGCTGAACGGCCTTTCACATGGCAGGAAACCCAAGATGTGGGGCAACAAAATATTTCCTTTGCAAAGGAAAATTCCATCAACCAGAAAACTGTGATTTTATTTCTCCATGGCATTTTTGGCATGTGGGCATTGCCCACAATGCAACCATTGCTTAGAGCAAGTGATAAAGCAATCAGGATTTTTAGCTGAATTTTGCCACAAAGAAAAGAAAAGTAACATAAAAAGTGAGATAAATCTTTAGTCTTTATTAGGATAAATGGGGCAAAGCTTAGATTAAACTCTGCTACTGAAGCAGCATTGATTGTGGGTAGGAGTTGCAGAGCTCAGCAATAGGAAGGCAACCGTGATGCCTTTGGTTAATGAACACATTCCTGCTGTCATCAGCCCAGGCTGCCTTTGCACTGCCCAGCTAATAAGAGAGAAAAAAAGTTGCTCTGAGTTTTTAATATAGCTCCTACCTAGTGTGTTGATTCCATCTGAGTTTGGCTCAGGTATTTTTCCAGCCTAAGGAGAAAACTCTGGGGGTTTGAAGCCATTCCTGCTTGGGAAAAAGAAACCATTAGCAGAGTCTTGTGCAGGAGTTTGTACCACACAGGGTGGTGGTATTCTGCTCATTGTGATGCTGCAAGATGTAGCAAGATAAATAATTTTAAACACAGAGCCAGTGGAGAATGTGTCTTTTCCCCCTTAGATTTTCAGATGACCCAGGTGTAACAATGAAAAAAAATAATCCCTTGAAATGACTTGTAGCTGTTTCAGCATCAAGATTTAATACACTACAGGATGGAAATATATGGGAAGCATCTGTCAATGTGTCAGGATTTTAAAACAAGGAGAGTAAAAAACAAAAAAACAACTAACAAGGAAACTCCCAAGTGGAAAAAATGGAGTTTGTCTGAGAAAGACTACCCAGAAAGGATATTGCTTTGTTTTCGATTGGATTTTTCAAGCTTTGTTGTCCCCTCATTCTGTGCTCACTTCTTGGTGCTCCCAGGAGACTCTGCCTGAAATGTCAGAGTTAATTTACACCAGGAAAATTCTGTGAGCCTTTGTAGGAAACCATGAACCACCTCAGTGTGTGTTTCACATATTTTGATTCTTGCCCAGAGAAGTTGTAGATGCTCCATTCCTGGGAGTGTTTAAGGGCAGGTTGGATGGGGCTCTGAGAAATCTGGTCTAGTGGAAGATGTCCCTGCACATGGCAGGGGAGTTGGAACTGGATGATCTTTAAGGTCCCTTCCAACTCAAACCATCCTACGATGCTGTGATTCTTTGATTACTTTCCCAAGTGAGGCAGCTCTCTGTAGAGAAAAGCTGAGTTGGAGCAGTGAGTGGCAGTCCACATCTGACACGCTGTGCGTCTGTGGCGAGTCCAGGTGTTTGCCTAAGCTGTCCCCCATTTTGAGGGATCTGTGCCCATATAGTGATGCCAGAGTGAAATCACTGTGGAAGGAATTGAGAATCCAAATTGTGTAAAATGCTTCCAATTTGTGTAGTTGGTGAATGCAGACTGCTTTTCTGTAGCAAAGAGCTGGTGGGAAGAAACTCTTCCTAACATCTCTCCCTCTCCTGTTCTGGAGCCTGGCTCTCTGGTGAAAGGCTTCCTTGAACAGGGGGGGAAATGAAAGTGAATACAAACCTGTTAAGAAGAAACAAGATCATTTGGCAATCAGCCAAGGAAAAGGATTTCTATTTCTGTTCAGTCACATGGCCTGCATCACCAGAAGGTTTTCTTCTTGTTTTGTGTTTGGGTAGCAAAACCCATCATTGTCAGTAGAGAAATTGTGAGGCCTGCCTGATCTTCCCAGGGCTTTTTCAAGTTGATCTTTATTGGCACATATGTCTCAAAATTGACGGCCCATGCAGAGAGAGATTTTATTCATTCCAAGTGCAGGTGAGATGGGGATAAGAAAGGATGTATGTGTGACAGAGGCATTCAGTGCCCAGGGAGCCACCTGTGGGATACCTGAGGATTCTCCATCTGCTCCTCCCCACCAAGGGGACTTTACTGTGGTGCAGCTCCTGGGTAGGTGTCCCTAAGTAACTTGCAGGCTGAACCTGGTTGGTGTCTCACCACATTATTGCTCTGCATTGGCCAAAACTCAGAACACCTCAGCTGTCATGTCACTTTGCTCTGAGGTGACATTTAGCATGACCCATGCCAGTTCTCTGTGTTGCATGAAAATGTTGGCACACCATTTGGCTACTGTGGAGCTGGAGGAACAGGTCCTGTCTCTGGGAGGTGCAATCTGATTTATTTAGCAACTGAGTGTCTGCTTTTAATTTTTTAAAAATTAAACCTTGGGACTTGTAATGAGATGTAATGAGTTTAGTGAGTTAAAATCAGATTGTCAAGGGTGGCTCTTCACTGCCAGCAAAACAGAAAAAAATTCATCAAGAGTTTCTTGTCAACTGCTAGAAAATATTTTCCATCACCCCTAGGGAACTGTGCCTGCTGGAGACTGTGAGTGATTTTGGAAGCAGCAGGCAGGGAAATCACTTATTTTATTAGCTATATTTTGCAGCCCAGTATGTTTGTACAGTAAATAATATTTTGCATAAAGTCACTGGCTGATGCTGTGCTTTTTATCATGGACTGCTATTTTTTACAGCTGCTCTTTTAAGTGTCAGCACTGAGCATTTGTTTTGTGTCATCATCTGTGCTTTACATTGCTATGTGTGGCGATATAACTGTTCCAAAGCTTTGTACTGTGACAGGTGTGTCACAGTTATTTGGGAGAGATGGAACCACACTTTGAACATTTTTCACTCTTTCCATGGCCACATTTATGGTGTTCGTAAAATTCTTTGTGATTTTATGGCATTTCTAAAATAATGTCATTTTATGGCAGTTGGGAAATGCTGGGATTTCAATGAAAAATGGACTACACTGGTTTCAGTGGGAAAATTTTCCAATGCCACCGAGGGATAAAAGAACCAGCCAAACTTTCTGAGCATAACAGAAAACTCTTTTGAGGACAGCACTTAAAGTGTTTTCTGCCTTTGTAAGTGATTATTTTTCTTGTGGTAAACAGTATTTGCTGTTTTGTATGATATGTATGAGAAAAGAGTGCAGCAAGAAAACCCCTACAGTTAATAATTTTAATAAAGCAGAACCTCAAGGAAATTATGTATTTATAGTCACACCAATATGTGAAGGAGTAATCATGTTCAAAGGCTGACAGGTCCCTAAAATTGGTAAAAATTGGCATTGGTAAAATTTAGTTCTGTGCAAAGGGCCAGAGAAAGGGCTTTGGGGCTTGTCTCTGCTCAGTATCCTCCATGTTAATTTGTCCCTATTTGCAGGATGTTAATACTCCTGTTTGTCAGAATTAAACAGGAGTGTCATTAAATTCTGCAGTCATTTTTATTCTATGCAGTTGTCTAACCTTCAGTAGCTCCCCTCCTTGCAAGCTGCACTCTTAGCCATAATTGAAGAAAAATCCAGAGAGGGCTGGGGGGCTGGAGGTGAGGTTTGTTAGAGCTGCTAATTAGCTGATGCCATCACATCAGAATTACAAGCCAATTCCTTCGAGGACTCCAGGGCCTCTTCTC
This sequence comes from Molothrus aeneus, assembly GCF_037042795.1. Taxonomy (NCBI): domain Eukaryota; kingdom Metazoa; phylum Chordata; class Aves; order Passeriformes; family Icteridae; genus Molothrus; species Molothrus aeneus. Next base: position 18,229,422 of record NC_089650.1, on the reverse strand, counting down.
TCCAGCTTGGAGACAGATGCTGAATTTACCCTCAGAAAACAGGGGCAGATGATTAGTGCTGACACCCCCAGTTCTGTCACTGAACTTTCTGGCACAAGGTGGTTGGTTTAAGGGCCTTGGCTGGAATTAAAGTTTTCTGGCAAGGTTTCTTTTTTAAAATTTTATTAAAAGATTTCCAGACTAATTCAACTGAATGTGAAATTTGATGTGGGACATTTCCTTTCCAGAGCTTCTCATTTTGGGAGGAAGGGAAAAACAACAGCAGCTCTGCTGATGATAAAATTCAATTAGAGTTGAACTACCATTGATTGTTGTGATTTCATTTGTGTTTATGTTTTAATTAAGCTATCCTCATCTGATTTTTAATTTTCTTAAGATTTTTTTCTCCCTCTTTCTTTACGTGTGGTTCAGGAGCAGGTGTTCTGTGAGTCTGAATGAGTACACATAGTGTTGCATCCCTTATTTCCCATGCTGGATGGTGAAGACAGCCTTCTAAGAAAAGGAGTATTGTTAAGATATTTACCTTACATTAAGGACAGTATCCAGACCGTGCCTGATACAGGTAGGCATTGCAGAGCCATAGTTTTGTGGCCGCATCCAGACTGCCTGAATTAGGCAGACTCTGTGGAGAGATTTAGGCATATTTGAAGTTCAAAAGCCCCTATCACTTCAAAATAATTCTTCTCAGAGGTGGGAACAGCCAGCATTGTTGAGGGAATCTGCTACCACTAGTATATTGAGGGTGTGATCCCACTGCTGCTATTCCCAGGCCAAAAGCTACAGCTGGACCCAAGACCTATTGATCACAGCTTCTACTCACCAGGATGTGCACCCTCAGTTTTCTCTGCCTTGAGGAAGATGGGATGCACAGCTCTGGTTGGTATGGGCAAAGAGGGCGATCCCTTTTCAGGCATGGTGCAGGCAGGAATGCAAAGGCTGTGGGGCCAGGAGAGCAATCAAAGAGCCCAAGTAGGATCTACTGATCTGCTGGGAGAAGCAGGACTAGGAATATTCTACCTGATCCCATCCTCCCCGTGGAAAATGAAGGCACAAGATTAATTTTGTTCCTAGTAAACATTTACACTAAGAAGCAGTTATTTTATGACAGTATGATAAAACATTTCCTGGGCTAGTGCTGTGTGCTGCAACAGATCCTACACGAGCTGAGAAGACTTGGCTTCCCAGAAGAGGAGTTTCTAGTCTTCATAGCTCCTTCAGCATTATCATTCACTATAACAGAAGCACAAATCTGACTTTATTAAAACAGCTTGTCTGAAGTAGCTCAGCTAACCACAGAAAACATAAGATACTACCGCATGCTGTTGTTTTCGTCAGGACAGCAGCTTTAATACTGGAGAGCACTGAATTGCCTGGAATTATATTAACTCCTGGAATGCTATGCTAATGCTGGTCTGCATTTGAATAACTCCCTGTGCAACATAAACAGGCCTCTGACTGCAGTTTTCTCTAGTGAGTATGTGTGTTAGAGGTGTTTTTTCCCAGCACACACCAATCTCTGGTTCTGCCAAGGTAGATTGACATCTTCCTGTTGGTAACAACAAAGACTGAACCAGACTCCTACATCCTTCCTGGAGACATTCCTGGGCCCCAGTTACAGAGAGCTGAACAGCAGATTTTTGCAAGGTAAAGATCAAAAGTGTTTGCCCCATAGCACCCCACATATTTTGCAAGTGTTCATAGGAAATTATTTATTTCATGTGTTTCACTGTTAGGCTTGAGCAGATTGCTCCACCAGCCTGATCCTGTGATGGAGGCAGCGGGGCATTCAAGAAGCAAGGGGAAAGGGCCCTGCTGGCTTTCATGAGAGTCTGGGCCACGTGTTGTTCACAGCAAGCCAAGAACTGAACTTGTGGGGGGTGACTGTGCTGAGCCATCAGAGTAAACACTCCTAGGGAGCATCAACTCCGTAAGGAATGCAATTGCTCTCATCTAAAGGATACAGAATAAACCTGTGCAAACCAATACTTTTCAAAGACTAATACTTTGGCCAGATAACAGTAGTTGGTGACAGTGATGGCAAAGAGCAAAATTAACAGAAAAGGCCACCTCTGTGGCAGATTTCAAGCTCCTGCTCCAAGTGCTGTTTTCAAAAGGGCACCAAAATTTTGTCACCCTGAGTTAAAAAGCACAATTTCCCCAGCCTCAGGGACTGAATTGCTTAGATTTAAGACATTGGCCTGAGGCAGACAGATAACACAGAAAAATGTCAAAATTTGAAAGTTAAAATTTTTTGAAATTCCAAGTGTCTCAGAGCAGCCAGATTGCACTGTGGAGTGCTGTAAAATGCAATCAATAAAAGATTACTAACACCTGTGATGCAGGCTCAGCTTTAAGACCCCTTGGTGGGGACCTGCTTTTTCTGTAACTATAAGGAAGATAATCTTGGGATTCATATGATAGCCCCTGAACACCAGACATCTATTTACTTCTGCTCCATGAAAACAAAGGAAAAAGGCCCTTCTGAGTAGGTCCTTATACCAGCAAGATTTTCATGGTAGTCCTTTCTCAGGAGGTGTTTACCCTGCCAGACACCCCTAAAAGAGTGTGTACCTACTTCTGCTTGGGAAATCCTGGCAGTGTGGTATGGGACAGCTGTAAATTCAGAACAGCAAAAAGATATTAGTGGAGGGAATAAAGCAAAAGTAGCAAGGGCATTAGTCCTGTCAATGTGTGTGGGAGACAAAAGAAAGAAGGCAGGGAATAGCAAGGCTTCTGAGAGGGGAAGATTAGGGATAGACAAGGCTGGTATTGCTGAGAGCCATAAGTTTTCCTAGCTTCAGTAGTCAAAAGCAGAGGAAAGGTCACCCTACAGTCAGGAATGTGCTTCCTGCAGAGAAAGAAAGAGTTAAATTGGCTTATCCTATTATGGAAGGACAGACAAAGTGTCTCTTTTCTGCTACTGGAAGCATTAGAATGCATTTACAGCCGACAAGGCCCAGGTTCTGCAATGCTGCAAATAGCAGCATCCATATTTAATCAAAGATGATGAAGGATTCAGTGAATTTCTGTCCTGTAAGCTCAACATCAGCCATGTGACAAAGACGAGTAACGTGATGGCAAAGAACATGACTATGAGTGTTTTGAAATGCAGAGAAAGGGACAGCTACTACAGATTCCTGGCATGTGGCTGCTGGCTGGTACTCTTTCCATTCTTAAACAGGTTTCAGATCTTTCAGGTGGCCAACATGTACCGCTTGATATGATGGCTCCAGGAAGGGTCAGAGAGCCAATGCAAGCTGTCCCATGAGGGGACATCCTCTCCTTGAAATGCCCATGACAGATAATATATATCTAATAGCTGTTGGAATAATGAATCACTTGCTACTTTGAGACACAGATTTCTTTTTTTTTTTTAGCTTATTGAAAACCAAACCTGTTTGGGTTTCCTTTTAAAGTATTTAATCTAAACCCATCTCGTGGCTTTGACATCAGGTTCATTTTTGATCAAACTCCAGAGTCCTTTCAGAAGCTCCAGCCCTGAAGACCTGCAATGAAAGGCATTTTCCCTTCCTACCCTCTCCATTCTTCATGTGGTCAGGAGGTGAGTTTTTATTGTTAGCCAATTGAAAATAAAATCATTCTGTGCTGGTATCTTTGCATAGACACTGTAAATTACGAATTCCAGCAGAAGCAAGAACAAGTCCTGGAAGTGGGGTAATGCTGTCCCAGAAGAGAGCAGGTTTGCATAAGGACACAAGCAGGGAGGAAGTGTCACAGAAGACCTTTGGAAGAGCCAAACTCTCCTGGCTGGATAAAAGCCCATCTGAATTAATTTGGTGACCATTTTATTTTGAATTAAGCCCTTATTTACGCCAAGTCTTTTGGGTTAATTCCCTGAGATGAACAGACATTGCTTCATTTGATGGTTTCTGAGCTAGAAGTGATACTGTTTTCTCATATCAAAGCCAAATCAAACTACACAGAGCAAAATGTGAGCAGGGCAAGAAAACAGGAGTAGGCCATTAGGTGAGACCCATTGTCCAGGCTAAGGGGAGATGTTAAGGAAGAGAGAAAGGGTATTTTACAATCACTCAGCAAAGTCAGGTCAGAGCATAGAGTAGGAAGGAGACGTAGAGCTTGATCAAAAAGCATGAGGAACCAGACATTTGGCTGCTTTGAATCACAGCTTTTTTTGACCCAAGGTCTAGTGTGTACCTGCATGGAATTGCAGAGCAGGCATCACCCTCTTTGCATGCTCTCTTTTTGACTGTGATCAAAACATATGGTAAACACATGACAAGAAGAAGAGAAACCTTTAAAAGTAGACAACCCCCTCAAAACCCCAGCTGTCTTTTCTAGCCACCCCCAAAAAACAAACAGCAGCAACCATAAAAGGAAAGCTTTCTAGCTCTTACTCTCTTTCTTTTACCAAAAAGTCAATGTGAAAATGGAAATCAAGGCCATAAGCCAGGGGAAGAAATTGTTTAGGTCACAAGGGGTTTTAGGGAAGATTAAAGGTTGAAGCTGTCATATGGAAAATGCAAGTGGAATGTCATGGAGAGCTGTGAGACTGCAGGAGTCCCCCCCAGGGGGCCTGTAAACCCTGTCACTTGAATCACTTGATGTCAGGTGAAGAAGGCTAGGATGAAACTGTGACTACATTTCCATACTCATGTCTTGTGTGGTCAGCCTCCTTGGATGACTTCTCCCTCAAGCAACTCTTTGTCAGGTTTAAGACATGTTTGCCAAACCCAACCTGTGTGTCTGAAGAACTGCAGAGTTGAGGATGTCCCATGGACTGGTGTGTCCAACCCGGCATTATGTGGAAATATCAGAGTATGAAACAATGTAAAAGTAGCACCCTAAGCTTCTTACCTCCATATCCTGACCAAGGAAAATGGTCATGTTGTGATCATCCCAGAATCTTCCTCTAGGCTATGAAATATTCATGCAGGAAGAGCTATCTCAATGCAGGTGCTGGCCTGAGTCCTGGGCTATTGTGCAGAGTTGTGTCCCCTTAGCTTTAGATGATTATGATGCCTATATTTCAGATAATCATTGAGTAAGGAGAATTCACATTCTGGAAACTGCACTAATGAGTGACCTGCACCTAATTCAGAAACTTTAGTGTGATCACTTTTTTCTTCTTTTAAGTAAACTCAAGGTCCTTAACTTGAGTGTGTGTGTGTGTTGCTACAATGTAGTCATCTGAACTTGCATGAGGCGAACACCAGAACTAATTTGTGTTGATTCTAATCAGTTAGGTGTTGAAGCTCTTTGCTGGAGCTGAAGTTTAGCCCCGTGTCTGACCTGAGTGTCCTTCAGGTGACTGATAAGATGACAGGGATGAAGATGATAGAGAATTCAGATCCAAGCAGGCATGAGGAAAGGTCTTGTGGAAGACCCGTAAGAGAACAGATACAGTATATACAGTGCAGACCTTAGTGGAAGCAGGATTGGACCCTGAATAAGCAGGGGAGAGAAAAGCACCATATGTTGGAAGGGGATGAGTATTATGTAAATAACAGGGATAGAGACATTTTGTAAATGGGCAGGCCGATCTCATTATTTATCTACAATTAAATTAACTGTGGGGTCATATCATCCTATTAGACCTTGCAGATTAAACTCAGGCTGTCTCTTTTTGTTATTGTTTCTGGGGGAGTTTTGGAGCTTTCTTAATTTAGGTCAAAAAATGAGAGGCTTCCTCATAAGCATTTTAATTAACCAGCTGAAGAATTCTCTTGCCCCCAGAGACTTGAAGTACCAAATCCAGAGCTCAGACTGTAATATTTCAGCTCAGATTCTGTTTGTTCCCCCTTATTCAAGTCAAAAACACAGACAGCAAATCAACCCTCCTCCCCCCCCATTTGACTACTTGGAAAAAAAAAGTATCTTGAAAGTTTGATTTTTGACCTAAACGTGTTCTTTGCAGCAGCCCAGTACATGAAGACCAGAATGTATGAGCAAAGTCACCAAAACCTGCAGAGAAAAGCACTTTTGGCTGGCCCTTAGGCCTATGTACGCTTTATCCCCAGCGTCTTTCCTGCCTCCAGCCATCGGTGCAATAGGGTCATCCAATGTCTCATGGCTGAGTAAAATCCCAGAAAATCCTTTCACAGGGCTGCTTGGTGCACTGTCCCCCTGGGGAGAGGCTCTTGGTTGAAGGGTTGGGTTTCCACGGAGCATGCTGCTCCTCAGGGAGATGAGAAGCTCCTTTCTCATCCTTGGTGCCTCTTGCCCTCATCCATTGGGCTGTGGCACCCCTCCTCCAGCATGGTGACATGGCACCTGTGCCACCCATCATCCCAGCAGGTTTGTTCAAGGAGAGGAACCGCACAACTCCACGGAGGACATGAAGAGAAAGGCATCTCCAAAGCCCCCCCTGCCCCGTGTCCTGCTCTATGAGGAGCTGGCACAGATACTGCTCCTTTCCAGCTTGTGGGGTAGCAGCGAACTGTAAGGGGGCAGGACATTGAAGAGCAAGTATGGCTTTGGGAAGGGCAGCAGCTCCACGTGGTGGGGAGCAAAGGAGAGCGTGCTGGGCAGCCAGGCAGTTGTCAGCTGTCCTTGCAGCGGTGAGTAGTATCCCACGGCAGGATAGGAAGCAGAGAGCTTTCTTGGCATCAAGCTAGGAGCCTTTCAAGAATAAAAGCATAGTCTCAGGTGAATCAATATGGACTTCTACTTAGATGAAATTAACAATCAACCTTATTTGTTTCCCTGGTGATCAGTAATTAAGAAGAAAAGTTTAGAAAAACAGACTTCCTAAACCCCAGTGGTGTGTTGTCACCCAGGACACAAAGCAAAACACTCTTTTCTAGACTGAAAAAACTCCTGTCAGGGAAAGAGCCTGTGTGGCAGCCTAAAAAATAACAGTCCTGGACTGCTAAAGCATAGGTCAAGGTACTGGTCAGCCTAACCAAGGCTGGATGTTGTAAAGAGATTCTGTCTCTAAATGGACATGGCTTTGTGTCTGCAAATGTCTTAGGTCTTCCTCTCTAGGAAATTTCTGATTATAAAGACATTCTGAATCAAAGTATGATTTACAGGGAAGTGATTTAGAAGCAAAATGGGGAAGGACCCTACAAGAGACACCTCACAGAATATTAACGAAACAGGTTTAATTCTATGAAGAAATGTGTTATTTGATCAGTGGATTGATGGTGGGATTTTCTGTCATATTGCTTGTTTTGTCTTTTCCAGTGCTCCTTTTCTGGGATAGTCCCGTGGCACTACTGGTGAAGTGACTACCTGGTGAAGGATAGCTGGCTCTCCCTCACTGGCTTTGACACAAAGTGTCCAATACTCACTGTGATATCTGACTTGGGAGCAGGAATGAGATCAACTTCTGCTTCTGTCAGATACTGAAGGGCACCAAAGTTGCTGAACTTCTCATGTTTCCTCCACTTTGCTCGCTGATTCTGAAACCAGATCTGGATAAAGGCAAGAAAGAAAAGGTACAGAAATTAACAGAAGATGAAGGAAGAACTTCTCACAGCCAACTACTTTCCCTAAACTCTGAGCATCAGAAAACATTGACGTTCAGCTCAGCAGAACCAGGGGCTGAATCTAAAGTAAACCACTGGGTTTGACAGAGCACTTTTCACACTTTACATAGCATGTGGGAATTCTGGACCATGATACCTTGTTTTCTATTGTGGCTCACAGAAGAAACAGGATCACCCTGTTCAAGGAAAGACAGTATTGCAGGTTTCCCAGGGCTCTCTGGGGAGAGCAGATCCTTCTGTGAACAAAGCTGTGCAGTAGTCAATGCACACAGCATTCTGTTTTCCCTAGAAGGTGTGACATCTCATGACAGAGCTCTTCCACCCTGTTTCCAAGTGAATAGACTGAGAAAAGATCCACCTAGATGTTTTGCTGGGCTGCAATAAAAGTGTGTCACCAGTGGAGATGTAGTAAAAGGTTCTGCCTATGTTTAGCTTGTAGCATTTGGAAATTCACATAAGGGACCTAAGTGAAAGACCCAAGGGGATCACTCAGCAATCTGAGTATGCTGTCAGCTGTTTCATTTGCACTGGAAAGCAAACAACTAATTTTCTCTGGGGAGTTCCTTTCATCTGTCAGCTGATTTGACCAGTCTGCCTTCTGGCAGAAGCATAAATGCATTTATTGTGCAGCTGCAGTTGTGCATCTTGCTGCACTGCTGTGAAAAGTTGAAGCCCCCTTCAATTGTAGTTTGTAGCTTGCTAAGGGACTTGCTGTTTGAATGTAAGCAAGTGGTTCACATGAACACAAAGTGTTGGTTATTGAAGACAGGTGCTACTGGATGTAAATAGATATGTATTTTAAGCCAAATAATGAGCAGCTCAGTTATTTCTGCATCTCTCACCCAAGAAGTAATGGGAATGTCAGGAGCCCTTTGCTATATTGCTGATAGTTAGCTGCTATATTGCTGATAGCTAGAAGTACCTGGCGTTACTGAACGGACAGTTTTGTTTATCTGTGTTTGCATGTGTCTGGAAACTGCTTAGTCTGTATGAACTTTTCCATTCTCTTTCTACCATGCAGCAGTTATATGGTGAAACAGCAGCATTTAACACTCACAGTGTGATAGAGGGCAAAGGGGGCACTCCAGCCAACATTCAGTCTCTGAAGAGCTCCTTCTAAAATCTGCACATGGGATAAAGTTCTCACTTCATGGACTTACTTTATTTAACTAAAGGCAAAGATTTTAACACTTCTCAGACCAAACTGCTCTTTTTTCCCAACCAGCTCTCCAGCACCCTTACATCTAAAATGATTTCTCCATACGCAGCATGAGTCCTTTCAATTGTCTTTTAAACCTATTCCTCATGCTCTGTCTACATTTATCAACCAAATGCACAGAACCATAGACTACTCTTGGTTGGAATGCATCTTTTAAAGAAAATCTAGTTCCAACACTTCTGCTGTGGGCAGGGGCATATTTCACTAGACCAGGTTGCTCATAAGTCCCATTCAGCCTGACTTTGAACACTTTCAGTGATGGGACACCCACAATTTCTCTGGGCAATCTGTTCCAGTGTCTTGCCAATCTCACCACAAAGAATTTCTTTCTCATACACAAAGTAAATCTACCTTCTTTCAGTTTAAAACTGTCACTAATAATCTCACCATAAAAAAGATGAGTTTGGCAGTGTCTATTTTCATGAACCAGTGCTGATAAGCATTAAATATGTTATCTTTTCTTTAACTCTCCATTAACAAAATATGCACTTCTTTTCACAGTTTTTGCCAAAAACCAATGTTTGTCTGACAGGCCAGTCATTATCTGGTTGTCCTGTTTACCCTTTAAATACTGACCCATTAGATTTCTTCAAGACCCCTGGAATGGAATGTCTCTCATGCTCCAGAACTGATTAAATATCAACACTGATGACCTAAACTACATCTCAAGCAGCTTTTTCAGAACCACTGGAGGTAAGTTACTTAGATGTGTAGATTAAAAAATACCTGTCTGTAGCAGCTGCTGTTCAACATTATCCTTTTAGAAAGTGCTCCCTGACGTATTTCCAAGGATAGAGCAGAAATTATGACTGAACATCTTTGCCATTTATCCATTATCCTTGACAGTCCTACTGTTTCTACAAAGTAACAGATCAATATAATTGATTACTTTGGGCTTTTTTTTTGTTCTTAATCGACTTTTATTGAGTTTTTGATCTTTAATTTTTCTGACCAAAGCTTTGGCCTGCACCCTCCTGCTTTGCTAATTTATTTTTTATAATTTCTTGTTTCTCATGTTTACTTATACAGGATTCTTAACTTTTTATGTGTAACACATGCAGTTATACAGTTTCATCTATACCTTTAAGATGTTTCACAGCAATCATAACTTTTTTTTCTTGATTGGAGGAAACAAGATTTTTCACAGTTATGAAAGGTTTCATTTGGTTACCAAATGGTTGGTTGTTCACTTAATTTTTTTATAGTTAAGTTATATTTCTGAGGTGATTTAACTTACACAAAGCTTTGTGAAAACTATTTCAAAGTAGCAAAAGCATATGCAAATTCTCTGTGTGCTGTTTGATTTGTGTGACAAATGCAGTCAATTGAAACTATAACTTGTAACTTGAACCTAAGTTACTGCTAATTTTTAGTTCTGTGGCTGATTTCCCTTTATCAGCCAGAATGAGGTCAAAGACAGAATTTCCTGTGTCATGTATAACACTGTCTGAATTGGGAATTTGCAATCTGCACTTCATACATGAGGGACTTTTTACTTCTTTCATTTATATCTCAGGTTGATGTTTCCTGTAATAACTCATTTTTATTTTTCCCTATACAGATTATAAACAATTCTTTTTTAACAGAAAAATACCTTATTCTTTCATGTGATTCATTGTTCTGTGGAGAGCACTGACTGGCAGCTCAGCTTGTCTTTTATGCTGTTGGAAATGCATTGTTGAGTACTGATGGGCGTATTGTGGCAATGCAGGTCTAATTCTCCCTGTCACCTAACGATGAAGCAATATAATCATGGCTAGTCAATAGTCCCAGGCATGTCATAGTCAATAAACAGCTCTGTGTTGAACTTTGATTGTTAGAGAGGGACATATGCAAAGAAGTACACCAATGACTATAGATAGCATTGCAGCAAGTGCAGAAACTGCCTCAAGCAAAAATCATCACTACAGTGCCTGGTAGGCAACACAAATGCCAATACAGGGTGGTATGTATATTTTAATGTAGCAGATTTCCTATGCAGTTAGAATTTGGGGTCAATTTTAGCTCAGTCAGCAACATTATATTACAACTGGGGGAAACCAGATTAATTTCTGTGCACTGAAATTATGGCCAGGGCATTTATAGCCTGTCCTATCGAAATACAGAACACTAAGAAGCACTTCCATTTTGGCAACTATTTTCATGTGTTTTGAGACCCTGTGGAAGATGGATGTGGATGACAGTTTGTATTAGATGAATATTAACCTATAAATGGTTGATAAATGATCAATAAATATTTTCATAAATGGCTGCTCTGTCGCTACAGAGTCCAACAGGTTACTCATAACCATCTCTAACTCTTATTTGCTATGCATTTAGTATGCTTAGAGCTTCTGTTAACCCTTTGATTAATTCCACGTGGTTAGTCACAGCTGGGTGAAAAATACTTCTTTCCCTATTTGTAAAAAGAGATCAGTGACAGTGGCCCTGTCTGTAGGGTAAAAGAGAGGTCACGTATCTCATTAACATTGCCACCCAGGCATAAACTATTAAGAATGCCTTCCAAATAATGAATGAATTGCAGTGAATATAGCCTTTTGGAGACACACTGTACCTGAACTCTGGCTTCTGGGAGGTTTATCTTTGCTGCCAGTTGATTGCGAATATGAACATCCGGGTAGTGAGTCACTTGGAAAATTTTCTCCAGTTCCTGGAGCTGCTCAGTTGTGAATGTTGTCCGGATTCTTCGTTTCCCTTTCCTCTCAGCTGTGAAAAACAAGGAAAGATGTATTACTTTTTACAGGAAAAAGCTACAGGACCACAAGAAGATTCAGAGATGCAGCAATTTCTGTTAATTGCTCTGCAGTTGGGATGGCACCTACAACTCCTTCTAGACGTGTACTTATCATAGGTGACTGGCTCCTGGTATTCTCTAGCAGACAACATGAATGCACTCCTTTATCATGAAAGGAATGAGTCAAAAGTGTCCATTTGTACTGCTAATTCCAAGGATCCACTGCATGTCAACAGCTACAAACGCCTATGTATTTTAGCATACTAGCCCTGCAATGAATTTGTCACCAAAGTCCTTCAGTGTTGGACCAGCCATTGACCCCTGATTGGCTGCTATTCTCTTCCCATACCATTCTTAGAGCAGCAGGGATAGCCGGCAGTTTAACTCTGCTGTTGCAAAGAAAAGGTATTTTTCTGACTGTACCATTGTGGTGTGGGGACTTTCTAAACAAGCTTAACCTAGAGAACTTAAGAATAAGGCCTTAAAGCCCATGCAGAAGTTTAGGTGCTGTGAATTCCAATGCTCCATTGCTTCACCTGTTGTGGTGTGATCACAAAAAGTGCTTCCCTAAACACTCCTACAAGTGTTTTGAAAAGGCCCTCCTACACCAGCATATTTTATTTAGATCGTGAACTCTGTATAGCACTTCATGTAAGTTAGAATGAAGTCTCAGTAGCTCTGAAATGATGCTGAAGGTCTTGCAAGGAAGAGGAAGAAGCAGCTGCAGAATGTGGAGTTCAGCCTCATCCCAAAGCTGGAATCTTCTCTGATGCACAAATGGAGTGTCTTCCAGCTGACACTGAGTGACCAGCACAAAAAGCCATACCCCAAGCATTATGAACCACAGGGTTTTTTTCTATTGAGCTCAGAAAGCTGCATCTGATGGGTGCATAAAAATTCTAATATTATTTTACTGACTGTGATGAGCTTGCTACTCAATGACCTGAAGTAATTCTCAATGAAACCATGTTGTTATAAAAAATTGCTATTCTGCATGGCTGCTTGTGGTCTTCCACGGTCTGATGACAACTAACAATTCATACTATGTAACTAGAGGCATACTCTTTCTAATGGGAACAATTACCCACACAAGGTTAGCTTAGCCCCTCAAAGAGACTTGGTACCTTTCCCCTCTTTTGTTCAGCCGTTAGCATCCTTTGGAGGGCTAACACAGTGAAAAGGTAACTAAACACCTAGGCCAATATAAAGTGAGCCCTGTGCCAACCAGAAAATGACATTTTTCATTCTGTAATCAAAACCTCATTGTGGCTCTGTTGACACAGAAAATAAGCATTAAAATATTCTGTTCATCAGCTTGGTAGGAAGGAGCCTGGACACAATACCACTGTGAATATTTCATCTTTTCTAACCCTTTTGGGGACTTTGAAAGGAAACCAGTCATGCAGGAATAACTGAGGAGTGTCATTTATCATGACTGTCAATACTACCATGTCTCAGAAACAGCCTAATAAAGCTGATGTCCAACACAGTTAAATCTGTATCATTAGACTTTCCACCAGCCTATCAAAGTACTACTCATTAAACTGCAGCACTGGCTTCAGTCTCAGAAGAAAAATGTTATTTCCACTGAATCTTGCTGGCACTATGGGGGCAGAGATTTGAAATGAGAAATATTTGTGTGTGTTTATGCTGAAGGTATAAAGGGCACCTTCTCCTAAGAAGCTCTGATTACATTTACTTGAACCTTCTCAAAAGATTACTGCAAAGAGGGTTTATTGCTATATGCAAGAAAAGGGAAATATCAGTTCTGACAGTAGAAATATTAGGACACTACATCTCCTGTAGATAAGACAGTTCATAATGCTGTTTCTTGTTTGGAAGATTTTCACCTCCTATTTAATATTTGACTTACTATATTCTGGCCTGCTGGCACCTGAGAAATGTCCAGGACTAGAGAACATCACTTCAGAGAGACACGTGAGTTTCTGGTGTCTCATACCAGCTTCTTGGATATGAAAATGACCCTTATAACTTGGTGATGAACAAAAGACACTCCCTATCAGTCCACTCTAAACCCTCCACATTTTTCCTTCTGGAAAGGTGAACTGTATTATAGACAAGACTCTTATGTAAGGGGAGGATCTGCACAGTGCTGAGAAGTACCAATCCTACTGAAACCAAACTTTGCAAAGCTGAAACTTCATCACATTGAACAAAATACAGTTTGTATTTTGGGACTGAAGGACAAACTTTGATTTTGACGATATATGAAATTAAATTGCTAACAAAATAGACTCCTGTGAACTAATCAAGACTTTTGCCAGTAGGGAATATAGAAAACTGTATTTTTTCAATAAGTAATCAGTCATTCTATTTCTAATTTTTAAAAAAAACTATTAAGAAATGCAAAAAATCTGGGACTCTGTGTTAACATTTTCTCTTGTAAGATGAAACTTTCTCTGACTGTAGCTTTGATAGTTCCCTTTGCCTTGGGACCTCAGCTTAGAGATCCCATAGCAAACAACAGCATTCAGAATTACAGTCTAATAAAGAATGTGGGTGGAAGATGTAAGACTAGGAAGTGTTGGAAGTGTAACTTTGGCTTTTCAAATGTGGCTCTAGAGTCTCTGGGGAAATAAGACTCTGTATGAGTTTCCTGAGCTATTTTTTATGTAAAAGCTGGGGATATTCAAGTGTGCTTTTATGCTCCATGAAAGTCATTTGCAGGTTAGCTGGCTGTTGAAACCAAGCCTGAAAATACGAGACAGCTAAACGTGTCAGCATTTTCAGATGCTTAGAGATACAGCTGTCTGTACATTGCCTTACTGTTGACATTGGAAGGGCCAGATTCTCCACACTGATAAAGCAGGATAGCTCCTTTAAATTTGGTATCAGGCTCATTTGTTCTTTGCAGATCTGCTTTGTTATTAGGTCAGGCTTGAAGCAAGTTGGAACATATGAACTTTGGAGAAATAGAGATTCTTCTTGAAGGTGCGCAGTGGAAGGATGAGATCAATGACTGCAAGGTGCAGCAAGGGAAATTCTGGTTACATAATAGGTAAAAAAATGTTTTCATAATGAGGGTAGTCTGATGTGGGGGCCAGGAGAGGCTGTGAAGTTTCAGTCCTTGCATATGCTCTGAATTTGACTGGTCAAAAGCCTAAGCCAACTGATTTAAGCTGGCCCTTCTTAGATTTGGGGTTGGACAAGACAGTCTCCAGAGGCCTCTCACAACCTATTTTGTTATGTAATCTCTGACCTCCAAATAACCATATGAAGTAAAGGCCCCCATCATTCCTTCCCTAAAAATTAAGGGAGCTTAGGGCATTAAGGCCTTAAACTAAGCACAGCTCAAAGCATCTGATTTGCAATTGCTTATTACACAGCTTTAGCTTAGCATATTGCAGCTTATTTCCACTGTCCAGTATAACACAGTTTCAAGAAATCTGAGATATGAGCAAATCAATACTGATAACTACTTGTAAAAGTTTGTTAACATTTGCAGTTTTTAAAGTAAAAGCTACACAGCTGCAATAATGCTATACTTGGGGCAAATTTCTTCTGGACTACATTTTGTAGTAGGCAAATAGCCTGTGGTACACCTTGCACTCCTGTTTCTTAGTTGCATATCTGAACCAGTTAGAAAAATGCTGCCTCAGGGAGATCTCTGCAACTGCACCCCCCATTTACACTTACCCCAGTAGCAGCTAGGATTGTATCAAGCCTACTTTGGCCATACACTGGAGGGACAAGAAATTAAAAACACAGGAGAAGGGCTGGAAATCACTACTAGCACGTATTTGCCTTGAGGTAGGTAATCCAGGGAGATGAAAACTGGTAGGATCAGTTTATCTCGCTGCAATCCTCTTTGTCATTTCTGGACAGACAGCCTCTCACAGTATGCAACAGACAGATTCAAAGATTCTGCATCTTTCATAAGGCGAAAGCAGTTACATAAGCAAGTGGCTTTAGCTATATATCCTCAGAAATGTATTTTTCTCTGGGTAACAAAGTTGACTGTCTCATTTTTTTCTCAGAAAGAAACTCAGGTGTGTTGAAAAAGAGCCTCATTATGTCTGGTTAATTTCTCTTTCATCCTTTTTTGCCTTTTTCAGAGAAGTTCCTCTCTCTCTCTCTCTCTCTTCTTCGTAATTCAGATATGTGGCTCCTCCAGCCAGTTCCTTCTTGTGGCTTTTCTGAATATTGTTTTTGTGTGGTGAGATTCTGCTCACGGCAGACAGCCCCACAGCAAAAACCTACAGTTATTACAGAGTGCTGATGGCACCAGGACAAAACCTGCTTGTCTGTATAAAGGGATGTGCCCATGGCAGTCCCTCTCCTAGTTGAAGAGGTGGCTCATGGTTTTCAAAAGAGTTTGTGCTGCAATACTTAGGCATGAGTATTGCAGTGTGGCTAATCTTTATTAAAGTGGTTTTTCAGCCTAAGAAGGACTGGCATAGCCAGTGAGACTGATCCTAATTGGATGGGTACAATGTGCTCCAGATAGAGCCTCCTGCTAGTGAAACAGCATATAGCATCAAGCTGCTGCCTGTTCAGGCATTGCCAAAGTTAATTCAGAGAAGCACAATTCGAACTTTTAAAGTCTTGACCTCCTCCCTTCAGTCCAAAACTCCTTCATATAGAGTTGCTTCTACCCTAATGAGTACTGCACCCAATCACCTGACATCAAGACTGCAGAGATGTACAGACATCAAGGGGTGTGAGCCAAAAATACTAGGCTAGAAACCTGTTTAAGTAGGCTGTACAGTGGTGGTCAGGGGAGTTTCTTAAGTCTGCTTGTCAGAGGAGTTGGCAAGGAGTAGACAGCCTGTATGAAACCATTCATGTGGACAGCTTGTTGTGGAGGGTCGTGCTCACCATCAGCCTTGAGCCCCTGGTGAATTTAACCTTTCCTGTCTGCCAGAAAAGTAATGACAGTGTTTACAAATGCTGCTGCCTGAAATGATGGTATGCATAGCTCTGGCACAGCCAATGGTCAGCACAGGATCTGAAGGATGAAGCAAACCATCAGATCTGTACCTAGGCCAAAGGGCCAGCACCTTCATGTACTCCTTCAGGCCAATGTGGATTTGGGGCAGATGCATGTATAGGCTCCTCATGCAGCTAAATCTCAAGCTTGACACTTGATACATTCATTTCAGTGAAACTTTGCCATAGTCAAATCTCACCTTAAAAGCAGTGGCCAGCCTAAACCAATAATGGTTCTCACCAAAGAAAACAAGTTCCCCACCACTCTCTGGTCCAAAACCCTTGTAAGAAACCAGTCATTTGCAACAGGGAGAAACCTGAGTTTATTGCAGGTTGCACAGACAGCCTGCTTTTTTCTATATTCCTGCTCCTTGTGATTATTTGTACCTGCAAACATCTAGACACCAATCAGGAATGTTTATTTACATCCCTGCCTCTACTGTTTCTCCTTTAAGCATAAAAGGCTTGTTAAAAGAGTAGGTAAAAGACCTACCCTCAATTTCAAAGAACAGTAATAAACAGTATCATATCCCAGGGCTTTAATAAAAAGTTCTAGGACAATTTTGGAGAAGCCAATAAATACTCATTAAGGCCTTTGAAATAAACTAATCATGATGTGCCATCAGCTTTACAAGTGGTCACACTATACAGATTCGACTAGAAGGAACAAATTAACCTCTGGGTCCTGTGTAATGTACCCTTTGTATCCAAAATTCCCTGAGAAGAAGGGACTGCTTGAGGAAAGCATTGAATGTTAACATTTGCTTTAAATAAATAAAACTCAAAACCCAAAACCCATGAAGAAAGAACACAAAAGGAGTTTATGATAGTCCCCAGCTGCTGGCAGGTTTGCTTTATTCAATGCTTACTTGTACCAGTGAACGGAGTTTGAACGGTGAGAGTAAAAGATTCAGGTTTTCATTTAATATCATTATAAAGGGTGTCATTATAAACAGTCAATCTTCAAAAAGGGAGAAAACAAAGAATAAGCCTGCAACAATACCTCAAGTAAACCCACCAAAACAAAGTCAATGGTCGGGGGCATTTCCAAGTGTATATAGAGGAACACTGCACTTTAGAGACACAGGGCTGCAGGGACCATTTACACAGATAAACAAAAGGCTGGTAAGACAGCTAATGGCAGCCAAATTATATATATGGGCATTTCTTTTTATTTCCTCCTGCTTTTCCTTTTCATTTAAAATTGTTTCCTTTTGTTCCGCAGGACAATGAGATGCTTGTGCCCTTTCTCACAGTCCCATTGGTGTAGTCTGGGCAGCTGATATTTATCTGGGATTGTGATTGCACAGTGCTTCATTGTCTCTTGGGTGTTTCAGAAATGCATTAAGGTAAATCAGCATATTGGGGAAAAGACTGTTCCATGAGAGATAAACCATGCTGTTTCAAAGAGGTACAGGGATTTGACCATATTGTCCACAAATGAACAGTACAAGTGAATTTATGACTTCAGAGAAAACATAAACATTGAGCTAAGGATGTCTGCAACTGGCATCAGTACAGAGGGAACATGACTTATACTGGACTTCCTCCAGAACTGAGATTATCTCTATACTTTCTGTTGCCTTTATGAAAATTGCCACCAGAATTCATCAATATGCTTTGGGTATGATGGCATCACAGATGCTATCATAACAATAAAACAATTAGATTAATAAAAAGATCCCTGAGCTCACAGTCAGCAATGTGCAGAAGATTTTTCCTATGGAAATACTTGGTTGATGTTGACTCATTAGGGCAGCCTCCTCTACAGCAAATAATGAAGACATGAACTGCAGGAAATAACATGAACCTCTGAACCATATGTGGTTCACAGCCTGAAGCCCTCAGTTTCTGGTGGAATTAGGAGCCAGCTCTGTTTATTGAAGCATGATCTATGCAGACCTTGAATTACTGCCCAGAGAAGAAATCCCACAGGACCAGACATCCACCTGTGTCTGAAGGTGATGCTGCTACCTGGCTTCTCCAAGGCAGCAGCTGCTCCTTTGCTTGAGCAGAAGACTGGAACCATTATCTGTGTGCAATGCAGGGCACACTCAAACACTGCCTCTGGATGTAGTTACAGTGCACACCTGCCCAATGTATACAATCAAACCCAGCATGTGTAAAAGACTCATTGCAAAATGATTGTCTAGGAGGATCCAAACTAGGCTGGGATCTTGTACTTGGCAATCTCCACCAGGAGCTGCTGCAGGCAGGCAGGTCAGGCAGGCATGGGGCTATGTTATCCTCTCAGGCTCCAGTGCTCAACTCTTCTGGTCCATCAAGCTGAGTCCCAGGGAGGTTAGAGCAAAGAGAAGCAAAAGAAAGTGGGAGCTCAGGATTTGGGTGTTTACATAGACAGGTGCTGACAGGGTGACCAACAACCACAAGAGTTTGCCCTGCTTGCTCTGGTGATTTGAATACCACGGCAGCGATGCTGGTTGCACATGGCAAAGGGGCTGCAATGACTCATCTCACAGAAGCTGGCCCAAGCAGAGTCTGTACCTGCAGCTTCAAAGTAAGGCCTTCTTTCAAATTATGTCCTTCTAAAACAGATTTTATCAAAGCTGCTTTTCCTTCTAAAATGGGCTTTATCAATGCTGCTTTCCAAGAATCCAGGTTTTCTGAAAAGGCTCTGCTGAGCTTTCCATGCAGAAGGCCACAGGTGACAGCATACAGCATTCTGAATGAAGGCACCCAAATTCAAATAAGGGTTTAGCAAAACTAAATGCCAGTGTCAGCATGTCTCTAGCATATGAGGCCTCTTCTTTTTTTGCTTACAGAGCAGCCTCTAAGTTCAAAGTACAAGAGGCATTGCTTCCTGCAAGTGGTTTGTGATAAGGACATAAATCTATTTAGCTTAAATGACACTGCATTTCTAAACCGCTTAGTGGCAGAAGCCATTTTGTGGGGAAAAGAAAAAAATTAGGGAATTGTTACAGAGTTTCCTGGAAATATGCTCCAAATCCCATACTCAGGGTCACAGTTGGGGTGCTCTTGTTATCTCAGACCACAAGCCCATGAAGGAGGCTGTCATTGAAGCCTCCTCACCTTTCTCCTCCCATACAAAATAGCACCAAAGCCCAGCTCTCCTGCCTCCAAGGTGATTGTATAGCACACCTGATTTCTTCTATTCCATGACAACTAAACAGATGTGTGTGTCTAGACAGAGTCCAGGGCCCTTCCTCACAAACTATCAATAGATGTGCACTAAGAGAGAGAGGTGAGGGAATACCCCACTAAGGGTTTCTGATGTCTTTTCACATCAGAAAGGTCTCCTGCTGCTGAGGTTGGTGATGTTCCTCTGAGTGCTTACAGGCATTGCTGGTGTGGGTTTGAGGGAGGTCCTGGGGACACCTCCATGGATACACTATGGGCATTTGGGACTGCCAAGGTGCCTTGTCAGAGGGCCCGTAACTGACCTGTAGCTGCCATGCCAAAAGCAGGTCTGAAGCTGCCCACAGCTGACAGGTGCAAACAGAAGTTAATTTGCTACCAGCTGGACTACAGACTGCTTCCAGGGATGATGCAGTCCATCCTTCCTGCAGGTGTTGTTGCGGCTTTGTCTGAGAAAGGTGATACCTGCCACAGCCAGAAGCAGGTGAAAAAGAGCCGCCAGCTCTTCCCTGTAATGTCAAGTGGAAGAAGGAGGCTGAAACTTGAGATACAGGAAAGTATTTTAAACCCAGGCCTCCAGCTCTCTGCTAGGAATGACATAGTGTATGAACAGGATCCGAAACATCATTGTTTGCACACTAGAGGGAAAACGTCAATCCTGTGCTTTAGGATTCTCCCTCCTTCTCCAGCCAGCTTCTATCAAAGGCTCAGCAACTGCAGGAACCAGTAGCCTAGGAAATGGCAGATCATTAAACCTCTGCTTGGCTTCAAAACCTCACTGTGACCAGGGAACAGAGGGATTTTGTTTAAAATTCCTTTAAAATACACGCTGCCATTGAAGGGGGCTGCTCATGTTGGCTCTGTTTTGTGCAGATAATTGCATGCTTCCTCCCCTGCTTTACTTATGAGACTGGTATCCACCATGGTGCTAGTCAAGGAAGCTAAGTGCCAAGTCAGGATAGCCACCTCCCAGCTACGGTGTGATCTCCTCCTGGCTGGAGACTCCCTCATACAGAGAATATGTGAATATTCTACTTTTATACTCAGAGGCAACTCTTGAGAGCCAGATGCATACAGCCCTGGCTCTTCTATGAGGAGGCCACATGATTTAGCCCTGCTGTCATGAGCTGTGTGCAGCTTACAAGGCAGAGAAAAGCTAAAATTTCCAGTTATCTTACAAGGCTTCTTCCTGCATCAAGACTGATGGCTGTCTCGTGCAGGAGGAGGAGGTGACAGCAACTTGTCACAAGACTCATGTATACCATGGCAGCAGTGGCAGAAACAAGGATTTTCTTTCAAATGTATTTCACAGAAAGTGTTGCTTCTCCTGCCAGCTTGCAGAGTATGGAGCAAGGATGATGTGTGAATCTCAGAAAAGCCAGCTGAGTAACCCCGTATCTGCCCTCTTCAATGGACTTAAATGAAATGCCTTCTTTTCCCTGGAGTAAATAATAACAGACTGTGCAAAAACACCTTTCTGCTGCTGCTGCAAACCTGTTTTCTGGAGTGTAGTATGAATGTCTGTATTTACTTTTCCTCAAACACAAAGAACTTAGAGAAATTTCTGTCATATGCTGCTAATTAATTGCTGTCTGTCTCTTAGGAACTTGTCTTGTTCAGGTACCACATATCCTGCTTAGCCTGAAGTTTCTGTGCAACATATTGGAAAAGAATATTTTTATTGTCCAGTGCTTTGGCTAGGAGATAGACCACTATTTACCAATGCTCACAACTAATTAAATTAGCAGATTCACCAACATGGCCAGCATTGAAAATTGTGCCTGACCCATCCTGCCAGATCTATTGCCTGTCGCCAGTTTGCCTGTGTGCATGCTGATGACCTCTTCATCACCTCTACAGTGGGTCCAAGGTGTACAGAACACAGTGAGCTGACTCAGCTTATTCACCAGCCTCTCTCCCCGCATTGTGCAACGCACATTTTCAGGAAATGGGCGTTGCACAACCCTGGCACTGAGACTCAGAACGTGGCAACTCCTCACACCCCAAGCAGGAGGGCAATAAACACCCAAAACAGTGCCTACCACTAACATTGGTAGAGTTGGTAGGACTGAGCTGGAACTTTGGCTCAAATAGTGGCTTTTGATGGCAAGAATGAAGAACTGTCTCTGTGACTCATCCAAGAGCTATGACCAACTACTGTGACTCAGCCAATGGAAACACTTGTGCTGTCTGTTGCTTGGTATCACCATATACATAATTATAAGATAACAGCTGTGTTTTGGGGCATTGAAGGTGAAAGTCTGGATACAGAGGCACTCACCATGAAGGGGATGGTCCACTGGGAAACCACATTGCTGATCTTTCTCATGTTTTCTTTTGCCCTCCAGACGTTCACGTCCCGTGTCCTCACCCAGGAAGGACACTGGGTTGGCAGTAGGTCTTCTGCAGTGAGTTGCCTGCACTCTCCTTGCTTTGGCCATGGCTGTAGCACACGTGGTGGGAAGAAGCATTTTGGCTGAAGATAAGTCACAGTCAGACTGACTCTGGCTGCTGTAATCTGTGAAGGACACAGCACAAGACAGCTTTGAATAAAGCAGCCACCATTCAGTACACCTTCCAGTTTGTGTGAAAAAAGTGGTCTGGATATTGTACCATTCAAACCTGGTCGTATTTAAAATGGCCCTAATCCTTCTGTGCTGTACTTCAATGCCAAGATTACCCCATGTTGCAGACACAGGATCTTGGTGAATTTGACCCCCAAATCTTGCCTGTTTTCTGCTTCTTTCCACTTTAAAACTTTCAATTGTCCTTAAAAAGAGATTTTTAAAAAAGGACTATAAAAAATAAGGAGACATAACCAAAAGATCAAGAAATTTCAGCTTCCCTGTCAGTATCCAAATTAGTGGCTACTTTTTTGGAAGAACTTGGAAGCAAAGTGGATATTGAGCTGCTCTGAAAATCTGTCAACAAGATTGCCATGGAATTTGCTGGCTGCCAAATGCTTTTAAAAGTCTGCTCCTTTCTTAAATGTCCCTGTATGTACATCTACCCTATAGGAAAATGGGCCAATGAATAGGCTAAAAGTCAGTGTCTTCCCCAATTCAGGTTCCTCTGTCCTTGTTTCTCCATCTGGGCTGCCTGCTCCTCTGATTTAGGCATTGGACAGTTCTAAAGGCAGCCTCTGCCCAGGCTGTCAACATTTCCCCTCTGCCTTTGTGACAAGTGATGCTGGTGATATCTAGAAAGGTACTGACAGCCAGCTCATCTTTGTGAAATCACCTGCACGCTCTTGTTGACAGGACAAACAGTAGAAGTGTGTGTTGGCCTATTTTCACTAAGTGCAGCTGTAACATTAACTTAGATTTGAGCATGGACATTATAAACAAACTGCAGTAACCTCAGCAGCAACCAGTGATGTCATGTGGTAGGACACCTGACCCCAAGTGCTGAGGAAATTGGCCCCAGAAGCCACAATCTTTCTTCAGCCATGGTGTTGCCTTATTACCTCAATTGTGTACTAGAGGCACCACAAAGATCTTCCAGATGGCTTCTCTTCCCTCATGAATGTACTATGAGTTCTTACTCCTCCTTATGAACGTAAGCAGACCTTGCAAAGCCATGCACTGAAACATAACACGCTGGGAAGCCTCGAGGTTTACAGCAGTGGGTTGTCTGTGGCTGTCAGCATCCCAAGAGAGTTACACCAAATACCCCACTCCCCACCTCCCTTTTCTGTATTACAGCCTAGCCATAAACCCTGATGCTGAATGTTTGATGTGCTGCCTTTGATAACTGAAATCATGGCCCAGTTGTCTCTTCAGAGACAAGACATCTGTGTCTGTGCTACTTTAATGGCAAACCCAGAATTTGCTCTAGTTCTCCTCCCCACCTGGATTTTTGCTGGGAAAGCCAGAGTAAAAAGCAACACATAAACATAATGTACCCATTGTGGAATTTAGGTTTCATGGTTTGAATGGCCTGGGAGCAAATATGACAGTACAGGTTTGTCTGCTATTGTTGCCAAAGAACGTTAAACTCCTAATGCAATAGTGGACTGCACTCCTGAGCAATCTCCCACATCTGGACTCTGAAGTTTGCTGCACCTGTGGGTGGTCCTCTCTCCCTTCTCATATCTAAATGGCAGCAGGTGTGAACCACTACAGGCTGTACTTGAAGAGACTCCACTTTTTAATATACATTTTATGTGTGTATATATATATATATATATATATATATATATATATATATATATATATATATAGTTGTCATGTCTGGCATTGGCAAAATATCTAACTTTTTAGACTTGTTAGAGATTTATTTTCTCAAACAAACAAGTTCTATTTGAAAGCAGCATTGGAGCAATGATAATTGTAACATCTGGAGACAAAGTACCTAATTCTGATTCTGCCCTCACTAAGGGCTCACACAATAGGAGTTTTATAGAGGGTTGACACTTACATGAAGAAAACGAAGTTTTAAGAGCTCCAAAAATTAGCCAAAGCCTAATTTCAATAAAGAATAATTGTTCAAATGCTATCTAAAATATCACCCATCTGAGTAACCTTCTAAACAAAATTACATGTGTACAGTCATGTGGACCGTAAAAACCTGGCCTACCTCTGCATTTGTGCAAAATGGAACTAATTTTATTCCTTAAGTATCAATTAACTTTGAGTTTTCTGGAGAGAAAACAGGTGAGGTTTTGAATAATATTTGTGGGATAAAGGAGAAGGATAGACCTGGGAATAGTCACTAGCATGAGGCAGGGGTTAAATAACAGATGATCAGACGATATCAGTACTGGCATAGGTTCCTAGCCCAGGACTTCTATCTTGGTCTCCCAACCCTAAATTAAGGACTAGTTGCATTCCTTTGCTAGATATGATGCTGTGAAAATTCATATGTTACAAAAGTGATGATGCTTATATCCTACAGTAATGAAAAATGTGAGGGTACCTAAGCAAGGTGTTCTTATGGGGAGTGATTAAAACTTTTAAAGAATGACATAGCATTTCCTAAATTATAGAAGACTTTTCACATGTCTTTATTCTTTATTTACAACTTTCCTCCCCAGTATTTTTCCTGAGATGCTCACACACCCCAGTGATGAGCACAAGTTATGTACAAGCACGGACAGAGCAATTACCGACTGAAGTAGAAAGAAGAGGGAGGAAATGGAAGACAGTCCTAGGCAGATTGGAAAATGCCAATGTCTCTGAACTGGCGAAAAGGAGTGGGAGGATCTGTTGTTTGAGATCAAAGAAGTATGAACCTCAAAGTATGAGCCTCTGAATTAATCAAGGAGTTTTTCAGGAGGACAAGATTGAAGGCAGAGTTTAATAATACTGAGTTTACAGCACATAGCTGAGAGTTAGGAGCCCCAATCCTGTTTGCATTGCAACCTTCTCTGGTGTTTGTTGTTCTGACCAAGTAAAAAGCCTGCCTGAAGTCACTGCTCTTAAGGTCAGCTTGAATTTTTTTGGTACACATTCATGTGACTCCAGCAAGAGCTCTGAAAAGCAGCTATAAACTGACATGGGGCAAAACTTCCTCCAGAGAATCTAGTTTTCTTTTGGTTTTTTTTGCTCCCAGAGAAGCAATGACATTTCAGCCCAGCACAACATGAGATACTTGTTACTGTCATGCACAGAAATTACTTTGACTTGTTGCTCAAAATGGTCTTTTTTCTTGACTTGCAGTTGCATAGGAAAGGATGGACAATTTCAGGCAAGGTAGTAGGGTTTCACTTTGAAAGCAGAGGTTATTTCAGATGATCTAAGTTCCATTTAAGCCTTGTTGTGCAATCACTGGAGACAGACCTGAGAGGGCACAAGGTTTATGATTTTAGGGTCTTACTAAGGCTGTGAACAGGGAAAAGTCTAAATGGAAGCATATTTGTATTGTGGGTTTTTTTCTATTTCCTTTACATATTTTTCTTTCTTTCCTATTTTTTTGCTTTCCAGATTTATTGGTTTTCTTTGCAATAGGTGGGGTGAATTGGTCTTATTGGCCAGATGGTATCTGTTCAGTTAGATTCCTTCAGTTTGTTTCCTCTTTAGTGGTAAAGATGGGTGGAGTATTGCTAAAGGTGAACAATCACCATATTGACATTTGTGTGTGAAGTGGTGGTTGTATTCCTATTAATTTGCATATCCTTAACATGATGGAGCATAACACAGGCAGAATGATGAAATTACCATATCTGTTACTGCATTCACTATTAATTTCCCAGGTGTAACACTCATCCCAAGTTTTCCCTGACTTGATAAAGGATCTCCTGTTGGTGAAACCTCACTGGCAGAAAACAGGGGAGTAATGAACAATCAGTTCAGATGTAATTTCAAGTACATTAAAATCAGGTTCTCAGGAATTTCAGAACAATCTTTTTTTCTGAAATAGGTCTGATATTCTTCTGTGTTTTAAATGAAAGAGTTGGCACAAGGGAGGAGATCAGCACTCACTGGGTGTTTAATTGTGTTTCTTGCAAAGGCCATGGTTACCCTTTCTAAGCATTGTGACAAAACATTGAGAGGAAAAGCACAGATTGCATACTAAAATGGCTTCTTGTCCATTGTTTTTTTTTTAATTTGGTAAGAGTCTTTAAAGTATTTCAACAGCTTCAATAACTGAAGCTCCAGGTCCTCTAGCTGTTGTGTTTGTGCAGTGAACTCTGCTATGACTAACACTGCAACTGGAAAGCCAAATGCTTCAGAGAACGCTGCACACTCCTTATTCCAAGTCCCACTGGAATTACACTCACAAAAACATATGAACTCAGGAGTCAGGCCTAGAGATCTTCCCATACCACTCTGTGAGAGGCTTGCACTGTACATCGCAATGTCCTTTTTGTCAAAGACTCAGAATAATTTGTTAGAAGCAACTTCTAGAAGTCATCTGATCCAGCACCCATGAGTTTTCTTGGGATCTTGGTCTGCACCCCTCATTTAGAATCATAGGTTGGAAAAGACCTTTAAAATAATTGAGTCCAAACATTAGACCACCAAGTCCAACCATTTCTGACATTCTCCATCTTCTGCTCCCCTGGTCCTACTCATCTCCTCAGCTGATAACTAGATTTAGACTCCAGGACAAGTGTGATCTTGGTACTGAGATGTCGACATCAGATAGTAATTTCTGGCCTCAGTATTTACTTTACAGTAGCCTATGTGGTGCCATATGGATCTTCCTGTCTCACAAATGAATCATAGCTCTGGTCAGAAAAATTCCACAGAGGATTGTGGGGAATGTTCTTAAAACCTTAGTAAGATATAACTAACCCCTGACCTGTAGTACTTCCTTCTTTGCTGCTGCTGAACTGTTATGAGAGAGCAGCTGGATTTGTGTACCATCCTGGAATTTCCAGCAAGTTCCCTAGCTCATTTCAGTTCCCTGACCTTGGCCAGCACTGAGCCATACTAGATGTGGCTGATTATTTACACAATTTTTTTAATGACAGTGTAATATGGCATGAAGCTGAATGACTTATATGGAATACAACAATTATCCCAAGATGTACAGCCCAGGGTACTGCACTTCTGAAATAAATATAATTTATCTGAATAAATCACAGTTCTGCTCGGAAAGCAAAGGGTAATAAATTTAGGTACCACATTCTTAGGTAAGAAACAAATAGTGAGAAGGTTTTGTTTTCTTTTTTCTTTTTTTTTTTTAATTCCTTGATCAATTGCAAAAACAAAGTACAAAAACATTTTGGAAGATTTCTACAGCTTTCCTGTTCTCCCACTTCCAGCAACAATTAAATGAACCTTCATATATATATACTGTTTTCATTAGTTAATATTCTACCTTCCCTTAAGTTTATGAACCCAGCCTTGCTTTCTAGCAGGGGAGAGAAGAGTCACTATATTCTCCTGCCACAGCTACAGACTCTCTGGTGTGAAGGTGGTGAAGAAAAGCCAAAGGCAAGGCCTGATGGTTCTGCCTGCATTGCTTTCAAGATGGAAAACTGACTGTGTGCTCAGGTGGAGTGATGTGGGCTGAGGCTGCACTGGCAGGGCAGCAGTGCAGGAACCCACCACGTCCTGCACTTGTCAGACCCTCATACTTGCAGTGGCCAAGACACACTTAGCTGAGACACAGTGAAACTGGGCTTCAACATATTGACTGTCAAAAAGGTTTAATACAAAAAGGTCCTGTCTGTGTTCCCAGAGAACACTCTCATGTTGTTGAAATGCAGTTCTGTGGCCCATACTGTGAACAAGCACTGACTGAATTTTCAGTGGTGTTATTTGTCTCACTTTGGATCCAGTGGCACAAAGTGACTGCCACGGGCCCTCAGGAAAGGACTTTTGGCTCACAAAACCACACTGCCACAGCTCACAGCAGCATTTCTCCCCCTTCACAACCCTTGGCACATGGGCCCTACTCCACCAGCAGGAGCCTCAGCCACGTCGTTGTCCACCTCTACAAACTACCAAGGTCTTGCTTCTTACAGGACTGGTTGTCCAGTTCCAGTTGGCAAAAGCAGCTCAAGGAAACCTCCAAATGTTCCAGTCCTCCAATAGTACCAGTGGAAAAACAGGCAAGCAACATTTGCCAAAGCCTTCATCAACCTCATTTTGTCTTTGGAACAGCTTTTTCTTTGAGAAGATGACTTGGAGAGGTCCCCCCAAACCCCAGTTATCCTATGGTTCTGGGAAAAAGCAGCAAAATGCTCTCTTTCCCAAACACAAGTTTCCATGGAAAGTTACAGTTACCGGCACAAAGGCAGCAGTGGTACGTTCAGCCCCAGTGCTGTGAGGTGAGGCATACAGTGAGATGAGTTATCCCGTGTCACAGATGAACAAAAAGAAGTCCAAATCTTGTGCAAAGCATGACTAAGAGTCAGTGTTAGGGTACTTGAGTTCAACCCCAGTAACTCAAGTTACAGTAGTGAGTAGTTCCCCTCACCTTTAGGTCTTGTTGGCTTTCTATGTAAATAGGCAATGGTTTCTTGGACTGACAGGATTTGGAAAAAGACTCTCTCCCTTACTAAAGGGTGGCTCATCCAGTGTCCTGGGAAATGGAGTCCTGATCCATGAAAATATCGCTCTATATTATGAAAAATAAACTTTATTGAAAGAAGTTGAGTGACAGGTGAGTGAAAATTTTGTGCCAAAAGTACAGGTCATTTTTTGTTTAAGTGGATCTGCTTGTATCTATTTTTTATGGAAAATGCAGATTGAAAAAGATTAAAAAATATTTAATCCAGAAAATGCTGGATGTTGTTCTTTGTTTAATGAAAGAAGGAGACAATTTCTGTGGGGGTAAAAGTTCACTCAAGGCCAGAGTAACTAAATTGTGAAAACTGAAGTCAAAAAGTCTAATGCACTTGCTGGTTTGCTACGATCAAAGTCATACAAGTTTTTCTCCTAGATGTTTTCATTTACTTCATGAAAGAACTTAGTGTCCATGATGATAAAAAGAAATTATTAAACATATATGCTTTCTCTTTTCTTATTCCAGCAACTGGGTTCTAACACTCTGGTAGCTACCATTACCCTTACAGATAATTTCTCCTGCTTGAGGGTGAGTGGTCAAATTTATCAGAAAAGGATGCTGATATAAGATTTGGCTGTAATTCCAGACAATAGTCAACTCCTGGTATAAGTGAAACTCAAAAAATTTTGTTAAGTTGCAGCAGTCTTAGGCTCACTTCCTGAGTCTGAATACCTGTCCTTATGGCACACATTTATTTGTCTTTCCCCCCATACTAGATAACAAGAGTATGTTTTTTAAAAGGAAAGCTGCTGTATTTTTTACAATAAGCACTTCTCACTGAAGAGAGCTACCTGAAATAACTTTTCAGGTTGCATACTCACGTGTCCAATGACATCCAGGCTTTAAAATGTACCAAACCCCAGAGTTCAAGCTACTGCGAGGTTGAAAGCAAATTATTTTTAAAATATTATTTCCGCGTATATAATGAACGATTTGTACCTGATAAGGGAAATCCCAAATTCCTATAAAAGTTAAAGAATTAAAATTCTAGGTGACTGAACCTGACAGCCTTCGAGACCAAAAAGCAAGAAACATTTTCATTCACTTTTATGACTGGTACTTACCGAAGGCCACCGGTGACCCTGATTTTAGGGACGGAGGTCTCTCAGCGTAGCTGCTTCTGTTCCTGGTGTCACTGCTCGGGACAGTGCTGGCAGAAGGTTTCTTTAGGATTTCCTCAATGGAAAAGGACAGGCTGGGCTTCCTCTGTCCAGCAGACCCGCGGGGGTCCGTCATATTCCTGCCCCAGCGGCCGTGGGCCGCAGAGCGCTGCCGTGCTGCCCTGGGTGGCGGAGCAGGCCGCGGGACGCGCGGCTGGGATGGAGCCTGTCCCTCCCCACCCATGCCCGGGTCACCGCGGCAGCGCTGGGAGGAGAAAGAGGCCACCCGCGACTCAGCGCACACGCCTGCTCCTCGCTACCGATCGCCCCGGGACCAGCACCTGCGGGCTTACAAGTGAAGTGGGGGTTGAAAGTCTTCCCAACCCCACCCACTGCGGAGCATTCCCCCTGCTCCGTGTTTACGGAGCTCTGAACACTCTATGGCTATTCCAGGAGGAGGTGTGCTCCTTGCAGAACCAGGAGAAAAATGCCCTGGGAAGGGTTGCCTCTTGTTGGTAAATCCTGTTTGTGGGGTAGTTATCTTCCTTTTCTGCTTTCAGGCTGAAACCTGCAGAAAGCCCACTGGATTTGTACCATTATGGAGTTAAGAAAATAATTGGCAGGACAAAGACTTGACCCTCGGGCCATTTACTAGCAAGAAAGACAACCTGTAAACTTCTCTCACATACAAGGAGGTGTCACATATGAAAAGCTTCCTCACCAGCAGTTCCCAGGTTTTCCTTCAGCCATCCCTCCTAGCCTTCAGCTTTGGTTCAGATTCTCTTTTCTTCTATTGTGAAAACCCTTTGAACTTTCCAAGCAGGTGCTTTTCAACATCATCCCATCTTATCAGTCACAAGAGAAAAAGAGATGGCCCTTGCAACACGTGTAGGAACAGGAATTAGTGCCTTCTACCCCCCACCTATACTTGTAAAGAGAAGACATTATTTTCTTTCCATCCTGAGCTATGAGGCAAGCTAGCTTGATAATCATCCTACCAGTTGCTTAAGCCTCCCAATTAGGCATCCAGCACAGCGGGAGATTTCCCGGTTAATG
Source organism: Molothrus aeneus (assembly GCF_037042795.1). NCBI lineage: Eukaryota > Metazoa > Chordata > Aves > Passeriformes > Icteridae > Molothrus > Molothrus aeneus. The sequence goes on along the minus strand of NC_089650.1, from coordinate 18,198,813 downwards.
AGGGCGAATACCTGTGATTCCTCTCCTGAGCCACTTCTATCTTCTTGTTAATTTTTATTTTGGGAAGAATGTGGTTAGATACAGTCCCGTTCCTTCTCTCTCCCTCCCCCCAGGGGCATTTCTTGCCTTCTTCTGGGATTGCCCCTCACCTTTTAAATTACTATGGTCGTTTCTCCCTTTCCTGCTGGTTCTTCTCTGTGCCTTCCTTATCAGGCTCTTATAATTGTATTGGCAGTCCCTGCCTTATTTGTCCAGCGAACTGACAATTCTTGAGCTGATATCCCATCATATGACCTTTACATGGAGCAGAGACCAAAATTACTGTGTAACCAGGGGGCAATAAAACACACCTGATAAGATGAAAGGCTTTCGGCTTTTTCCAGATTCTAGATACTGGAAAAACGGTGGGGGCTGATGAGGAAAAGAACAATGGAAGAGGTTCAAAATGATGCAGCCAGTTGTGATGAAGAACATTTAATTATCTGATTTTATGAATCAAACTTCTCCCCAGGCGACAGGATAGACCAGTGAGCGTCTTTCACACTGACAACACATGTGCCCTAGAGTGGGAAGTGTTTTCATTTGTTCCCTTCGCATCCCTCTGCTGTTTCTATAAAGGAGGATCTTGTGCCTTCCTGGTTCTGTGATGAGGTGGCAGCTGTTGTGTGGGTGCAAAAGTTCTTGCGGCCCTCTCCATGAAGCAGGGAACATCCTCCTGTTTCAATCCCTGCACTGGAGGAACGTCTCTCTAGCCAAGCTTTGTCCTCTCCAGCTTTGCTGCCAGAGTCTGTGATCCCGGCTGGGCACACAAAGAGGGATGTGTCCCCCTTCTTTGCTTAGAGAGAGAGTGGGTAATTTATGGGCTGAGAACAGGTGAGCGTGCTGTGTGTGTGCAGAGAGAAAGGAAAGAAAGGTGCTCTGAATCCATATCCTGGATTAAAACTGCCTATTTAATAAGAGAGTTTCGCTTTTTTTCCTTGTGATTCCTGATTCAAAACCCAAGAAAAATCACAAGGAGAAACCTAGTACATTCTTTTACAGACACCCTATTTTCCCTACTCTGTTTGCCTGAGACACTAAAAAGGGGGCCACTTTTATTCCTTTCTGGCTTCCTATACAGCAATGGCTTCAAATCTTACTTCCCAGATGCCTCAAGTTGAGAGTCCTTGACCCAGCCTTCATTGTATTAATTTAGTATATATTACATTGTCTGAACTCTCTGATGTTTACTGTGCTACCTTTTACTGTACGTTTCAGGCACAGGAAAATCAGATCTAGGGATGTCTGTGTTTTAAGCCTCCACTGCTGTCCATTTTTCTAAAGGATCTATATTGGTGCAGGAGTGAAGCCTATGGATTTGTCTGCTTCAATTATTAAATGAAGCAAAGCCACATTTTCATTTGCAATGGAAAACTTTGTTTTGTTATTAAAACCTAAGTGTTCAAGGAGCTCATATCTTGCTGCAGGAGCAGGAGGAGGAGGAAGAGGAGGATTTCACAGGAAAGTCTGATAGATCCCAGTACTCCTCATGAGAGAATCCAAATATTTGGGTAAAATAGCTGAGTAAATTAGCCTAGAGACTCTCAGGGCAAAAAATATACCTCCTATCCCTGGTCCTTGCCCCAGCTCCATTTTTGCTGTGTTAAACGCACACAGTTTTGAAAGGGAGAAACGTAGCCTTCTGGCAGAAGTACATGTGCATTCATGTTAAAAAAATTCTGAAGTAAAGAGAGTTGAGACAGGCAGACTCCAAGTTTCCATCTCAGAATAGAATAAATACTTATTCTATGGCCATGAGTGAATTCAGCATTACCCCATACTCAGAGTGCCTGCACTGCCTGTCTCCACTGCCACCAGCTCGCTCCGTGCAGGCACCTGCTGAGATGATTCTGTAGTCCCATGTCACAAAATCAAATTGTGCATGTTTGTATAACTAGTCTGTCTCAGCCTGCAACTTTAAACCTCCCTGCTGCTTGCAGTGACAAGTTGATTTTCTGTGTGTGCTTAAATTAGATGCTCACATGCAAATTTACAACTTGAAAGTGTCCTTGTGAAGGCTTTATTTTTGTTCTGTCTGATTGTATTGTACTTTTTTATTGAAACTGAAGGCAATGTCAACTGAGAAATATACTTTTGTTCTTCTATATTTGAAAACAAAACAAGCACAAAGTAGGAAATAGGATAAATAAGTGACAACTCTTGAAAGGGGATTAGAAAGCAGCAGTGTAATGATGCATAAATCCCATGTTTTGTGTACAAAAGTTTCTTCAGAAAAAAAGGCAGGTTTGATATCAAAATGTTTAAGTAGCACCAAAAGACTTGAACATTTTACTATTTTTAACACAGAAGTGGGAAAATAGTGATAAATGCAATTTCATTAATTAAAAAAAAGATTAAATACTGCCCTTGGAATGACTGCTCACCCAGAATTTCCTTGCTTTGTATTATATTAAAATAAAGATGAGTGGCAAAAAATAGACCCTTGAAATGCAAATGAACATTTTGCAAATTAAAATAGTTCAGTTGACCCCCTTTCTCAAATGATTGAGTTGCTGAAATGTAACAAATTATTTAAGTTCAAAACAAGAAATTATTTACTTTTAAATTACCGGAAAATGAAGAAGTTATTTTTCTGCCAAGTTCTAATATGCCGGTTTTTGCAGGGTAGTTTAGGGATATTTTTATATTTCTGCTTGACCTGGAAATGCAGATGACTCTCATTTGTTACAATTATTGTGCTACCCATCTAATTTAGTCTATAAATTCCTTGAGGCAGGAAACACATCTTCCTCTGGGATTGCTGAGCTCTGAAGGAAACCCTTTACAGCAGAAGGCGGCTGTCTAGAACAAAATTGTGCCGTGTTGATTTTCTCAACTCATCCTCTCAGTGCCAGGCAAATCTAGAGGTCCACACAGCCCCTGAGGTTTATAAATTAAAGAATTTCAGAAAGTGGAAAATTCTGGATGCATAGATTTAAAATCTACTTGAGATCAATACTTTGGAATTTTTTGTCCTATACTGGCTATCTCAAGGAGGAAGAAGAATTGTGTTTACCCTGTCAGTCATGAAAAAGGACTGTTCCTGGCCCACTGATCTCTTCCACTGGATGAAGGCAGTAATGGGATGATATTCCTCCCAATGCCTCTGAAGCATCTCCTTTAAACTCTGTTCACAAATGAGACTCAAGAGTCAGAGCTGTCCAGTGTTTATGCACAGCGTGGATGCTGCAGCTCACAGCAGCTCCTCTCCCAGGGCCTGTGCTCACTCAGCTGTTCAGAGCAAGTCAGCCAGCTCAGGCAGCCAGAGACACACCTGCACCTGCAAATTGCCCACACCACCTCTGAAGCCTCATGTCCTTGCAGGTTGTCTTCCATCCTTTATGCCTTACTGGACTCTATCAATCTCCCCAGGGACACTTTAGCTGCTCTGATCTCCTCAAAGTTCAACAACTGGCAGTGATCTAGTGGAAAGCTCACACAGCCTGCTTCTGGAGCCCCTTTCACCTCGGATTTATTAGCCCTGTGGTCTCTGTAGATTCCTCAAAATGCCCATAAATTAGAAATAATATTAAAAGGGACACTGTAGGTTTAAACAGATAACATTTGTGATTTTTAATGGCACAGTTATTATCAATTGACATTTAAAATAGCATCATAATCCATCAAGGTGAAACAGATTCAGAAAAATATTTCTCCCAAGCCAAAACCTATAACAGCAGCAGCAGGATTGCAAGAGAGGAAGGACACAAACAGTTTGAGCCCAGGTCACTGATTACATAATTTAGAGGTGTTTTTTAACAACTTCACCCTCTGTTTAATCCATTCTTGTATTTCATAATGCTTCTTCTCCACTGCCAGCCCCCCATAGCCCTTTGCAGAGGTTTTTCTATCAAAAATCTTTAGTTAGTCCATGATAGGGAACAATTTGCTTTGAATGGAGCAGGAGCTGTTATATGTTGAAAGGGTTGGAGAGATGAAAGATTGTCCTTTTCATAACAATTCAGGCCATGGGGCAGCAATTGACATGGAGAACTGTCCAGCATGGCTATAAACAAGCTTTGATGTTTTTGCTGTTTGCCTGATGGAAAGCTAAAAATAAAGAAGGAACATGCTTAATGAGGTCCATCCTCGCAAACATGGGGGAGAACAACAGTTCTCTCCCCACCTACTGAAGAAGGCTACAGAATCCATATGTACAGAAATGAAACCAATTCTCCAGAGAAAAAAGGGGAGGGAAAACCCCAAGGAATCAATAACAGAGTAAAACATAAAGTCCATGACATGTAGCTCATTATTTCAAATGGGTTGTGGCTTGGTAGTGAATATATGTCTGTGGTGATACATGGAAATGAACTTGGTGACCTGGAATGGTTCTTCATCATCCAGGTGATGAAGACAAGGAGAAGGCACTGAATGCTACTAGGAATCACTGGTGCTGTGTTGAGCTGCTGTTGTCCTGCAGTGGTACCTGCAGTTAAAGCCTAATCCATTAAGGAGATGCCAGCAGAAGGTACTCTTTGAAACAGTGGCATGGCAAACTCTCTTATTGGCACCCATGGAGGAGTCTGGCTCTGCCAATGGGCAATTAAAGGTATCCTTAGGCAAACGTCTGAGGGAAATGTACCTAACACCCCTCAGGATGCATTTCTCTTCCTATATTTTCAAGAGAAAAAGCCTCAAGAAGTAGTGTAGATTAATTGTCTAAAAGTTACATGCCTGGAGTACAGTACATACATCCCCCACTCCCAAACGAACCATTCAATGCACAGATTGGGAGTGTGAGACTAAGTTATTTTTTGTTCTGTGTTCTTAACCAGGTGGGCTTTTTTCAGTGTGTTTGCATGAAAAAAAAAGCACAGACAGACCAAGTGAGTACTTAGGCAGAAGTCAGCCTTTTGCTGGTTTAGCTGGCCATCAGTGTGTTGGCTGTGAGGGAAATGTTCATGTTACAGTAACGGGGTGGAGCTGGCATCTGTTGTCTCATTCCTGTGAAGCCTGGTCTAGGAGTAATTCACAGCCTGGGTACAGTTTCATAGGAAGCAGCCTTCCCATGCTGGGAAGATTTTGAGATTGTAAGCTCCCACACCAAGCCAGAACAAAAAGTCAAACTCTGATAGACTCAAAAAAGAATGTAATTTTTGTTTTGGGTTAGCTTTTTTTTTTCAGTCTATTAGTCTCAGTTCAATAAAAACATTTCATTTTGATCATAATAAAATGTTTTGTCTTGCTGTTGAACTTTCAATTACTTTTCCACTGTAATCAATTAATTTTTAAATAAAGCAGTAATCTTGAACATGGCAAAATGACCTTTTAAAGTCTATTGGAAGAGCATGTTTCAAGAGCATGAAGAATTTTTAAAATATATTTTATTTTAATGAACAGTGAATCCAAACAACCCCAGCCTGGTAGTGCAGAGCTCTGTGTGTGCAGAGCAAATGCACATTTTTGCAGCTGACCCAGTTTCCTAGTCTCATAGATGCAAAGAAAAAAAAACATTTAGGGAAAGTTGTATTATGTATGTTTTTCCTAAGAGTGCTGTCTGTCCTGATTAACAGGATGCATAGTTAACTATCATATTATATTGTTAAGCCCACTTTTTTTGTAGATATTTTTTCTCAAATTCAGCAGTCCACTCTGGGAGGTATCCTGGAAAACAGTTACTGCATAGATAATTTATGTGGGAATAAAAAAATTCTATACTGCATGCGTAAGAGGGTTTTTATATTTCTGGGATGGTCACAGATTTCAGCTTGTATGGATTTGCCAACCTTACCTTTCTCTAAAACTGCTGTGATTTCCACAAGGAAAAAGCAGTACCATGTCATAAAGTTCCCAACTGGCTCTGACACCCTACATGGATTTTAACCACCTTTCACATGATGGGCTTTGCAAACAGTGTTGTGAAACAGTGCTTTAGTTACCACTAATTAATTCAATGTTCAGGCTGACAGAGCCAGCATCAGGGAATCACTGCTTGAACTGTTTCTGCCTCTCAAAGCCAAGCAGGAGAGGGCAGCATGGCCTGTGGGATAAGCACACCAGGGCTGTGACAGACCAAGTGGGGAAGTGAAAATTGTCTTACATCCTCATCTTCCACTTTAGGTCGAGACATTCCCATGATGAAAAGATATCACAGAATGAGAAGTGGTAGTCTTACCCATCTGATTTGCATGCTAGGATTCTCCTCCAGTTACTTTATACAGCAGTAAAGCCTGTGATTTATAAGCCAAGAGGAACCTTGATTTTATGCATAAAAGGGTTTCTGCAGTTTTTTGGGGTGGGAAAGAATTTTAGGAATAGAATGGAATAGAATAGAATAGAATAGAATAGAATAGAATAGAATAGAATAGAATAGAATAGACTGTTTTGGATGGAAAGGACATACAGTGATCATCCAGACCAACTGCCTGACCAACTCAGGGCTGACCAAATTAAAGCATGTTATTTAGGGAATTATCCAAATGCCTCTTAAACACTGGAGCATCAACCACTTCTCTAGGGAGACTGTTCCAATGTTTGACCACCCTCTCAGTGAATAAATGCTCCCTAATGTTCAGTCTAAACCTTCCCTGGCTCAGCTTTGAATTATTCCTACACAGCCTAGCACTGGATACCAGGGTGAAGAGATCAGCACCTTCTTCTCCACTTCCTCTCTTCAGGAAACTTCACAGAGCATCCAATATCTATAAGGAAACCCAGTAACTTAAAATCAGTTAAAGACTGGTTGCTAAAACCTGTTTTTCAGGTGACTTATTCTAGAAATCACAAGAGATGCTGAGAGTTTCCCTGTCTTCTTTAAACTTCAGTCTTTGCAGCACCTATACATGCAATTTTTAAGAAGTTTATAGTGGGAAGATTAAAATAATTTGTGATTTTGTCTGTCAAATACCCCAAACCATACTTATCTCACAAAGTGAAGGGAGTGAAGTGATCCTGAATCCTCTTGCCTGACAAGACCTTAAGTATTATTTCAGGATGAGCTGGGATGGTTTGTACTAATTTCTTTACAGGTCCTGAATAGGAATGGCAGGAGGGTATGAAGATATGTCCTCAGAGTCATAACAAATGTAGTCTCAAGAGGAGAATAAAATCTTTTCTGACAGAGGAGTGAGAGCAATAGATAATGAAGTCTTAATAGCAGAAGATTCTGGGCAGGAGCAAGACACATCTGCAGAGCAGACTGGAGATATCACTCTTGCAGCCTGTCCTGTCAACACATCATCTTTGTCAGTGCTAAAATTCAGGTCAAACTCCATGAAGAGAAAGTAAAACAGATTGCACTGTAGCAATTCATTAGTTCTAATTACAAAACCTGAGGAAAATGTCACTTCCAAATTTAGACAAAACATCAAAATTTCAACCTCTACCAGGGACAGTTGTGTTAGGCTGGCCAGATGGCAAAATGGCAGAACAAGCAAACAGTCCACTGAGGGACTGCAAAAATCTTGGGAGAGCACAAGATATCCATGTACAGACTAGAGAAGGAAAAATATCACCTGCAGGCACACAAAAGAGACATTCTTCCACTTGCCAAGGAGGTACAAATCTCTCTTGCCTGGCAGAGCCCACACACCTCCCAGGTTCCTTCCCTCCACTTAGACAGCATTGCAACTTTTCCTGTCCTATCCATGGGGATCCTGAGAAAATGATGAAGTGCACAATATTCCTAGGCTCTCAGCATTTTGCTTTGTTTAATGGGCTCCTGTGGGAGCTCCTATTACTCTACTCTGGAGGGAAGAGCTTTTTTGTTGTTGTTTGCCCCCTTTTGCCTGAGGCAGGTCATGAATTATGTGCCTGATGTTCTTCCTCACTCCTGGACTTCTTGTGATGCCCCACAGGGACCCATTAAGAGCTTCCTTGCTGCATCCTTCCAGAGAAAGGCCAAGTGCTGAAGTGGCAGAAGCAGGGGTAGAAAGAGGCTCTTGTGACTCAAGGATCTTTGGAGGAGAGCAGCAAGTCACTGTTAGGGTTTGGATGGGCCCATGGGGGTCTGCTGGGAAATTGAGTTGCATACCAAAGTAAACTGTCCGATTACAGGGCAAATGTGTGGTTTGCATGGTTTTTCTCCTGAAGTTGCTCTTTGAATCATGGTGTTTCCACTCAGGTAGTGGCACCAGAACTCAAACTTTAGAGAAATGGGCACTTCTGACCTGCAGCTAACTGCAGATCCTTCTGTGGATCTGCCCACGAACTGCACACACTTGAGCCGAAGTTTAGATCCAGCTGCTAAAGCTGTCTATGCCTTTGAGGCAGAAAAGCCCTAGTTTGGTTCCTCTGGGTGACATCTAACACAGCCACTTTCATGCACTTCAAATAAATTTTCTGCAAGAAGCCATCTCATGTTTTTATAACCACAGACATTTCAAACATATTTCTGTATTTTCTGATGTGCCATTGGCACAGGCTATGAAAATTGTTTGGGCTATATATAGTTGGACTTTTTTCTTTTTCTTTTTTTGCAGTTTGTTACAGGAAAGCAACATTTCTGTAGCTCTGTGCCAACCCAGCCTCTCTTCAAGTGAACTGTCTGCTTTTTATCCATAACATCACACACCAGAAGGTCTGTCTAAAGAACATTATTAGCTGAGGCTGCAGAGTCAAGTACTGGAAAGCTAAGGCAATGCCAGACTTGAGATTGCTTCTGCTCATACATTAAGGGGCAGATGCATTAGGACATACTAAAAGCTTTTATAAATGGCCAGAGTCTCTGCAGAAGGTGGGATGATCTGTCTCACAGGCAGGACTGATGAATCGCCTGAAAAGTGATTCATTTGCATGAACTCTTTCTTCCTCAGCGGTGGCCCCAGCCCCCTTCCCTGTGCTCGTTTTGGTCCATTGTCTGTGTCCTCAGCAAGTGCCAGTAGGTGCTAAAACCACCGCGGCTGTGACACACACTATGGCACTGCCACAGGTGGAGAAAGGGGAGGAAGAGGAGGAAGCAGGTGAGAATTTTCTGGTCGAGACAACTTGTGAGGGGATGAAAGGGCATTTTCTCAGCTCAGAAAGCAAAAGACAAGAGCTGCTTGATAGATCACCCCTCCCTGTGGTTTTTTCCTGACTCATTCAGCCTCCTTTGCTGATGAGCTCTCAGTCACTGGTGAGACGCTGAAAAGGACTACGAGAGTTGTGTTATTTTATGATCCAGTAAGTATTTCCACAGCCTATCCCGAGGAGAAAGTGAAAATTTATCCCCACCACACATCAACATAGCAGAGGGGAACTGAGCTCTGCATGGCCGGGACAAGGCACTGAGGAGCCCCTGCACAGCCAGAGAGAAATCTGGGCACAGATTGGTGAGGGTTGCTTGGGGCAGCTTGTGCAGGGTCTCCCTCTCCCCCCCACTCCTGCCTACAATAGTGGTAATGTAAGAGGACAGTTAATTTCCTTTCTGGCTGAACACTGAAGCTTATTTGCAGTTTAGATTGCCAAAAAAACCCCCAACAATTGTCTGAAATATTCCATTTAGTTACCTTATTATGGGAGTAAGCTTTGAAAAATGAAGATATTTTCAGATTGTCAGTGCTCTTGTTATGGAATCCATGAAAATGGAATTTTTAAAAATGAAAAATCTTCTTTATTTAGGGAAAAAAAAGTCCCTGTGATTTCCTTTTAGCTTTAGATACAGCCCTTCTCTCTGCTGGACGCTGACAGCAGATTCAAGCAGATGTTGCTCTATCCATGACACACAGGTTGTCATTTCCAGCTTTCCTTCATGGCCAGCAGGGCTAAAAGCATTTCTTAATAAGGAAAACACAAATGTTGTTGACATCAAAGCAGAGCTGGAGCCCCAGGCACACTCCTGTGCATTAATCTGTCCTGGGCATCAAGTAGATTTGTTCCTCTGGATCTGCAAAGGCAGGTACAGCCTTGTGCTCTATCCACTGGATCTTCCCTGCAGACTACATACTAATTGGCATCCCTATCTGTACTGGATACACAAGGCAGTCACTGCCAGCTTTGGTAGGGTTTTTTTGGGTAAATACTCTCTAAATTTTTTTACAGGATAGTACACTAATGATAGGAGTGAGATGTGGTTAAGAATCAGCTTGTTATTACCTATCACCTTCTGTTTTAAAGAATAAGTTTCTGTTACTTCTTTGATGAACTAAGATGAAAATGGAGAGCAAAATCACATTATTTTTACACATCCAAATCTGTCACATTTAGTTCAGTGCTCAGTTAACCACACATGTAATGTCACTTGACTAACAATAGTGACATGGGAAGTATCTCTAGATCCCACTTCATGTTCTGGCAATGGTTATTTAGAAATTGTGCTACGTAAACCAAAGTGTAGTGCTAAGTAATTTGAATGCTGTGTTCAAACATCCTCCTGGTTATACATGAAGACCTCCAGTTTCACTTAAATATTTTTAAAAAGTTATGGACCCGCCTTGACTGCCATAAATGTAAAATAAAATGTTCCTTTGATTGAAATGCTGGTTGGATCAAGCTTGCAGCATATCTGTGTTTTATCATCATTACAGAAGTGTTACAACTACCAAATACATCTGAAATTAATTTTCTGAGAATATTCTGAGAAGAGTTCTGAAGATGCATATTTTGGACTTGGGGCTTATAGCTCATAATAGAAATACCACATTTCAATAAAAATTCACCTCAGGCGTAACAAGCTAAATCACTAAATATTCAGTTGGCATCACCTTCATACAACACAGCTACACAGCAGTAAAATAATTACACACACATAAACAGTCATACATAGGCAAGGACTTTTTTCTCTTGGTAATGCAAGGTAATAGTGATACAGAAAGGCATAACACAATTCACAAAAAGGAGTAAGACAGCTGGCACTGAATGCATTTGAAATAGTGTGGAAAACATGCAGGGAGGAGACAGTAGAAAAACGGATGTGGTGAGGGACCTTGTCAGTGCAGACATGTTGAAGCTTATGTCCAGCAGAACCAAAGCCCCACTTGGGACACTGTAGCACCATGCTGATGTTCCCTTTGTATGTGGAAATAGCATAGTGGTTTGTGTGGAGCATCCACAGGTGACTGCACAGTTAATATCCAGCCTATGGATAATGGACATACAGAAAATCAAGAAGAGCTGCATCATAATCTTTTTATTACCTTCATCTTCAAAAAGGATAGTCCCTGCCTTACACAAAAATCTTTTTACTAGGAACTTTTCACCATCTGTTACTGAGCTAATCAAATCCAGAATACTTCAAGCCAAAGAGATCGCCTGGGTCCTTAGTGTGTGGACCCTGACAGACTCCCATTTTTTTAATAAGAAAGGTTAAACTAGCTTGCACGTCTCTTCTATTTGCAGCTGCAGCAGGGAGAAAGATGAGGAAACAACATGCTAAACCTTAAGTACAAGCTGGTTACTTAACCTGGCTCATCCCTACCCAATTTGCCGTTGCTTTTCAGTGCTAATGGTCAGCTTCTCCTCCCGCTATTGTCTCCACAAGCAATTGTTGATGAGTCTTCCTGGTAACACTTAAGAAGACCAAATACAGAGAGTGTGTTTTAAAGACAGAGAAAGACAACTTGCACAGCCTTGAGTCTGTCTTGAAGAAACTGCGATAAATGCAGTTTGAGAGTATTTTTATTTGCTTTGTGAGAGATAAAGAGAGTGATAACAAGTAATTTTTTGTTACAAGCCAAGCTGGTTGGGGATTTGAGCAACCTGGTCTGGTAGGTGTCCTTGCCCGTGGCAGGGGGACTGGAATTAGATGATCTTTGAGGTCCCTTTCAACCCAAACCATTCTATGATTCCATGGTATGCTTAGCCACCCTCTGCATGACAAAACACAGAGAACAAATGATCTGTGTGATTTTTATGATCCATGCAGTCAGGCTTCCTGCCTGGGATGATGGCTGAGTATCCGTGGACCACACACAGCTCAAGTACTAGATTTCAAGGGCACTAAAGACCTTTACACGTGGAGGAAATAAGATTAATGCCTTTCTGCATTCCTCATATGGACTTAGTTCATGGCTGAAAAAAGCACTCGGTTTTGGATCACACTATTGAAGTGCAGTGGCATCAGTTGGAGGAAAACAGATAAAAAGAGTTTACGTTTATAAATTGTGCAATGTACATGATTCAGGTGTTGGCTGGCCTGGAATATTGATCAGGTTAGGATTTTGCTTTTTGGCTTGGAATTGCAACTGTTAACAAAGCTTTCCAATTGAGGTTGATTTAATGCCTCATTTGGCACCTGAAGTTTTCCCCAGGCCAAATACTATACGTGCTAGGTCAGAGGAAAAGGGAATGGCTCTGTGTCTTCCCAGTCACTGCTGCACATCATGACTGCATTCAGCCTTACAGTGGGTCCTTTCCATGCAGTTCAGGTGTGTGTCTTTTAGACCAATAGCCTGCAAACATGAGTAAAGTTGGAAGCTGTTTGCTTGGAAATATGCTTCGATCTGATGCATTTTTTTATTGTGGATACTGTAGTCATATTATTCATTGATTTTGTGTTCTGTGCTTGTTCAATGCTCCAAAATGTAGCTTCCAGATGGGCTTCTCAAGGCACTAGACGGAGTTTGCAGCTCACTCTCTTTTAACACCTAAGAACCTCCTTGTGCTAGATACTGGAAAAGAATAGAACTAGGAAACACTTCTCTGTGTAAGATGAGAAGTGTCCAGTTAATGCAGTGATCTTAAGGGGAAAAAACTACAGAAATCTTATTATGTCTTCACACTGCCATTTGTGGAATTGGGCTGAACTGAGATGAGCTAAACCATGGCTGTACTTTCAATATTTGTATCTGAACTTTTTTCTATGTGCATAGGGCATGTTAGCATCATGCAGTTCAGAGATGTACAGAATGGTTTCAAACATGCTGGTTTCTCCAAGTAGAATTGTGCTGGACTTTGCTGTACCATGATGCTGCTTCTACTGTGGAACTTTCTTTTAACGCAGACTGCCAAACAAGTGATTTAGTCCTTGGGTGTGAGCCTGAGAAGATGGTTATTTTTTTTCAGCACTGGCTTTTGTTTCGACACATAGTGCTGCCCAGAGTGAGGGAGATGAAACCCCTTGTTCTCAGTGCCCTCTCTCTGAGCAAGTGAAGAATAAACTAGAAAGCAACTTCTTTTTCAGTGTTTCTGACTCTGCACTCTACAGACACAGCTAGTCTACCCTGAGTCAGCAGCATGCTAACAAAAGCACTGAGCTCTGAGTTACAGTAGGTAAGTTCTCAGCTGAAGTGGGCTACCCTGGCAGGATCCTGGGCTTCCTGTTTATCAGCTATACCTTTTCATGGCCTTCAGTTCATTTTTCTTCATCCACCTCCCCTAGAAGAAGATGGGAACAGAATAGTGAACAAGATTTTTTGGACTTTTGTCCCCTGTAAAAGCATTCATATTCCGCTGTTGCTGGGACTTGCATAATTTCTGTGACAGTGCTATGGCTTGGGAAGGACTACGGCAGCGAGTGCAGCAGGGAATGACTGACGGTCTTAGGAGGGATTTGGGACCGTGCCGGCCGGTCGCCGCCAGATGGAGCCCTGGGCACGGCCGGCCCGGAGGTTCCCCGAGGGGTTGAGCCGCACGGGGCTGCCCCGGGCGGAGCTCCGGGAGGGCGGCGAGCGCCGAGGGCTGCGCCCGCGGGAGGGCGGGGCGAGCTTCTCTGGTGAGACACAGCGGGAAGAAAACTGTAACTCTGGGCGTCACCTCCCCGCGATGGGCTGGGACCAGGAGGCGTGGCCTTGTGAAAGGGAGTTTTAGTACAGGAAAAAGTTGTGGGTGGGCACGAGTCTCTACAAAGGAGCAGGGAAAAGTCACATGGTCTAGGTACTCCTGAGGTATTGGATGTTTTGGAGACTCAGTTTGTAGACGTTAAAAGGTAGGGGCAACTTAACAGAAGAGGAAGATTGTTGGTGTGGTCCCACAGGCACAGCATGCCTCTAAATACTCTCCTTGAAAAAGAGGTGAATATCAATTGGTGTATCCAGCTGCTGACATCCCATTATTTACCACAGTTAAAGATAAAACTGTTTGTGAAGGCTTAAAAAAGGAGCTCAAGAAACTGAGTGATTGGGTAATAAAATGGCAGATTAAATTCAGTGTCAATAAATGCAAAGTAATGCACATGGAGGAAAACAACCTTAACTATAAATTCACAGTGATAGACTCTAAATGAGCTATTACCACTCAGAAAACAGATTTGGGAATCATTACACATAATTCTTCAGAAACAATCACCTCAAAGCTAGCAGTGGTCAAAAAGACAAATGGGGTATTAGAAAATATTAGGAAATAAATAGATAACATGGTAAAAACATACTTTTTTTAGACCATGCAAACCAATGCAGTGCTCACCTCTTAAATGCCAGGAGGGAGGGAACAATTTCTTAGACAGTTTACAAGAAGTACCATATGTTTTCAAGAGATGACTCTGTGGAACTCATTGTCACAGGAAATTGTGAAAGCTTAAATGAAATGAAATTAAAACAACAATTAAATAAATGTGTTGGCATTAGGTAAAAAAAAAATTGCATCGAGTGATGTAGACAGACCTACAAGTTCAGTGCTCAGGTAATAACATACTTTCTAGCTACTGGAAAGGAATGGGGATAATCACTCTATCCCAGCCTAGCTTCTGCTCCTTTTTAAATTTTTTTTTTTTTTTTTTTTTTTAATCTGTTGGGCTGCACAGACCTTTGCTTTTAACCATCAAGGCCATACTTATATCATTATCCTGAAGATAAAGAAATATTTTGGTCCTAAGGAAAATCAATGGCAGAATTCATTGATTTTGAGAACAGGAAAATCACTTCTGCTGTAGCTGGGTCATGTCTCACTGTGTGACGTGTTGCATTGATTGAAGCAGGACTGCTGGCACAGCATGAGCAGCTTATAACAGGTATCTTTGAGCTGCCCAGAAAGTAGCAGTGATGAAGAGTGGGATTCATTTCAACTAACTTTGATGGTGGTGAGAACTAGGTGCTGGTTCTTTAGGCAGCTGAGGTACTTCGTCCTATCACAGAGTGTCCATGGTACGAGTTTTGACAGAGGAAACAATGACAAAATACATAGCATGTTCTAGAGAAATACAACTAAGGCGTCAGGAGCACCTTACTTGCTCTTTAGCATCTGAAATAGGAAATTAAGATGGTTTCAACACCTTGGGGTAAAGACATGAGATGAGAACTTAAGTTCCCTGAGGAAAAGAAATGTGATACTGTTTGCCTTTGGTACATAACAGACCACCCCTCTTTTTCAGGTGTCTCAGTGACAGAATGAGTAAGCAAAACCCAGAAACGTTGTTTCCATTAGAAACAAAAATATTTCTGTTTGGTGCCTGATTATTGAATAGGGATCCCACTTCAGGGCCGTGGGTGAGCTGCTGCAGAGCTCCAACTGCTTCCTCCAGCATGGTTTCATCCCTGTCTACTGGAGAAAGACCTTCTGCCAGTGAGGAAGCATCACTTCTCAGAATTGGTCTTGACTACCAGGGTAAGCGTGTTTTAAATTAGTACCAGGCAAACCCAAAGCAGAATATTGCAAAAGGCAATACCAATGAAAGAATCCTTTATGATTTAGGAAGGCAGAAGTAGAAGACTAGGTATGGTGGAATCTTTTACAGGAATATAGATTGTCTCTCCTTTTTTTTTTTTTCCAATTTGCTCATGTAGCAGCTGATCTCCAGTTCTTCCCCTTACACTGAGGGGTTTTTTTTCTGTTTTCGGTGAAAAGCATAATGAATCAAAGACTTGTGAAATAATGAAAGCCTAGTATGTTTGTTCCAGAAATAATTTAAAAAATTGAAGACGCCATTTCAAAATCCAGAAAATGTCATGGCTTAGGAACATCCCTCTCATTCTTTCCAGATCTCAGGCCTTATATACCTTATTTTTAAAATGGCCCTTTTTTTTTTTTAATTTTTCCATAGAGAAGAAATATGTATATACAGTTATGTATGTATTTAAGAGCAAAGAGAATAATAAAGATCTAATCATCTTTTAAGAACTGGGTACATACGACTTGCCAGTCAGCTGATTTCTTTGGTATATACTATTAATGCATATTAATTATTGTGTATTGCACTGGTGCTTAGCAGCTGCCACTGAAACTGAAGGTGCCCTATCTACACAAACACTGGAAGAATCTCTGCCTTGAAGCCATCAGTGCTTAACTGAACAAGAGAAGCTGTGGAAAGAAAGATGAGATGTCTCCTCTGATTTATTTCATGTAACAATCCTCATAGTTTCTAAAGGAACATTTACTCAAAGCAGTGCTTGGTCAGAGATCTCTGACCTAGTTAGTGCCTGAAAACACCCCAGGGCACTGCTGTGCAGAGACTCTAGGACAAAGCCTGGATCCAAACAAGCCTCACTGGTGAGGTGCTGGGCCACCAGATTGGTGTGGGAGGGCTGACAGGCTGAGGTGACTTCCACCTCTACATCTGAAGCAAGTCTGTGGAGCATTGGCAGAAGAGCCATGACTCATTTTGCCTTCAGTGACAAACACACCTCAAGTGGCATAGCTGAGGCATACAGATGGGCAGCACTAGAATAAATTGCAGACCTGCCTGAATCTTCTAAATGGATAGTTCCCAGTCCAGCAAACCTTATTCATGAGTGTGGTCACATCTAATTTCATGCCACTGTCATTGTGAATGACACCTTGTCTCTGGGAAGAAATCATAGGTTTTTGCAGTGTATGTTGGTTCTGACTACACCTCCTGTTTCAGTACAGTTTCTGGATACTGCCTTGTATTTGTGTTAAAAAAGAAAAAGGCTTGCCATTAGTGCTTAGTGTTTTTTCAACGTAGTGGTAAAGTCTGCATTAAAAATGCATAGCTAGGTTAGATATTTAACATTCAGTTGGTGTTCTGGCACAGTCTGAGGGCATGAACTGTAGCCAAGAATATATGGATTCTTAAAACTGTTTCCTGTGCTAAATCTCAGCATCAGCCTGTCCATAAGTAATAAGGAGAAGGATGATGTAAAATAATGGTATTGTTAAAATACTGTCACCTCTCCCTCCCCCACATATTTTAAAGAAATAGATTGCAAAAAATTCATAATGCACCTGGCCATCTTTCTCATGACTTCCTTTCTTCCTCATCCTGATAGAATCAGTTCTCTATATTACTCCTTAGATTCAAGAGATTATGGCAATCTTCTCTGTTTTTTCATTAGCTAAGCTGATTCCATGCAAAAGCTGTTTAAGATTCATGAGTGATTTTGCCTCTGCAAAGAATAGGAGTGCAGCTGAAGGAAAAAAAAACCCAAAGCCATTTCCAATAGTCTAGACTGATGATGGGATACTGATGAGAAATATGCACACAATTAACTTGAACTAAAATGCAACAATTTCTTCTTTAAGACTGTCCCCACAAATTGAGGTGTGCCTAGCTTACTGCACCCAAACCATCACATCTTCCTTTTTGTACACAGGCACATGCCTACTTTACTGGGTAAAGTAAGCTTTACTAGCGGCTCTGCAGAGCCACAAGATCCTGACAATTATCATAGAATTTTCTCAGTGTGGGAACCTTGCAGTCTGTGGTTTCTGTGGCCAGGACCCATTCCTTTCGGCCAAAGTTTTGTATTTTCTCACACCAGAAGACTTGCAGACAGGGCAAATCAGATTCTGCTGGCCATTGATCCTGAGAAACTGGAAGGAGATGAATCTGCTCTCTGCCCACAGGTGTCATTGTGCCTGGGGTTGCTGCATGGGTGCCTGAACAGCCTGCCAGACTCTGTCCAAGGGTGAACTTGGGCTTAGAAAATTCCTGTGCTCCACATCTGTCTGTGGTTCCCACTTCCCACCTCTCAGTGGATGTAGGGATTATTTTAACTGTGTAATTTTGGACTGATTGTCACAGACCTCACAGGAAGAAAAGAAGAACAAGTAACAGGATCCTTGCTTGAATGGGCTTATTGTGCTCAGAGGTGCCAGTTACAGCAGTCCAATGAAGTGCAGTTCAGTACAATGGCTTTGCCCAGGAAGTTAAGGAGACTGATGTAAATGCTTCACATCCCATGGATTTGCTCAGGAGACCACCACTTCAGGTGGTGTGTAGTGTCAGCTGTTCCATGCTTGGAATTTTTTGTCAAAACTGTTTGCAAATAACACCCATCTCCCTTCCCTTCTGGTTTTCCCATACTGTTTCTGCAAGGTATTTGGAGCAGGATTATTCTAATGAATGCAAGACAGTCTGAAAAATTACCTTCAGGCTTATGTTTAGGCCCATGTGCTTCATTACGTTCTTGGATCGGGGCCTCAGCATCCTGGAGTCACCAAGTGAACAACCCTAATGGGAAGCCAGTGCCAACTTTGAGTGCCTGAGCAACAGAATGGGCACATTGTACTGATCTTCTCTTCTTCATTAAGAAAGATGATTAAAATATTATTCCTTGAAAAGCATCCAGTCTGTGAAAAGATTCAGACACTGTTGATGAAATTACCATGGATTTCTTTTTGGACATTCAAGCTATTAAGAGCAGGAATGTTTTGTCTGAAATTTGATATAGAAACCTAGTAATAGAAATAATCACTTCCTAGCTGTTACTTTTCATCTTTTGTACATGAGTAGAAGTTTACCATGTTCCTAATAGCAGTGATTTAGATTAATTTGTCCTAACAAATCAAGCCTAAGCCATTCAGAGAGTGAATATTTTCTGGAAAGGGAAGAGCAAAAAAGACTTCAAACAGTAAGTCCAGAATAAAAGGCTGTGAAGATGGGTGGACATGAGTCATAAAAGAGGGATACTTAGGTGTCCTTCATACCACTGCTTAATGTTTTTCCTTCTTGTACAAAGGAAATTAGTAACGTTGTACACATTGCTTATCTTTATTTGAGGACATAATTTATTGAAGCCTCTTAAAGAGCTAGTCACTAATTCATATAATGAGGACAAAAGCCTTTGAGGCACCCTGGAGCATGCAGGTTCTATATACCACCAGAAGATAATTTCTGCTTCCTAATCCCTCTCTAGGAAGTTTCCAAGATGAGCTCTGGAACACGACAGGAACTATAGAAATAATTTTGTTCACTGCAAAATAAAACAAATGAGGGACTGATCTAAGAAAATGTGTATGGCCCTTTGTTCTCATTTGCAGAAAGGTCTTGAAGCAAATTTTAGTAGCATAGAATTGAGTGGAATGTGACCACAATCTAAGAAAGTGGGGAAAAAGGAGCAGCCACTCCCAAACCTGTGGCTAAGAGACTGCATGGCAATCTGTATATGTTGTAATCAGACCTATAGCCCCATCAGCCCTTCTCCCTGTAAGTCTGTCCCTGTCATAACAGCAAGGAAAATTTATGCAAAAAAAGTGCTTGCTTTCACCTTAATGTCCCATGCCATTGTAAAGGTAGGGGAAATTAGAATCAGCATTTCTATACATAAAAGGGCTGCTTGTTATTATGAGCCTTTGCACTGTCTTCTTCAGGGTTATGAGGCATAACTGCAGAATCACTCTCTGAACTTGTCTGAGGTTTCAAATTGTTCTAAATCCTTCCTCAGGTTATAAGTTAATACAAATATCTCCCCTTTAATTTAATCTAGAGGATGCTAAAACTGAAAGAAGCCCAGATTTCACTCACATCTATGAATGGGGCAAGCTCTGGGGCAGAACACTGTCACTTTCTAACTGCCTCTATTACAGCTGCATAATTGACTGGGGTAGGACAGGAGAAGAACAGCTCCTTGGTGGATGCTCCCTGCCCCTCTATGTACTGAAGGAGAATCTGAAGGTTCACTGCTATTCCTTGGGAATCAGTCAGCTGCAGAGGACCAGTTGAGGAGAGACAGAGGTACCACATTACTGTGCCTGACAGAGGAGACTTTGAGATTCATTATTTAAGCTCTCATGTTCCCAGAAGGACTCAGGGAGGATTATGACCTGTCCTCAGTTAGAACAAGGTGACTTTAGTTAATACTTTCTTGATTTGGTTTCTTACTGATTGCACTTCCTCTCCAGCTGGGTCAGCTGATTTGGATGGGGATCCCCAACTTCTCTGCAGTTGAGAATCACTTGATGAGAAAGTTTCTGGGATGCTTCATGCATCACTGGGCACAGCTCCCCAAGGGCAGGGATATGGAGGCTGGGCTGTCTCTTGCATGGGTGCTACTTTTTTGTCTTGCCACCATTTTGAGACACATTATTTAGCAAACACTGCATGACAGGATCTTCAAACAGCCGGAGCTGGGCAAAGGGGAGAGATGATAAAGTCATCCTAAATCCTTTCCTATATGAGAAAGGCTGAAAGATTTGCTCTTTAGAGGCACTGACCAAAAGAGAATATTTGTTGTAGGTGCAAATGCTGCTTCTTCAAATACAGTACAGTCAGTGGTTTTGGGACCAGCCAAGCCTTTTGAGTTATGTGTTTCATCCAGGTATTCCTGTCACATTTTGGACTGGGGTTCCTTGGATGAGAACACACAAGATATCAGGAGCTAGACACTCTTTGTTTACATCACAGGTGCTAAGGGCGTACCTTGGAGGCAGAAAATTCATGTTTTTCTGGACTGATTATGATAAACAAAGATACTTGACAAGAAATATTTGTCTGAATCCCTAAAAAATACCAAACCCCAAAGATTTTGAAGGTCATTGGTACTTCAGCATGTACAGGCAGAGGAACAAAGAATATGACCCAAGTACTGTGGATATATGGCAGCCAGAGTTGAACAGTGTCTTTCCATTAATTGCAGATGAGACATCCCAGAACTGGGGAGAAGCTGGAAAATCAGATATACAGGATGGCACAAGACCTGTTGGTCTAGTATGTCCAGCCTATGGGGGTGACCCAGTGCAGATAATTCCATGGGACTTTTCCTTTCCCATAATGAAAAAATGGCTTATTAGATCTGAACTGCTACTTGACCTCTGTTCTGCACCTGAGCTTCATTCTCTTCGTTCTCTTTATCAGCTTCCAGGTGGCTGCTGCATGGTGATTTATCCTTGCCTTGCTGCCCAAAGTTTGTGCTTCAGGGCTACAATCACTTCTGCTACCTCCCATTTAAACCACTTAAAGTGAGCTGAATGAATTGGCTTGGCACAAACTATAGAATGCTGACAGAAACTGCTGTGTGGGCTGGTTCAAAAGGGTGCTTAACACTAGAGGAGGGAAGGGGTGGGAAGAGGATGGAGAACACCACAGATGAGCAGCTGCAGTGGTAACACCCAGCAGCACAGCTGGATCTGAAGGAGGATGTTTGTCCACAGCCTCTGAGAGCAATTAGACTGGAGCCTTGGGGGGTCTGGCACATCTGAGAACAAGTGCTACTTATTTTGTTAGCTAAATAGGGATTTGGATATCTGTCCTTATTTCCACATTGCAACATTCATGAGCTTCTGTGTGCTGTGTAAGCATTGAAGATCTAGATGCTTTAATTACTGGTAGCTATTGCTCCTGCATTAAATGTTGTTTCTCACTTGAGAAGACAAATGGTACTGATCTCTTATGTGAAGTAGGGGCAAGGATAGTTTTGCTGCTGTTTCTTTTCTTCAAAATCAGACTGCCTAAACTCAAAATGAAACAAAAATTCAGAAGAATTCAGCTTTGGAACAATTTGTTTTTCCTGATTTCTGCATTATCCTTGCTTCCTGAGGTGCCCTGTGACTGCTGTATTCAAGAAACCTGTCCTCCCATTGCCTCCAATGCCTGTGACCATTTCTGTCTTAATCCCAGCAAAAGGTCAAAGGGACAATGCTATACATCCTTGAACAATGTTATCTACATTTATACATTTATAACATTCTAGGCCATCTTCATTGTTTCTAATTCAGCTGTAGTAAATTATTTAATTGTGTGGCACCTCTGCTCCTCACAGCAAGCACAAAATGCTTGCTAATTTCAATCGGAGTAATGTGCATGTAACTATGCAAGAAATGAATATAACCCTTTGATTACAATAAGGTTATAAGCAGCAGGAGTCCATTATGATTCGCAGTAAAATGAAGAGTTCTTCATAAATCATAAATTTTACTGTATAATTTCCATTCCTCCTTATCTTTTTCTTTGTGTGCACCTACAAAATTATATTTTGTCCTAATTGAGGCACCTTTTGTGCAATTGTCCCCAAAGCTGTTACTCATTATTACCCAAAAGAGTAAGAACAGCAAATGTATTAAAATCACTTGATAATATTTGCCTGAATTGACTGTCTGCTTCTTTGCCCTAGGGTGAGATCTGACTTATTGTATCTTTGCATCCTTGCAAAGTCTACCACATCCTGAAGTACTCATATGCCTAAATGGCCACAGAGGCATGGCTGGTATCAACTTAGCAACTCCAGAGCAGTAAAAAGAGAAGCAGGAAGGCAGAAAATGCTACTTGCAGCCGTAGTGCTACTGCTGCTACCACAGTGTCTGATTGAGGTGGTACAGTGTGACATCTTTTCATTTGGTTGCGAACTTCTGCTCTCAAAAGGCATTTCCCTGCCATTCTGTCACCTAGTGGTGGTTCTGGGAGACCAGGGTTTTCATAACAAAACCGAGGGGTGCAGTACTTGTACAGGCAGGGCCTGAGACCCCAGTGGCCGTGGAAGCTTTGGGGCAGCATTGGCAGAAAGGTGCAGTGGTTCTGAGGTGAGGGTGGAGCCGGGACTGTCTCTTTGGCTGTAGCTGTGCATCCGTGGCTGTCAGAGGTAGGACAGTGGACTAGGCAGAGCTGCATGTCATCTGTGTCAGCTCCTGCATTTCACAGATATCTGCATGAAACTGAAATTCAGGACAGTGCATGTGATGTGCAAATGGCCAAGAATTGCATGCTTTTTGATATTAAAGAACACATTTATTCTGGAGGTCAGGGAATAAAAAAAAAAAAGAGAAAATCTTTGTCAGTTCAGGTGAAGTTACATATCTCCACAAAGAAGGCAGCATTTCTCTCCTGACACAAGAACCAAATGGCAAGCTGTGTTTCTCGGGAGCAGATTTAGAATTGCTTGCTCTGGTACTGTGTGCTGAGTGGTTATCAGAAAGGTCTGTTAAGCCTGTTGACATTTCTGTTGTTTTTCCATAGCTGCTTTGGTCCTGGCAGAAGCCAGAGTTTATGCGCCGTTTTGGAAAGTGCCTGTCCTGTGTTTTTAGGACCAGCCCTTCCCATGGAGCAGGTCTGCTGCCACAATGAATCATACTGTATCTTCCCTTACAAAATTAAAAAATAATTCCTGCCAAATGCTGTGTAGGTCTCTTGTTTAGTGTTGGAAAAGTCACGAGAAAAATCCTTTACAATGATCACATAAAAATCCTTACAAGATTAGAGCAGAATGATCTCGCTATAAAACCAGATAAGTCAATGCCTTATTGCAACACCTGCAAACACTAGTACTGTCAGTACTGTCATGTTTCTTGTGCTTCAAAAGTGAATGGAAAAAAAACAACCTGAATTTTTTTCCAATTTCCTTCATATTTTTCACCTTTCTTTGTTCACTTTTTTCATCCTAGAAGTCTTAAAAGCCTAGATTCAAGGTACTAGACATAAAATGATATCTTATTTCTATGTTTAGAAAGACATAGTATCAGCTATTAAAGTAAGAGACAACTATTTCTATATTTTAGCAGGTAAACTGTTATTTATTTAAAAATGTATTTGTCAATAGTTGTAGCTTGTGAAGTATCTACCTTCTAAATTAAAATGTGCCATGCTTGGTGAATAGTTTTGAAAAGTTTTCAGTTTTCAGTTTTTTGAAAAGTATTCAGATATTTTTAAATGAGAACAAAAAGCAGAATGCATTTCTCCCATTGTATCTTGTGACCCTTCTCAACCACTCATGAATAAAATGGCTGAAAGTTGAAAACTGTGATTTGCCATGTAAATAGCTGTACTTTTGCACAGTGCCCAGCCTTATTTTGAAGGAAATTGTTTTTTCTTTAGCTGTGATTTAAATGTTTGAAAATCCTATACCAACGATGTGCTGTAAAGGCTTTTTTCCCCCTAATTTTGCCTTACAACCCCAAATTTGGAAAGACCTACAGAAATGCCTAACTTTGCATTCCTTGAGTGGTTCCGGCAGAATGACCACAATGTGTACAGCCTGTGTGGGGAGCAGATTTTCATACAATAGGTTTATATGCCTCTACTTTTTATTACTGAGATACCCTGTAACTAATCTCAATGTGTAATGAGCTGGCTACATTTCAAGTGCTTCAACAACTTAAACATGTTGGAAGGACCCAGGCTCCCAGCAAATGAAAGACTCTTGTCAGGGTGTACACATTTCTCTCCTACTGCTATACTGATCTATAGGGAGCATACACAGGACAGGGAAGAAAAATAGTTGAGAATTTTATTCTGATCTTTCTTCTGTGATTGGACTTCACAGATTACTGTAATTTATGGCCTCTCTTTGCTGCACTCTAAACAGGGTGCAATCTAAATTGTGGGAGCTGGAAATCTCTAGTTCAGGATGCAGGCTGGCATCAATAAGCAGCCATCCCTCTCCCTGTTCCTGAAGAAGTATTTGGCAATTGATGAAGAGATGAACATTTGCAATTCCTACACTGAAACTGACAGTGAGCCTTTGGCAAAAAAAAAAGGAGTCCAATCTCACAGGGCTTAAAGGTGATAAGGAAGTTGCCCACTGAAGGAAAATGTTGGGGACACTCTTTCTACTGGGCATTGCTTTCCAGTCTCTAAGCAATTCTTGCAGGCAAAGAATGCCAAAAGTTGTGAAGACAAGAGACAATATGTTAGCAACAGACATTGAAAGGTAGGTAGTAAACAAGGATTTTGTGAGAGCTCTGGGAGCATGTATGGATGTTCTATCAGAGCACTGCCACTCACTTGGGATTTCCATACATGCTCTGTTCTCTGCTCTTCTGTGTCACTTCCTGTAATGATGGACTTGTCTAGAGGGAACAGAGCCAGCCCTTTGCCCTCTGAGTGCCTCCTCAATGCAGCAGCACAAGGCAAGGTGAGCTCCAGTTTGAAAGATTTCAAATCATATTCATGTGACCAAGCTAATAAGCTCAGCCTTGGGAAGTTGTTACCTTACATTTCAACAACTGTTTAGGGTAAAATGCCAAACCCAGACATTCTACCTGCTGAGGCAAATGCTCCAGTCAATGGAGTAGAGAGCAACAGAGCAAAAGTATTTCCTTATTGTCTGACAATTGGTTAAGGGTTGGAAAAGCCTAAAAGATGGGCAGGTTGTTACGCAACTCAAATGTTGGAAGAGATATGCGAGTCTGTCTCTACTAGGCAAAGAAGCAAACTTGTTTTCCCACTAGGAAAAGAATGCCCCAAACCCATCACTGGATAGGGACAAAACTTCTACTCTCCATCCTTGGGAAGTAGGAATGGGAACTTCTTCCTTCAATGCTGGGGAGAGCCCTCTTACTCTCCTGAAAGACAGGACACATCAAGTGCTAAAGCTGGCACATCCATGTGCTCACTAAATTGCTCAGTGTCAAATTCAGGCTGCTCTGACACACCAACCCCCTCTTTCCATGCACCATAGTGTTTGTGGGCCCTTAGCACAGATTTTGGATGCCAGTCTGAGTATACAAGCCCAAAAGTTCCGTGCTGCAGCTGCTATGATCTCTCTGGGTTCTGGCCTGTAGAGCCATATGGAAGAGCTGTGATGGAGAGCCATGTGTGAGCTGTCACATTCCTGACCCACATAGCATCTTCTAGGAAGGGAGGGAGGGAAGTGGGTGGGGGGTCTGTGGAAATGGAGTAAATGCATGATAGGACTGCTGGACACAAATAAGGCTAATTTTTCATGATTTGCCAAGGGCCATTTGTGATCAGTCTCAAAGGGTGTAAGTGGAAGGAAAAGAGTGGGTGCATTACAGGCCATTGGCTCTCATCTGGCAGTGGGGCCAGGTATCAAACTGATTTTGCCTTATTACAGGCAGTCAGAGGGCTCACTGTTAACAACACCTTATCTGAACAAACAAGCAATTGTGTACTGCACACATACTATTTTATCCAGAGGCTATGATAACTCAAGCTTCCTTTCTTGCAGCTGATGGCATCATTAGAAAGTTTCTGCTCTGGATGAGAACAGAAAGCCTGGAAGGAATAATAGCCCTGTGATTCATAGCCTGAGGTTACTTATTTACTGTGCAAAACATTCAATCTCATTGTATGATGAGGGTGAGGCTGGGTAGACCGGCAGGGGCTGAGGCATGACCACATGCAGGACAGCCTCTCTGGGGCAAACTTTAAGCAGGGTGGCTGCTTTCTTTATGCTGGAGAACTTAGTACGCTCACCTCTTACTGGTGCACATTTTCCACCAGCTTTGAAGAATGGAGAGATGAGCTGGCCTCGCTCCAGTTGAATTTAATCACTCATAGCTGCTCCAATATTTCCCAGGCTCAGCGAGTTGTAGAAAACTGTCATTAAACATGCAAAAGCAACACTGAGGTTTACTCTGCAAGGAGGGAGAGAACATATGGAGTGAGCCTACGCTTCGTGCACTGCTGCACTTCAGAAACTGGATGAGCGTCTCTTTTTTCAGTTCTAGTTTGGCCTGGAAGGTTTGTTAATTGACTGATGTTGTTAGCATGGTAAACACATCCCTGTGTTATCCTGAATGCATCTGCAAGCATGCTCCTAATGTAATTTTATATCTTCTGATGCTTGATTTCTGGTAATTTCCAGTAGGTTATCACCAATATTTTGCTGCTGATATCACCAGTGATGTTACACCTGTTACAAGGATGGTTCTTTTTGGATATCTCTGTTTTTCATCACCACAGCCTCCCCTTGCTGTGCATCAACATGCAGTCATTGTGTGATAGAATGTTTGGGTTGTGGCCTTACTCCACACCATGTAACTGTGGAGACACAAGTATCACTGACAAAGGCTCCAGAAATACTAGACTTTGTTGCTACTGAAAACTCAGTGGAAAATACATAATTCAATTTTTACATGGCAATATACATTCCCGGTATGCCATTCTGAGAAAAATGGGGATACCTTTTTTTAACCCCAGTTCTTCTATGTTTGCATTTTAGTATTTTCTATTTGAGGTGAAAATGCAAGCAGTAAATAGTGATTCTCTTCTAGAGGGAAGTACTGCAATGATTACTTTGGAATTGGAGCTTAAGGTCTATTTTGCACTATAAATGAAAAAGATGGAAGGGGGGAGAAAGTCAGTTGTAATTGGCTCATGGATTTGCAGTTTCTTAACTCTCTTTTTCTCTCTCTCTCTTTATAAATATATATACACATGCATGTATATTTAATGTACTGAATTATTGCTCCTTCATGACTTCCCCTAGTCCTTCCAACTCTAGAGGGGAAAAAAAGTGTAAGTTTAGGAATCTTGATAATAGGAAAGCCACAGGAGAATCCTGGGTTGCCACCTAAACTCTTCATTTGCAACATCTTCCTGGGGCAATGGTAATGATGCAGGTCTAGTGACAGTGCTTTTGGAGTGAGCTCTGGAACAGCATTTGAGGTTAGAAAGAAGATGAAGTCGGGTGGGTTAGACTTCATCTTCTACAAGCTGCAGT
Source organism: Molothrus aeneus (assembly GCF_037042795.1). Lineage (NCBI taxonomy): Eukaryota > Metazoa > Chordata > Aves > Passeriformes > Icteridae > Molothrus > Molothrus aeneus. The sequence goes on along the minus strand of NC_089650.1, from coordinate 18,171,406 downwards.
CCTCATCTGTGCAATTCCCTTATTCAGCACTCATTTTCAAGTGCAAGAAATTAGGTTTATTGCTTTGACAGCTGACCTAGAAACTCTGGGTCAAGTTCTCCTGCTTATATGTAGAGTTTTATATTGCATCCATTACTGCAGCCTCCAAGCAATTTTCATGTGAAGAAAATTCATTAATTCCCACTCAGGGTTCAGGGGCTCTCCTGCAGTTTCCCTTTTGGAGCCAGCACTCTTCATGAAAGGCTGTTGTCTTAGGAGGGAATAAGGGCATGAACAGAGAATAAAGGTTTTTCTATTGTTAGTGTCAATGGTGCCAATAAAGTTGCCTCCAAGGAAAGCTGAGTGACACCCCTTAGAGACCTCCAGGCTTGGGAGTGTTCTTGATCCCCAATTAAACAATTTCCACACAGATTTACTTCCCTTCCACCAGAGCTCTTTTGTTGTCCATTCTCAGAGACATTGGCTCAGAGGAGCTGTCCGCCAAGGGCACAGATTGAAATTTGGTCCTTCTTGGAGAACAGATTCAATCTTTCAGCTTCTTTGAGAAATGAGACTTTGAATTGATGCCAGATGCTATTGAAGATCTGGAGAAGGGACCGGGAAAGTGCCTTCTGAAGCTTCAGCCAAAGAGAAGGCAGCTTTTTTTTTTTTTAATTCAAAATTGAGTGGCAGCCTTAAACTGAGGCCCAGATATGGTTTCTTCTAATAATCAATCCCAATGCTGATAAATGCAAAGATTGCATTAGCCATGTCCACTCCTGGAAGGAAGAGATAAAGTTGCCTTGCAAGATGAAGATGAAAAAAAAAGAGTAGTTTAATGAGGACTCTGGTGGGACTGGAGCTTTGGACCACTCTTGGCAGATGAGCTTCACCAATGGAGCCTCCCTCAAAAGCCTGTTTGGCCCAGAGCTAACAGCAGATGGGCCACTTCATCACAAAACTACATCAAGTCCGTGAAACCTTCTGTCTGCAGAGTGGCAGGGACTTGACAGGTTACAAACACTCCAGCTGTGTGTTTGAGGCTATATTGCCAGGGAAGCAGTGGGGGTGGGTTGGTGGTGAGCCTTGGGTCCATCTGCTGGGGTAGGAAGGGGAGGCAGAGCAGACACTTTCCAAAGGTCAGAGGCTGCTAAGTGTGTGGTAGCACAAGGAGATCTCTGCCTGGGAAATCCTTTCTGAATCTGTGTGTCCCTTGAAGTGTAGATGTCACTGTAGGCAGGACGTTCTGAGGTGGCAAATGAGAGCAGAGAGTGACAGATTTTGTCCTGGGGCTCCTTGCCCTGGTTGGTTCAGCTGTTTGGTAACACAGACAGCTTTTTTAGGGATGCATGCAAAGCAACAGAGCAGGCTCTGAGGAGAAAAGTGGAGAGATGTCACAGTATGGTGTGGGGAAAATAGGGCAGATGTCCAGGCTGAGGAGAGCATGGCAATCAGGAGCAATAAAAGGCTGGGTACTCAAGAATTATTCCCAGAACTGGCCATGGAAGAAACATCAGAAAAAGTAGCAAAGTTAAGGTGAGAAAGTACCATTATTGGTGTGGAATTGAAGGCCTTTGTGCAGAAGACATCCTGAGGTAAAGTGGATGTGAGGTGAAAGAATTGTTGGTCTGGTGCAAAACAGGCCATAGGTTTCCACTATGAGTGTCCTTAGGGAGTCTGGCATCTCATGCTGAAAGCAAGTCTTACAGAGCAGCATTCAACCTCACCACTGAGATGGAGAACCCACTGTTTCCCTGGGTATTTTGTTCCAGTGATTAATCATCTGTGCTCTAAGAAGTTGTGCCCCATTACTATGTTAGATTTGCTGGGCTTCACCTTCTGGTTATTAGTTCTTTTTATGTGTCTCTCTGCTAGATTAAAGATCCCTTTTGTAGCCAGTATTTTCTCCCCATGTGGGTAATTATACCCTGTAGCCACATCACTTCTCAATCTTATTTTTGATTAACTGAAACAGATTGAGCTCCTTAAGTCTTTCCCTGAAAGGCAGCAGGCTCTTTCATTCTTTCTCCAGTCCCAGTCACTGAATTGCATCTTGTGACTCCCCTGTCCAGTTTTGTGGTACCTTTCTAGCAAATAGGCAGTAGAACAAGAGTCACTGTTCAGCAGTGTTCATAGTGGGTTACCAACTGGGCCAGAACTTTTAATTTTAGTATTTTTACAGTAAACAGTATGTTATCATGTTTGTTGTGTTAAAAAACCCAAACAAAAGCCAACACACCAAGCAATCCTCTGGACTCTGAACTCTTGCAGATACTCAGATATCACCTGCTGGCTGCTGCAGGCTGGGCTCTTGTGTCTCCTGAGTTGTTGTTGATTTGGGGCAGAGCTGACTCGAAGTTGCTGCCCTGCTGTCAGTCAAGGAATTGCTGCAGCACAGGGCATCTTCTCCTCAGTGCTTTGAAGACTCAGCAAGGAGTGTGGGGCTGCCTGCCTTACCTGGAGTGGGTTTGAGCTCTGTGTTTCTTCCCAGGGAGAGGCAGGGGCTTCCACATTCAACTGTAGTTCTGCTTCAAGCCTCCTGGCTTGCTACACACGCAGTCTGTTCCTGAAGGACTGACCCCATGGAAGGGACCTGCTCTGGAGCAGTGTAAGAACTGCAGTCCATGGGAAGGACCCATGTTGGAGGAGTTCATGGAGGACTGTCTCCAGTGGGAGGGACTTCATGCTGGAGCAGGGGAAGAGTGTGAGGGGTCTTGCCCCTGAGGAGGAAGGAATGACAGGGACTGTGTGTGATGAACTGACAACGATGCCATGCCCTAACTCCCTGTGCAGCTGAGGAGGGGGTAGAGAAAATGGGGAGTGAAGATGAGACCAGGAAGAAGTTGGGGTGAGGGGAAGGTGTTTTAAGAGTTGATTTTCTTTCTCATTACCCTACTCTGATTTTGACTGGTAATAAATCAATTTTCCCAAGTTAGTCTGCTTCACCAGTGATGGTTACTGGTCAGTGATCTCTCCCTGTCTTATCTCAAACCACAAGCCTTTTGCTCTGTTTTCTCTCGCCTACCCAGCTGAGGAGGTGAATGATAGAACAGCCTTGGTGGGCACCTCATGTCCAGCCAGGGTCAAATGGCCACAGCTTCACTGACAGCCAGGGCTAGCTCTTTCTGTTTGTGTTGATAATCAAATCTTCAGGCTGTGATATGGAATTGCTCAAGCATCAGACAAAAAATAAGCTAAAAGTTTTAACCACAGTGGTTTGAACACATTAACTGTTTTCTATTCCAGATTCATTTGTTACACATAAGATGTCATCTTAAGGCTTTTGTTAATTCATTACCTTCAAATATAGAGGGTGTCTAGGTGCAGATAAGTTGCTGTTGCAGACTTATCATTATTTCTCAGGGTATTTTGCCTTTGGAACGTTGCATTTCAGAACTCTAATGTTTTACTAAGCCAAAAGGCTTATGCTAAGGTATGAAAATACTGTCATCAGTGTGCAAATTCTTCAGGTAAACATAATCCACAGCAGCAATCACCTAATTCTGATATAATTAAAAATAGGCAGACAGGAAGATAGTCAGAGAGAAAAATATTCTGACATATTTTTTGATGATATGTGCTGAGGGAAATATCAGAATAAACAGATAAAAGCATAGTTAGGAGCTTAGATCATATACTATTTTTTTCTGTTTATAGCAGAAAACTAAAGGCTCTTTCTGCCGAGCTTGTCTGATTGCTTGTGACAAGATTTGGAGGGATGCCTTTGAACAAATGGAGGTTTTTCTCTTCAGTGATCCCAGCCTGGGCACCTCAACTGGGCATCTGTGAAACGTGACACAAAGCTCCCTTGATCACAGAGCAGGCTTCTGAAGGAGGGCAAGATGAACAGTTTGGATACAGAGGCAAGGGACACACCTCCACATTAAGGAAATAGAGAAGCTGTGCTGTACATCACCTATGTGATATGTGCCATAAAGCCCCTCAGGGGCTGTTTGTGTCAGTGTGATGACCAGTAACCAGGGCACATCCCCACAGAGGGGGCACAGTGAGATAAGAGCCTGCTGCAAGGTGTGGGGGGTGATCTATTTCTTAGATCAGGCTTAGCCAGGTGGGCCCAGCTCAGAGCTGGAGGTAGGGCCTCATCCTAGGAGTCACATGCAGGAACACAGAGCAAGCAGAGTTACTCCTTCTCTGTACAGCTGACACTCTGGTGGCACTGCACAAAACCCCCAAACAATGGTATACAAAAAAATTATGGTCAAGCAGGGCCTTGAACATAGATCATCCAAGTGCCACACAGGGGCTGCTGGAGGGGTGGGAGCAGAGAGATGAGAGTCAGGACAGAGGACTGTCAGGAGGGGAGTATCTTCAAGTGACTCCAGGAGACATGGCAAAGTCAGCAATTAGAAAAGGAAACACAGACCAAAGCTATTCTGTACTTAATAATTTTATATGCTGTCTTTACTGTGAGCCAGCACCAGGGCATGTGAGTCCTACATGTATATATGTCACACATTATCTGTCTGGTACTCATATATGCTCCTACCCTCCAGCCTCATGGACATTTTATGATCACAATCAATTGCCCCAGGCCATCAGACACAGTTGTCTGGAATAATCAGACAATAGAGAGGACAGGAAAAAAAAAGAGAAATAAAGAAAAAAAGGAAAGAAGATGAGAAAGATCTTTGATCAAAGTCTTTTTTTAATAGGATCTATTACTATTTTTCTAATGCCTTTTACCACAAGGGTGGGCCTTTCTTAGCCAAGAGATGCTAGGGACAAAACAGGTGCAAAGCTGATTCCCTTTACAATGTGGATTCTTGCCTAATAGAGGCTGAACTGCAGCCATCAAATGCATTTCAGTTGGAGTCTCAGGTTTATCTCTGAACTATCAGACAACTCTGTCATTCAGCCAGCTATGCCCATCTTGCAGGTGAAGCCTTTTAGTCTGTGGGTTGAAGAGGGCTGAGCCAGGACCCATTCCCTTCCTGTGGCTAATTCAGTGCTCCCATAGAAAGCAGATTTGGGTGGGAAATACAAACACCACAAGGTCTTTGCAGAATGGCTTTGGAAGGGAAGCACACCCACAATGACTTCCCTAACCAGCTCCCTCTAAACATGTGGTGCATTTCCAAGCTTTACTCCAGCAAAATGAGAAGCAAGGCTGAGTTTACAAAGACTGAGTGTCACTAGCTGAGCATTACCAGCTTTCTTGGGGTCTACAGGAGATCATTGCTGAAATGGATTCTTGGAAACTAAGTCAGATTTAGCCAGTCTGAGTTACAGCAGGGGGAAAATTTTCATTCATACCACTACTCCTGAGCATGGTGGCAGGAGGGAGACTATTGTCTTAGTCCTTTTCCAACAGGCAAGAAAGTAACTGTCAGCTATACCAACATCACAAATGAAGCAGCAGAGACCAAGATGTAGGAAAACAGAAGCTGGGTTTCATGGGGGCTAAGAGAGAGGAGGAATTTTTTCAGCAAGATTTAAATGACCCCATAGAGCAAAGGGTAAGACCCTCAAGCAACAAGCTGTTGGTTTGCAGCAGCAGTATGAGCAAAATAAATTCTCATAATCTGACCTTACCTTCCTATCTACATTATCTTTCCTAGCTGAATGATACTCTCCCATTAAATGAGGGCAGGAGAAGAAAGAGGGCAGAAGCAGCCAGGGCTGCAAACTGCACCAAACTTGGACCTTCCAGGCTCAAAAGTTGCATCTCCTTAGGGATAGAAAAGAGTATTCTCATTTTACAAATGACAGTTTTAAGTAGTTTTCCTTAAGTCACAGAGCAAACTCTGCTGCTGAAATAAGCAGTAGCTTCCAGTTGGCTTTAACTTAACACTTGAGCCATTATTTTTAAATAATGCCATTAAAGGAAAAACCTAGATGCCCTCGCCTTGATGGAGATATATATTATGTTACATTGTCTGGTAAGTTTATAACAAGAGCTGTAATCATTTAAAGGCTAAGTGGATGAGAAAAAGAAAAGGAAAAGGATAAATTCTTGTTAGGAGCTAGCTAAGGACTGTCCTGCCTAAAACCAGTTTTTGCATAACTGAAATTTTGTCATGAGAAATTTCAGGTTTGACAACAAATTCCAGTTTTCCACTGAGAAAATGCAAGTGACAGTGCTAGTGCTGCTGCCTGGCAGGCATTTGTCAACTTAGTTTTCTGTCTTCAGGGACACAGTGGAATCAACAAGAGCCATTTTGACAGGCAAAAAGTCAGCAAGCCAAGTAATAGAATAATACATTCTGCTTTAAATTTTCTAAAGAGTGTATGTGTGTGTGATTCCCACCTAGAATTTCACTTCTATGGAAAGCATTTGTGTTTAATTCTTTCCTCCCAAGTACTTGGGGAGCACAACAGCACTGAGCTTTGTGAATGGGGCAACAAGTGAAGAACTGAGGCACAGAAGAGATGGAAAGCCATAATTTCCCATGGGACACTGTTTGCTGTGCCTGACTCACCTTTCAGAAGGGTTTTGGAGCTTTTATCTGAACACCAAACCACCCAGCCACACCTTAAAATGCAAAATCAGAAAATAATAAAACAATTTCTGGCAGAAGGTTTGCTTCTAGAATGCCAGCTACCAAACTGGATGAGGTTGCTCAGGATCTTACCTACCTGAGCACTGAAAATCTCTCAGATTACACAATCCTTTGGGCCACTCTTGTGTTGTTTTCACCACACCAATGGTAAAAATATATTCTTATATTAAATTGAAATTTCCATTGTTGCAAATTATGACCTTGCCTCTTGTCCTTTTACCATGCACAGTCTTTAGTATCATACAACCATAAATCATTTAGGTTGGAAAAACCCTGCAAGATCAGCAAATCAAACTGTTAACCCAGCACTGCCAAGTCCACCACTAAAAATGTCTTCTTAAATGCCACCTCTACATTTCTTTTCAATACCTCCAGGGATGGTGACTCCACTACTTCCCACTACTTCCCTTGGAAGTCTTAACAATCTTTTCGCTGAAGAAATTTTTCCTACTATCCAATCTAAATTACTGATAAAGGTATTAAACCAGACTGACCCAAATACTGAGCCCTGGAGAATACCACTAGTGACTGGCTGTCAACTGGATTCAACTCCACTCACCTCCATTCTTTGGGCTTGGCTATCCAGCCAGTTTGGCAGCCAGTGAACAGTATCCCTGCAGTTGTAGTAGTAGTGGAGGTGAGTTAGATCCTCTCAGCCTTGCCTCTCCTGGCTGAAAAGTCCAGCTCCTTCAGCCTCTTCTCATAGAAATCTAATGAACCCCCCACTTTTGGCTCAGAAAGATATTTTAGTGTGGGACGCTGCCTAGCCAAACATGTTTTACAATGATTGCTCCTGTCTGGTGAGTCTTACCCTGATTTAAAGGTGTGTTATATAGCAGGGAGTGGAAAAGTAGCATCACTTATCAAATCTATCATTCCCTGTCAGGTTAGCAGAGACTAATCACTATGACTTTTATGTTCTCTGCTTCTTAGTTTTAAGTGTGCTCTTTGCACTGTGGTGTAACTCTGTGAACTGTTAACCTCTTCATGGTGTGTATTTTTGGCCAAATATGTACAAAACCATCATGGTGGTGTACTGGGGGTTGAGCACATCAGCCTTTTCTCAGTAGCGAGCCATTGGTTCACTAGTGACTCCAGCAATGACATACAGGGAGGTGGAGCTAAAAGATGAAAACAACAGGATTTTCAGGACTCTTGCAGGTGGATGTGAAGCTGATCAGAGTAAAAAAAAGTTTCAGTTAGGGGGAAGTTTTGCAGTGTGAGAGTGATGACTAGCACAGGGGCAGTGAAGTGGAATGTCCTAAAAAAAAAAGGTGGTCAGGACAATATATGCAACACGCCATGCTCTCATATTTGCTCTTTCCCCTTTTCCTCTACCTGTCTGCCTCCCCAAAGACAAATCTAACCTGGTGTTTGCAGAGGAGCACTGCCCATATAGACCCCTGAAAGGACAGGCCAAACTGGCCCATCTCTGGAGTATTCTAAATACTCTCATATGGCTTTTTTCTAGGCTGAATGAAAGAGTAATCTATAATTAATCTTGCTGCCATTCCAAGATTGTTCCCTGCAGTATATTTTACAGTGCTTTGTCCAGGATGGTTTTAAAACATCCAAGTGATGCGACTTCTACCAGTTTACTTGGGGGAGCTGTTTTACAGGCTAAAAGACACCACCATTAGCACTATTTCGTGTCACATGCATCAGCAGCTCTCCCATAAATAATTGCTAACACTACAGTTATTCTACAGGCCTAGGGATGGTGAAGAAATAGAAACAGGGAGTCAATATTCAGGTAAATAAAGGAACAAAAAGATAATGGAAATATCTAGCTCCTCTGGGAAAATATGGTGTTTAGCTGGGTTATGGACACTTGACTAAGTGACAGAGAGGTAACCAGTAACCTTTGCACTCATCCCTGAATAAATGAGAGGTAATCTGAGGGAGCTCAGGCACAGAGGGAAACGGATCCTCAGGCTGCAGAGTTCTGCTGTGCTGGGACCTAGTAGAGTTGGCTACAGTGCCTCCATTCCCCTGTAAGGCCACCCCTAAGTAAATTACCTCACATCTGTCATGGGGTAAAGTATAACCAGGAGAGTTTGTGCAGAGAAGCTTAGAGAGTTTGCTGTTACTGCTATTGCATCTAAGGAAATGGATATATGACCCAATGAGTAATGTCTTACTTAATGTATCCTAGATTCTTTTATTGAAAGGCTATTTTCTGCTCTTCAAGTTCTTCTCCTGCAGAGATCAGCATCTGACACAGGGGGTGAAACCTTGCAATCCTGTGTGTAGCTAGATATGTATCTGTTTTGTATAAATGAAAAAATAGCCCCTCCCTCTTGGCCCTTCCTGGCAAATCAACATCTTTGGTGCAGCAGTTTACTGTACATGGCTACTAATCCAGTGCTGACTAATGGCTGTGAGCCAGAAGATACTTTTCAAACATCTTTGCTGCAATATTTCAATCAAGGTCTCCCTTTGACAAGCAATTCAATAGTTTTACTGTAATATACTGTGCAATACCACCTCCACTTCCTTTGTTCTTTGTTACACATTAATGTATCTCAGCTCTTAATAAAGGAATCTACTGAATACATCTCACAGATGGCCTTTCTCTTAGAATACAGCACCCTGCTGAAGCAGTGAGCAGGCTGGCAGGGCATGCAGCACCAGTGATATTCTCACTGAACAAACAACACATGCCACGGCAGCTTCAAAGACAAGAGGATGCCTCTCTCACAAAAACTGCCAGCTAGCCATTTAGGGTCTCTGGCTTTAGGAAGAGGCCATCTGACTTCAGGAGAATGTTCCCTCTTTTGATCCTTGTGGAATGGGTGCTGAACTCTTCTCTTGTACTGGGACCAGTATAGTCTAAGCACTTTTGGAGGAATGTTTCTCCAGAGACTTTCCACATCTTATTAGAAAGGAAAAAGTTTTTCTTAACATTCAAACTTCACAACTTTTTCTTCTCTGAAGTTCATCCTATTATGCAATGCCCCACTGTACTTAGCCTGCACAAAGTCTCTTCCTCTTGGGATTTTCCTTGAATTTATTTGGAGATGATTAACATATCTCCTCTTAGTTGTTGCTTTGCCAAGATGTACACTGTTTGCTCTTTTAATCTTTCCATATCAATCAAGCTTTTCCACTACCTAATAATAATTGTGCCTCTTCTCTGAAGCCCCTCCAGCTTTTCCATATCTTTCCAGTGATGCGGTGCTCAGAACAGCACAGGAGATGCCAGCTGCATTTGCAGCCATGTAGAAAAGGTCCTTTGTTCATCTGCTCTGCTGCAGTGTCTTGAACAGGATTGCCCCCCTTGCCCCCATGGCTAGAGAGCTGCTCAGCAGGAGTGTGCTGCTCAGCAGTGGCTGCACATGAGCCAGGTGTGCCCAGGTGCCCAAGAAGGCCAGTGGCATCCTGGCCTGGATCAGCAACAGTGTGACCAGCAGGAGCAGGGCAGGGATTATTCCCTGTACTCAGCACTGGTGAGGCTGCACCTTGAATCAGTTTTGGGCCTCTCACAACAAGGAGGTGCTGAGGAGTGTCCAGAGAAGGGCAATGAAGCTGTGGAAGGTCCTGGAGTATTTGGGTGTGGCACTTGAGGGTATGGTTTAGAGGTGAGATTATGGTTGTGCTGGGTTTGTTGTTGAACTAGATGATCTTGAAGGTCTCTTCCAATCTTGATGATTCTGTGATTGTACTACCATTCAATGCAAAACTTCCAAGGGCTAAGGAAGAGGAGGTTTCAGTGCTGAAGAGCTGTCAAACTGATGGAAAATTCCTCTGGATGTGTTATACTGTGATTCATCCTAAAAACCAGTACTATACCCCTCAAGGAGAACATGCTGCCTATTTCTGGGAAGGTACCGATGGCATAATGCTGAATAAGGATTAGTTTCTTTTCATGCTTTGGTCAGCTTTTGGTGGCAGTACTGTTGGAATCCTGAACAGCCAATGATGCAAAGTCTCTGCGCAGGAAACGAAAACCATTTTGACTTTTGTAAAGCAGTACACCACATTGAGAAATATTTCCTGAGTTACATTTATGACTTAATCTAGTAAGCAATAAATCTGAGAATCATACTTAAGTGAAAGTATTCAATTACCAAGGCACAGCCCTGAAAAACCAAGCATGTGCTAAGTTTAGCATCAAAATCTGTTTGATATTATACTAAGAACAATCAAAAGGAAAATACAAAAATGCTTTGTCATGATTCTACCACTATTTTACAAGAGGTTTTCTTTTAGGGCTCTTGAGCAACAGGTGTATTTGGCTTCTGGAAGCATTGCAATCTATCAGGTAATTGGTCTGTCCAAGAAGTTAATTCTTGGTGAGTAATTGCAGATCATATCAGGAAAAGAGAATCAAAAATAGGCAAAAGACAAAGACAACAAAACCAAGAGAAAAATAAAGGAAAAACATAGTAAGACCCTTCAGGATTGCTAAGGTTTGAACACACATAAAGAGGAGAGAGAAGAAAAAACACCAGAACAAGACAGTTGCCATGATGTTGGTAACAAAATACGTTGCCCAATGACTGATCACTCAGTACTGTAGTTAGTCAATAAACCGATTCTTCTGGGTCAGTTTGGGGTTTTTTTTAGGTTTTTTTTTTTTTTCAAATTTTAACATACAATTAGAATTCATCACCTAGGATCTGTAATTAAGACTGGATGCATTTCCAGGGGACATGTTCTCACATATTTTAGAATACTTGGCTTCTAAAAAGAATTAGTTTTTCGTCAACATTTTTTCCCTTAATATTCCAAGCAAGACCTAGCACTTGCATTATTTCCTTCAGGGGGGAAAAAAAATCTCTGTCCTTGCACCTCTCTTTTTTCCTGAATGTTTTTGATTTTGCTTTTTATTAATCCCTACAAGGATTTAAAACTCCCCCTCAGTTCAGCATTGAATGTGAATTTCATTAATATGCTGTTTGTTTTTCTTCCAGACCAATTAATGAGGGTGATAAATGAGGTAGGACATAACACCAATCCCTGTGGCACCCCAGTAGCTGCCTCCCCCAAATTCAAACACTGCCATTTATCATTACAATTTGCTAATGTTCTTTTGGCCAATTTGTAGACCCCATGGCAGTACTCCTACTGAAGCCAATCTCAATTAATTATTCAAGTACATTCATGGGAGATGCAATATCAAATCCTTTATGGAAAACCAAAATGCGGTGTAGCAACTAAATTTCCAGTAGGCTCTACTACTTTAATTATTTTAAAGCCTTTTATATCTGTTTGTGAAGATTTATTCTTTTATTATTTGTACTTTACTGATGCCTAGAGGATCCAGCTGGGCTGAGGACCCATTGTCATGTTACTGAAATTGCATTACTAAAATTTTATCTCCAGCTGTTTAGTGATTCTCTTTTCTCCTCCCTTCTCTCATATTTGCTTCATTTTCACCCCAAGGATAGAATTTAAATTAATGGAACTGTAATTGCCAGGATCCCTGACAATTCCTTTTTTCAGGATATCAGGTACATTTTCTATATTTTTCATATTTGCTGCTTCCACTTTTTCTCTTCCACAAAACCACTTCATTATGAGTTCTTGTTTGCATGAAAATAGGCTTCTCTTTCTCTGCCTCTACCATGCATCTGCTCCTGCTGTGCATTCCCCACTGGAGTCCGTATCATTGATAATCCTGTGCCTGGAAAGTCTCAGTGAGTTGCATGGAGATGACTGATGTCACACTTGGAGGATTAAGTGGGGAATAAACAGCAGGAGCACATCATCTCTCAAGAAACTGAGACCCCATCTTGTCTGTCCTAGAAAATGCCAAAGACAGATTTTAAAAAGATGTCATGGTGGTTCTTGATACAAAAAGGAGAGAAAGCTTCTATACACAAAACTGAAAGCAGACTGATTCAAAAGGAGCAGGGGAATGGCTATTTGAACAAGTCTCATCATATCCTGACTCCAAGGACAGATGAACTGTGAGAAAAACCTCATAAGCCAACTTTATTCTGTGAAAGACTCACAGGGTGCCACTTTGCCCCCAAATTTACCATTGACTTATTTTTTAGTTTCCATCCTTTTAAATAAATGTGATTAGTTTCTTCACACTCTTCCTCGTGTTACCTCTCCTGGGACAACCTGGTACAAGTGTCTGACAGAGACCTCATCTTCCCTCTCACCCAAGAGAGTACACCCTGAGCTGGAAAATATTTTAAGGAAACACTAGAGAATCTTTTCCTTAGATGAGACCTTGGAGGAAGTATTTCCCCCTACCTCTTGGAACCACAGGTTCTCCCTGACTAAAGTGAGTTTTCCCTCCTACTCACACAACAACATCTTCTCAGTGTTGCTGAGAGTGTCCTATCTCTCTGTTCCTTTGTAAGGAAGCCATTTTATGGTCTCAAAGTCACAAATCAACTGCACTCTGAATTTTTGTGAGATCCTTTATCTGTTGCAGAAAAAGGACTAGTGCTTAAATTCCCACCATGTTCTTACAGATGCTGTGGAGCCCCTTCCTTAAATTTCTAGTGCTGTGATGTCATGTTCCTTATGGTGCTTGAGGAAAATTGGCTAGTCAGCAGCAACTTGCCCAAAATAGGGCCATCTGAGTGTGAGCTGCAGTTGAGAAAATCTCTTAAATTTCTCCCACCTAGAGCATGCAGTTAAAGTAAACCCATTTCTTTTGATGCTGTAAGCAGGCTGTTTACCCAGAAGGATTCAAAACTAGTTTCTGCCTGCTTCTCTCTAACTCTGGCATTATTCAAGAGTCAATAATCCAATTCAAAACAATGCAGTGACAATGAGGTGGAATTTTTTAATGGTGTTTACTTGTTCTTAATGATGTGCTGTATCTCCCTGTTACAGAGAGCAGCAGATGATAAAGAAGGGAGAAACTACACAGTAATGCAGACAGTAAAACCAGAAAGAGACAGTCCTTATGAGATGAAAGAGACAGTCCTACTAGTTTCTGAAAACTCAAAAATATGGGACTTTTACTCCCACAGTTGAGGTCTTTCTGCCAACAAGGGCCCAACTGTAAAACCAATGAAAAATTTCCCAATTCAGAGCAGTTCAGAACTCTTTTCAATACAACCATTTTACCCCCTAAGGCAACTTTTTGAACGATACAGAATAATTCTCTGCTTCCTGTCTCTTTTCTTCTCCTTCTTGCCAGATTTTATACTCCCAAATGTGACATTTCCCCACCCCTCAGTTCAGAGAAAATAACTGAAAAGGGAATGCTCTTATACTCAATGCCTTGGGAGAGGAGGCAGGGAAAGGAAGGGAAGGGAAGGGAAAGGAAGGGAAGGGAAGGGAAGGGAAGGGAAGGGAAGGGAAGGGAAGGGAAGGGAAGGGAAGGGAAGGGAAGGGAAGGGAAGGGAAGGGAAGGGAAGGGAAGGGAAGGGAAGGGAAGGGAAGGGAAGGGAAGGGAAGGGAAGGGAAGGGAAGGGAAATTGGTCTCTACCCTGATTTACAAAGTCTTGGAGTTGTTTCAGTTTGAGCAGCCCAGTACATGAAGCCAGCTGCAGTGTGAGGGCCTGGGATATCTTTGCAGCCCCACCACAAACCTTCCTCAAATGGTGTGAGGAGAGACAGAATAGCAGCAGTTAAAAATCTCTGCCTCTCTGTTTTGGTCAGCTATGGAAAAACAAGTGAGAAAAGACTTCATGCAAGACAGATGTGCTTCTACCTTTGCATTTCTTTAAACATAGTGCATTGATTTTGTGTTCATATGGTGTAAGAACGATTCCTTCAACCCATGAGGGATCCTGCCATCTTGCAGACTTGTGGTCAGCTATGAGACAAAATTATTGTTACTGTGGCTTTGCTATTTTCCTTCTCTATTTGTTATTTGTCTGTGATTGCTACTATGGTCTGTGTGCCTGTGGGTCTGAAAACCTTCTTCCTGAAGGGGAAGTAGGTGTGGTTTTGAGTTTTGTGAGGAGGATGACATTACAAGAAACTGTTGCATGAGAGGCTGGAGTGGGCACCTGTGTTGTGGATACTGCTTATTAAACATATAAGCCCTGTTTGGGCTTGTGGTTCCAGCAAAAGTTGTTTCCTGGTTTGCCTTTAAGTTGAGAAGCATCAGCTCTCACAGTGCTTTTTGCTAGAGTTCTGGGAAATATTGGGAAGAAGCTGGTGGCCACCATCCCCAGTGATATATAGGAAGATAAAAGAGCAGGAACTCCTTGGCAGCTTTCCCCAACACATTCTTGTAATCAACTCTGGGCCAGGCAGATATGAACAGGTAATGCTGTTTGGAAAATTATATACATAAGAGATACCAAAACCATCAAGAATAGAGATATGTCTGGATGGGAGAAAGTGTGCCCAGGGCAGTTCTAGCTGCTGGTGGTGCACAGGTGGGTGCTGAGGAGCACAGGGTTTGGAGAACATACTGACATTACAATAACTCTTCATCCTCAGGTGAAACAAAGCACAAAACCTAGAAATTGCCAAGTTACAAACAAATGCACAATGGCACAGATAGAAGAAAGTGAAAAGTTATTTTATACATACATCTACCTTAATAGTAGCAGTTAAGGGAGATAGGAATGTTTAGATTTAAATGAATATAAATACATAAAAGATATATTGGAGATTTTGTGGAAGGAGAAGCAGATGGACAATGTAATACTAATCTGAAAAATGATACTGAAAAGACAAAATGATCTCTCTAGATGAATGGATCATAGTATAGCCTGAAAGAAACTTTGAGTCAAACCAAATTAACAATCAAGAGAATCTTGTCAGCAAGTAACAGAAACCCTATGAATCAAAATCCAGTCCCATGTAGGCAAAATACAGCACTAAGGCTGTATTGCAGACTGCCTGATGAAGATGGTGATATAGATTGACACACTGAAGGACATCCAGGAAAGCAGGAAAGAACAATAAAATAAGATTACAATTGCCCTCATTTACTGAATAAACTTCACTGTGGGGTGTTGTGACCATGCTCACAGGGGTTCTTGGATGAGGCAAGAGACGAGAATGTTGACTCCATGTTCAGAAGGCTTGATTTATTATTTTATGATATATATATATTACATTATAACTATACTAAAAAGAAAAGGAAAGAAAAGGTTCCTCAGAAGGCTAAGCTAAGAATAGAAAGGAAAAGAATGATAACAAAGGCAGCTCTCTCGGACTCTGTCCGAGATAGCTTGGTCCTTGATTGGCCATTAATTATAAACATCCAAGATGGGCCAATCACAGGTGGACCTGTTGCATTCCACAGCAGCAGATAACCATTGTTTACATTCTGTCTCTGAGGCCTCTTAGATTCTCAGAAGGAAAAATCTTAAAGAAAGGATTTTTAGTGAAAAGATGTCTGTGACAGAGAGTGATGTGTGGGCTGAACTTTCAATGAAAATTTCTTTTTCTATGGAAATACAATACAAGGAAAAAGAATGAGAAATCATCACCAATGTACAGGACTTGGTTGCTGTCACAGAGCTACTGGGAATGGTGGCAATACTGTATGTCCAACATCCTCAGTCCTCCTGCAAGAGCCAAGAGGTCTGCTATTGTACTGATGAATTTAAAAAAGAATCCTAACTACACAAAAAATAAGAGGTCTTGTTATAAAGAAGCTAAAATAAGTGGTTACAATATAAAAATCTTTTTATTTGGACAGCAATGAATTTTTTCAAAGATGCCATGGTCCTTGGTTACAGCAAATACTACCTTCCCATAAATATTTGAGAAAGACCAAAAGATAACAAGCCTAGCTTAGCAGAAGGATAAGGAAGCTTTATTAGGAATAAGAAGGAATTATTGAACAAACACAAAGCTGTGTCCTACTAAAACCATAAACCAACCAAACAAAAAAACCCCAACCAAACCAAAACAAACCCTAAAAGAACAATTGTCTGAGAATGCTGAAGTTCAGTAAGAGGGACCAAAAAATGAACTGCAAAAAAGAAGAGATGCTAGTTATTACGTAAGGCCAAGGAAAGATCAAGGAGCATGAAGCTTCAAAGACAACAAAATTATCACAGAAAACTCAAATTTTCTGACTACACTAAAAATGAAATGCTTGGGGGAGTACATACTTGGACTCTTCAACCTAGAGAAAGACACATGGGTGAAAAAGCAAAATGCAGATTTGTTAAACACAGGAAGCATGGAGCAGTTCTGGTCATTTATTGACAATGTGATTATGCACTGTAGAAAGCAAACAAGCCCTACACCTTATGAGGCAATCTTTCCAACCTTGGTGCATATCAGGTGTTCTTTGAAATTATGGGAAAGGTCAGTAATACAACTGTAACAAAAGATTTAACATTTACTATTGCAGAGGTGCTTGAGATGAGAATATTGTGTATGCCAAGCTCCCATGATTATATATCATAAAAGCAGACAACTTTAGTGATTTAATAAGTTCCCAAACATGTCTATATATGCAGCAAATTGGACTGCTAACCTATTTTACCTTGTGAGGTGAAATAATATTGAAGTAACATTGTAGAAGGAGCTGAGAGGTTGCACTAGTTTAGTTCATAGGGTGCATTCCTGGAAGTCCAGCCAAGCTGAGCTGTAAGCATTCCAGGTTGCCAGGTAAAGGTTGAGGCCCACTTTACACCAGTTAGTTTAATACCACTTTGCATTACAGAGCTTTCCATTGCAGTATAAGTCGAGGCAAGATAGCAGATGTCTGTACAGTTCATTGCCTGATTTTGCAAGTGCTCAGCTTGAAATTTACTCTTCTAATACTAAATATTCAGTGGCTGAATTTTGTAAACAAATCCATTGGCTGTACTTGTTTTTTAGGGGACTGAGAGTCCAATTAAAGTTTCCACAGAGAAATATGCCCCTGCATGTACACACACACACGAAAGTGCACACACACACGGACACACACATGCACAGAGGAAGTCTGGGAGTTTTTCTGATCCCTGGAATGAATTTGTTCTATGCCTCTTGTGCTCAAATAACAGATAAATTGTACAGGATATACGCACAAATGAGAAGCATAGTTCCAGCTGAACTAAACCTTTTCAAGTAGTTGGAAACATGAGTGATATCTTCAAGAGCATTTGCAATGGCTTAAGGCAAGGGAGATAGAATATTGAGCTAATAAAAACAAGAGATGAGGAGGTCACAGTCTGCATGTCCTACAGCAGCGACTCTCACAAAGGAACTCATAGTGGAGTCCATGTTTTAAACTCACTGTCTCACAGATAGAGAAATGCATGTCAGGGAAAGCCATTCTCCTGCCACTGCTTACAACTGCAGCAACTAAAGTCAGTGAGATTCCCTTGGTATCCTGCAGCAGGAGACAAGGACTCCAGGTGGTGCATGGACATTCTGCCAGTGCTGGAAGGACTTGCCTATAAGATTGTCAACCTTCCCCAAAACAAAAGTCATGGCTGTTCCACATTCTCCCATCTGTAATTGCTTGTTCAGCCCTCTGGAAATATATATATAAATCCAGCACAGGCATTGCTATTAACACATCTTATACCTCTTCCATCCATGTACTTTGTTTTTCTGTAATTTCTGAAATTTCCAGTTGAGACTGATACAGAAATTGCTCTTTCTCCAAGTCCTTCTCAATTAATCAGGACCAGCTAGACTCAATGTTTCTTCAACCCCAACTGCTGCAGAGACAATCCTTGTATATGTGGGGATATATAAAGAGACTTTCAGCCCTTATACAGAGCATGTTAAAATATAATCTTCAGTTCAGGCAAGTAACCTATTGACTATTAAGGTTCCATCTAACTCAAGACATGGGTGCACAGTGGGACCCCAGCTCCTCACTTAACAATGTTTTCTTACAGGCTGGAATGTGGCAACTTGCTCCGTAGGTAAGAAAATTAAGGCAAAGCTCAAGAGTGCTGCAGCACTCCAGCCTTGTATCTTCACACACAGTACTGACCTGGGTGCCTTGAGACTTTCAGTCTCACACAGCTCTCAAACCTCATAAAAGACACCCTGTACTTTCCCTCAGATAGATGCTCAAAGGTCAAAGGCTTAGACTGGTGGTCATAAGTGGGCAACCAAAACCAATAAACCTGTCATGGAGGATCCTGAAGAACTGTCTCAGAACAAGAACAACCTGTGAATTTCATTTCATGTGGCAGTGCCCAGTAGTCCTAGGAGAGGCTGAGTACTTGGCCCCTTGGGCTTATCTGTACAAAAGGCTTTACAAGTAACTGAGAAAAGTAGGATTGTGAGCTTCATCTTTACATGATAAAATTTTTAATGAGATGACTGTGGAGAGAAAGGTTGAATAAAACCCCTAAGGTCACAAATCCAGAGGTGTCTGAGCCAGAACCACAAAGGTTACAAGTAAAAACTGTGTGTTTAAAATACTATAATTATAACTGCAAATTGTACTTCAGCCCAGGGCTTTACAGCAAAGCTGTAAAAAGTAAAATAAATTTTAATCTTTAAGGGCACTTTGCTATATTTTTCTTCTTCAAGGCTAAACCCAACTAAGTCAGTCCAGGTAGGAGTTGAAAAAAAGATGAGCTCTTTCTCCCTGAGCAATAAATATTGTCTTCAATATCAAAAGCTGGAATGCTACCAAGTATACTGCATGGCTCCTTGGGGAAGCTCAGTCCTGGGTCTGAGAATCTATCAGAGCTGAACAAAAACATCCAGGGTTGGGGAAAGTGCACTAGATCAATAGACAAGAAAATCTCTCACTCATGACCTTTGGTGATTATCAGGCAGCAGGAACAGTTACTGCTTCCTTGGTCTTAATGTGGGTTCATTCATTGACTCTCACTGTGGAAGTATCCTTGGGTGAAAGGGTTGCTTATTTGACACTTCTGTCTTGGAGTTCTTCTTCATATCCCAACTGAAGAAAGCTCTCTTGATTTGAATTGATGCTAACTCTGTAATTACATACTGCAAACCCTCTAGCCTGTGGTACAACACCCTCTTTCAGGATCACTTCTACAGAGCTCAGTGCTTTCTCTCTGGAGTTTCTCTCTCTAGTTTGACACTGGAGATGAGGAAACAGGAACTTGGGCATAATTTCACTTCTGTCCTCCTGTACTACTTCATGTGTTGTAGCTTTCATCCCATCTGAAGATGGGCATGTTGCTATGGTTTCAGGAAAAAGAGGGACATCCTTATTACCTTCTGCTACTGCTTGGTCTTCTTTTAGTCCACTAAAAAGTAAAAATTAGTTCCTAATTTAGAAAGATCATATTTAATCACAATAAGTATTTTATAAGCAAAAAGTCTTCCCAGAATGCTCAGACATGATTATTTGAGCCCCCAGTGACCATTTAAAAATGCACTTGCTAGTAATGAACTATTATTTAGAGTTGGTTGAACAATATTAAGTGGATGATTTATATAACAAAAGTTACAATTTTTTAAAAACAAATTACTCATCTAGTTAAAACATATTATTCACAAAGATAGGGGCAGAGTGAGTTATTAAATATATTCATCAACTAAGTTGTTCAAGTTTTGCAATATATTTGAATAAATTATTCAGCTTATTCATTATTCATTCCATTCTAATTATTATTTTAAACACGTATATAGCAATATTAGTGCACTGACATAAGTAGTCAGTGACAAAATTGACAGGTCTTCTGATGTGTCCACTAAGGTGGCACGGCAAAAATGGGCTTCACTGTACTGAAAGGGGGGGATTACTAGTTAATGATTTTCACATCAGAGATTGCAGATTTGTGCCTATGCTCCTTGTTCCAGGAATGAAAGAAGTGCAGAGGGCTTTTCCCCTGTATGATTGGGATAAACATGTTGTTGCTGCTGCAACGTTGTTGGTAGCGTGTCAAGTACCAGGTCCTGCAGCTGGGTCACAATGAGCCCACTCAGTGGCACAGGCTGAGCTCCACAGAAGCCTGGCTGGAAAGATGCCTGGAGGAAAAGGACATAAGGGGTGCTTGTCAACAGCAGCTGAACATGAGCAGGCCTGTAGTCAGCCCTGATGCCTTAAATCCCGTGTTCAGTTCTGGGACCCTTCACAATGAGAAGGACGCTGAGTTGCTGGAGTATAACCAGAGAAGGGCAATGGAGCTGCTGAAAGATCTGGAGCACAAGTCCCATGAGGAGTAGCTGAGGTAGCTGGGGATGTTTAGCCTGGAGAAAAGAAAGCTTGGGGGCACCATATCACTTTCTACAACTGCCTGAAAGGAGGCTGTAGCCACATGGCAGTCACTCTTCTCCCAGGTAATGAGTGATAGGATGGGTGGAAGTTGGCCTGAAGTTGTACTGGGGGAGGTTTAGAGTGGATACCAGGAAATTTCTTCACCAGAAGGGTTGTCAAGCATTGCAACAAGCTGCCTAGGAAACAGTTGAATCACTATCCCTGGAGGTATTTAAAAATGGTTCAGAGGTGATGTTTAGGGACGTAGTTTATTGGCAGACTTGGTGGTGTTATTGTTGGACTTAATAATCTTAAAGGTCTTCATGAACCAAAAAGCTTCTGTAATTCTATGGTTCTACTAAAATTATAATGCCATAGCAATGTCACCCTAAATATGACAGCAGCCAAAACCAGCAGCTTGGAGGACTCTGAGCGTAGGTTTGGAGTTTAATTCCAAGCCTATGGCTTCAGGAGCAGACGATGAGAACTTTATTAATCCCAGCTTCCTGGGAGCTTTAGTGCAAGTTAGTTCCCTTTGGCTTCAGGAGATGTGCAGCAGGAAGTAAGAGAGTTCAACCACAAACTATAGTCAGGATCATCACAGGGCTGTGAGCTGACTCCCAACATGCCTGCCCCTTCTGCTGCTGTCTCACCATCTCACTCCACAGAAAGCTGGGGGAAGATGACTGGCAACACAGCACACCTGCTTGTCAAAAAAACAAGCTTTTTTTTTGCTTTTGCTTTTATAAAAAGCTCTTCTTTCAAAGAACTGATGAGATATGCTTTGCTTTGGACTTCTTAAGTTCTATTCTATTACTTTAATGAGGAGGGAAACCAGTTTGATAGAGAAGAAGGAACCAGAAATTGCCACGCTGTACTCCCTAAATGGAGCTTTATCACAGGGAGACTAAAATTCTTCAAGGCTCATTTTTAAAACAAAAACCAGATTAGACCCTTCCTGCTTCTCCTGAGATTTCAGAAAAGAGGGTCAGTTTTTCTGAAAGAACAATGTAACTCAAAACCTAACAGATTTGAATGGAATAGACAAAAATTTATGTTGCAAATATACATTCTTAATTTTCAAGGAAACAGTTCTCTTTCATGTTGTTTTCTGATATAATCTATCAGCATTCCTTTTCTCTAATTTTCTGTCACAGACTAGCACATGTACATGCATGTGGAAATATGTCCTCTTTTCAGTATTCCCCATCTTTCAATTTTGCTGCTAATTGAAAATTAGAACTTGTGAAATAGCATCTGATGTTTCTAAAGTAGGGAATTATGGCACAAAGCAGGCTTAAAAAACTGCTTTTCAGTGGCATGTTGCATATCTGAAAAGCCCAAATTGTCATTTTTGGAAAATGCCTTGTGAAATAGTTTGCTCTGTGTGGAGCTGTCTCCATGGTCCAGTACATCCCTCCTGTGTCCCAGTTGGGGTAGGTCTTATTATAACCCTGACTATAGGAGGCAATTTACTTCAGATGAGACTGAAAACTTAGAAATGAATCAGGGATATGAGTTACATGCACAAAATGCAGATTCTATACCATTAGGAGGGGAGAGTCACCCCTCCAGATATATATATATTTTTTTTTTTTAAATTGAAAAAAAATGTATTTAATTGTTTTCTGGTCTGGAAGCTTCATGCTAAATATGAACACAATCTTTGAGCACTGAACTGTAACTCTTCTGGGCTGCTTTCTTGTTGATAAAACTTGAAAAAGCAATTTACTCTCTCTCTCTTGGGCCTGTTTAAGAATTTATAGTACAGAAAGGGGAGGGGTAGAAAGACAAGCCCCATCCTTTTATCTCTCTCCAGTTCCTGCCTGTTTTGTAAGAAATGAGATGGAAGGGAAGGGCAGGGAGGGAAGACACACACCCACACCCATACCTGTGCGTGCACAACCCAAGGGAATGACAGTGTTTCCCTTTCCCCTTCATCGTATTCCTGCCCCTTACTTTAGAGGAGCACTTCCAACCATCTTTGGTTTCCAAGAGGAAACTTTGCTCTCTAAGAGGAGAAGCAGGGCAAACATCAGAGCCTTTCCTGAACTGTCTGGAAAACTGTGAACTCCGAGCTCACAGAGAACAGACACCCCTGCCCTGCTTCCCTCCTGGCAGGCAGGCTCCATACTGAGGAGTGCAAAGAACTGTTTTGTGGATTGGAAGCATTGCCATTATGTTTTGTGGAAAGGAGCTCTGTCTGGAGTCAGTGTGAATGCCTGGTCCTTTGGGATGAGAAATAGCAGTTAAGTAATGGCAGATGAGATATGGCAATTAAAAATAAAGGATGATCTAGAGGAAGAGATGGAGTGAGGAGAAACTTGTTGTTTGATGAGTTCTCCAGCGTCCCTTTTTCACCTTCCTGAGCATGACAGGCTCTGTTTGATTCACAGGGCCAGTGCTCCAACTCGTATGAGATCCTTCTGCTGCAGCATCTTCACACACCCTGGCACCTGGTTGCTGCTCTGGTGGGCTGAGCACTACTCACAGCATTCCTTCCTGCTGCTAGTTGCTCTTTGAAAAACAAACTTGGAAAGAGTCTGTGACCTTCATATCTTCTCCAACCTCAAATTAATGATCATGGAGGTTCTGAAAGATCTCCTCCCACTGATACTTCATCATTTCTGATAAGCTGCCCAGTCACTTCTCTTTCCTTCTACTGGTGTTATCTTTGCCTCATCTAGGATAATGCTCACTCTGGTATGGGATCTGTGTGACTTAAAATTGCTTCTTTGTGCATCATGTCAGCAATTCACAAGTAATTTTATGTTTATTTTGGCATTATGAACCTCAAATATGCTTGGGTTTTAAAGGACTCATTTTAAAGACTGACTGAGAACATCCCTATAAAACTCAGCAACATCCAAAACTAGATGGGCCAAAGAAAACTGTCCAACAGAAAGGATATGAGATTACTGCTGAGTGTTCACATTAAAATCATGCATACTAGGAACTGCAATGCTTAGGCTGAAACAATGTTTTCCAGCAGCAGCCAGACCTGGGGAGAGCAGAGGGATGTGCCAGCTCATGATTGACTTCTATGGAGATGTAAAAGGCACAGGGATGACAGCTGCTCATATCTAAACACAAATTAGCTGCAGCAGTGCTGAAAACAGTAGCATGGAGAAAAGTGCTCCTAACTTTCCCTCTCATCTCCACCTTTCCCTTGACTCCTTCCCTCCCAGTTGAAGACCTTTCCATGCTTATACCCAGATGCTGTGCAGGATCCAAAGAATGAGCCACATTCCATGCCCTGCTCCATTTCCCAAACATACATGTTTGTGCATATCCTGTCTAAATGTTACATTTCCCTACATCATCTTGGACCACAGCATTTGTGAATTTTGCTGTGGTTTGGCTTATTTGTTGGACCAGACTTAGCTAACTCAAGGCATACTCTTGAATCAGAAGAAAGGTAGATCCAGAGTCCACATTGAC